>NC_135718.1:140562761-140883038 GCF_964656455.1 Halichoerus grypus | reverse complement strand
CAACAGACTCTGTGCATCTACCATTGCTACATAGCCTGGTACAGCAGGCTTTTGCAGTATGGTCCAAAATGGAGAGGTCCTGAGTGTGGTCACGAGGCAATGTATATCAGCCATTAGCAAACATCAGTGCTCTTCAGAGAAGTTCACAAAATGATAGCTGGAATGCTTGCCTGATTCTTCTCTGTGCATCCATCTCTTCATAGGCATAGGTCATTACCTTGACTTCCTGCTGCTATCATTAGATTTGTAACTTATTACAAGCATAGTGAATTTAGCATAGTGGCCATGAGCATAGACTTAGGAGTTAGGTCATTTACTACCTGTCTGTCCAAGGTTTGGCTTCTTCTGTAAAATGAAGTGTCATGCATTTCACAAATGGTAAAATGGCTAAAACTCCTGCTGTTGTGGTGCTTCCATCATAATGGGGTTTGGGAAGTAGATGAGAAAGACCAGTATCAGTCAATGTAGAAATAAATAGGTTTATTTACTAAGTAAAGTGCTATGGCAGAAATTGGACTGTGTAGAACACCGTGGGAGTGCCATTTTAAGGAAGGGACTTGCCATTTCAGATATATAGTCAAGACAGGTCTCATCAAGAAGGTGACATTTGATTTAAGACCTGAAGGAGGTGAAGGAGTTAGTTGTGTTGAAATCTGGGAGAAGAGTCGTAGGCAGAGGGGGGAGTCTATGCAAGCATCCTAAGGTGGGAACACCCCTAATGTGTTCAAGGAACAGAAAAGAGGTTATGTAGCTGGAGGGGACATCAAAACCTTTCAGGATGCAAATGATTGGCCTTTTTTACTTTGCAAGTGCCTGCCACACATCCGTCATGTATTCTAGAAGGGTGAAAAAAAGTTTGACTATCAGTCATTTGATGAATTTACTGTATTTATTCGATACCAGTGTGAAATATACATAGTAATCGTCATACTTTATCTTTACCAAGCACTTACTATGATCTAGAGATGATACTAGATACTTTTATATTAATAATCTCGGTTAATCCTGACAACAGATGTAATATAATCATGCTCATTTTATAGATAAATAAACGAAGATTTAGGTAGACATAGGGGGCAGAGTATAGTGTATACTGTGACTAGTATACATCCAAATGATTAAGGAACTTATACCATTTAGTTGAGACAGAATAGGAATGAGTGTTAAATTCTAAGGCACGATGGTATAGTGCATAAACATGCAGGATTGCAGCCATACATAAAGCCCTTGGTTTCCATTTAGGCTAGGCCTTGGAAAAGTCACTTAATTTTTCTTTGGATATTATAATGCCTCACAGGATTATTTGTTAATAAATAGGAAAAAATACATAAAACATTGTAGCACTCTGTCTGCAATATTATAAGTGTCACTATGTATCAGGCATCTTGTTGGATCCATGGGTGATAGAAAGGTGCACAAGGTTATGGCCCTTTGGTTGCTGAGCCATACATTACACTGGGAAGAGGTATTTTCAAAGAGGCATATAATAATTATAAGTTAGACACTAGAAAATTACAGGATGGTATAATGTAGCAATAAAATGCTATAGGATAACAGAAGAAGGAAACATGCCTTAACTTGGGAGGAACTCAGTATTGGAAAAGGCTAGAAATGTGTAGATATCAACCGAAGGAGAGGCCATAATGCCCAGTGAGTCAGGGCCTGCACTTGACTTTTACCTTCCCTTGAGTTATCAATGTGGATGCCTGTGCTTTGTCCCCCCTTTAAGCAAATAAACATGCTGTTATTTCTTCCATTTCAAAACTCTTTTGATCCCTATTTCTCTCCAGAACCCTCTTTATGGATCTTTCCTCTATCCACGTTTAGTCCCCTGGTGATACTTAACTTCAAAGGTTGTCAATACACAGGCAATGCTCAAGTGAATTCCACACTTTAATTTTCAATTAAATACTCAGTATCTAGCAGATATCTCAATTTAATGTGTCCCGAACTGATCTCCTGATTTCCCTCCAAATCTGCTTCATTTGTAGCCTTTCCCATCTTAGTTAATGGCAACTCTATTCTTCCGGTTGTTCATGTCAAAAGCCATAATCATTTTTGAATTTTCTTTCTTTTAGCAGCTATGTATAATTTGCCAGCAAATCATGTTGACTCTATCTTCAAAAAATATCCGTAATCTTTTATTCTGCCTATATTTAATATTCTGCCTATGTTTAATAATTTAATAAAGATAAAATAATTTAATAATTAATACTGAATAATTCCTTTGCTTATGTTGCCTGTTCCATCCTTTGGATTTAGTCTGGACCAATGGCCTTCTGGGTCTCCTGCTCAACTGTTAGCCTGAGACTTTCCACATACTTCTGAATCTTTATCTCCTTGATCCCATGCCTTGCATTGTTGTTGCTATTGTTTGTTTACTTTTTTATCTGCTAGAGTTCTATCACCAACTAGCTTCCTGAGAGAGGGAGTTATAGTTTTTAAATCCTTCCAAACCTGAAAAATGTCATTATTCTTTCCTCACTGATAACTGATAGTTTGACCTGGTATTGAATTCTAGATTGGCAAATAATTTTGCTCATAATTTGGAAGTTATGATATAGTGTTCTGGGTTACAATAATAATTGAGAATACTTCAGTGATAGTCTATAGTTCTTTTATGTGGGATTTATTGTTTCTGGAAATTTTTGTCCCTTTTGTTTATTTCCAACATTTGAATACTTAATGGGATTGTACGTGATTTTGCCTCCCCTCCCCCCTTAATTTTGCTAGCACATGGTGAACGCTTTTAATCTGTAGCTTCATGTCTGGAAAAATGTTTATTTTGTATTAATTCTTTGGTAATTTCCTCCCTCATGTTTTTTTCTACTTTTGTCCATCTGGAAATGCTCTATTTTTATTTTGTTTTTCATTTCTATCCTTATTATTCTTTCTCAAGAATTTTCTCAGCTTTCTCTTCCAATCTTCTTACTGAGATTTTTATTTTGCCTAATGTATTCCTTCCTTCACAGATTGTTTCTTTCTTAAGGCTTTTGTTTTCTATATTTTTTAGTGAATACTTTTACCTTATCTTTCTGGGGATAATAATTACAGGATTGTATTTATGTATGTATATATATATTTATTTATATTGAAGTGTAATTGACATACAATGTTACATTAGTTTCAGTGTATAACATAGTGATTTGACAGCTCTATACATTATGCTGTTCTCACCACAAATGTAGCTACTGTCTGTCACCACAGAATGCTATTATAGTACTACAGACTATATTCCCTGTGTTGTACCTTTCATCCCATGATTTATTCAGGTCTGTATTATTTAATTGGGTTAGTGTAAAAGTATTCTACCAAAGAGCATAGAAACAGAAAAATGTTGCATCTGACTTTGGAAGTGTATTTTTAAAGGGGAAAAGCACACCCTTTTCACTTTTTACTTCTTGGTAGACAGGAATTGGTCTTAGAGTTTAAGTACATTTATATGCCATCATATAAATGAAGCTGGGGGTGTCTTGGTGGTCAGTTGGTTGAGCATCCGACTCTTGATTTTTGCTCAGGTCATGATCTCAGGGTCCTGGGACAGAGCCCTGTGTCAGACTCCATGCTCAATGGAGAGTCTACTTGAGGATTATCTCTCTCCCTCTCCCTCTGCCCCTCCATGAGCATGCTCTCTCTCTCTCAAATAAAAATAAATAAATATTTAAAAAAATAAATGAAGCTGAGTTGTACAGATGTAAATTTATATTTTCAGGTGCATTTTAAGAAACTGATTAAAATGAAAACTTTTCATAAAACTACAAAGCCTTTATCACTTATTTTTAAGCCACATTTTAAGGTATAGCTCATTTAAAGAAAGTATAATTTATATGTGTTATACAAACTTTTAGGTTAAAGAAATGGTAATAAAATCATATTATCTTATTTGCAGCAGAGTGTATAATCAGAGACCTAGTAGATTTTCATGACTATATATAACACATACCCACCAATAAATGTCACTTATTTTCGCAGACCAAATCAAATCTCTGTCTTGAGTAATGATCTGGATTATATGGGACTGGGTAAGAATAGGGGTGGGGAAGTAGCTGGGTACAAAGAGATCATTCATGGTCTTTGCATATCTTTATGGACCTATATGTATCTTTGATATTGAGGTTCATTACTAATCTACAGCTACACCTGGTGCAGGTACACACTTCTATTTTTCAGAGTATTAAACATTTTCATATCGATTATTTTACCCTTAAGTAATGATTCCAGCATATTCCCTATATCTCGGATGAGGAAGAATGAGGCAGTGATAGATTTCTTAAAATTCCTTAATTAAAATACCCTTCTCTACATGTTTGTAACTGAATCCCAACCTGATTTTTTTGAGTATACCTGTGATTAAAGGTAAATCAAGCCATGCCTTTCTACATGTAGGTTACTTCCCTGTGTGACAACCCTGCACAATTGTGGAGAGCTAGATTCAGTTCATGTAAAAGGAAATCCGGGGGAGAAATGCCAGTGACTTTATAGGAGATTTGATTTGATGTCTACATTGGCATCTCTTTTTCAAGTCCTAAGTTATTTTTAAATTTCTCATATTAGTTTCACATTTTATATGCATATGTTCCCTTCTGAAAAGTTTAGGCTCTTAATTATCTTTTTTTTAACCAACATGGTATTATTTATATATATAGTAGATAAGCATTATATATTTTGTGTATTTCATTCTCAAACAGGAGTTTGAAGAAGAAAAATACTCCTTTATTCAGCTCTTATTTTACTTGACAGTGCTCTGAAACAAATAATTATTTTTGCATTTTTTACCATAATATAAATCAGCTAAATATACTTAATGTGACTAAGTCATGTTACAAATGAGCCGTGAATATGCTGAAATATTCCTAAAAGCAGAATTTTTTTTTTTTTTAAGTTTTCAGGGTCCGTATCAGTAGGCACAAATGGTTCTGTTAACAAGGAACTTTATTTTAAACATTGTGAAGACCTTGACAGGATGATATTACTATAGAAAGATCTGTCCTTAATTTAAGCACCATGTATCAAGCAAGTTTGGGTCAAAGAGTTAGTAGATGAGGGGAGCAAAAAACAGAGAGGTGAAATTGTGAGACTAAATTAACTGCCGGCTCTTTTCTATTTTCAATCTCCACAGGACTATATTTGATTTCTTTCTCTGGTGCTCAGTGCTTAATTCCACGTTTCCCTTTTAGTCCCACGCTACTGACTTCTTTGGGGTTTATTTTCATTCCGTTCTATATATTCACCCTGCCGAAGCTTCCCATGTTTTGTGTCAGGAGGAAACGTACCTTATTACCTTCTTGTCTGTTTAAAGTTTTTTTTTTTTTTTCCTCCCTCCCTCCCTTCCTGTCTTGTACCTAATGAGCAAATTATCTAAAAATAGATATGTTCATCATTCTACAAAATGTTGTATCTCCTCTAGATTGGAGGCCAGTGTAATTGTAAGAGACATGTGTCTGGCAGACAATGCAATCAGTGCCAAAATGGATTCTACAATCTACAAGAGTCGGATCCTGATGGCTGTAGCTCTTGTAACTGCAGCACCTCTGGGACAGTGGATGGAGATACTACCTGTCACCAAAATTCAGGCCAGTGCAAGTGCAAAGCAAACGTTATTGGTATGTGTAATACAAAAGTTTACAGTCACATCTCTATTACCATCTGGAATCAAATTCTCTATTTGATTTCTTAACTGAAGAGTAAAGCAAATTTCCTTGCTCAAGGCAGGCTGGAAAAAAAAAAAACAATTTGGATGAAATTAACTGTCTAAAAATGATTAAATTAATAATTCTATCAAACTACAGCTTGAAGCTTCGTTTAATCAACCCTTTAGAAGTTTCTTTATTCTGTAGATGCCTTAGTTCACATGGTCCCATACTAATAAGTCATAGAAAAATATAATTTGCTTACTGCATAGATGTTTCTTTTAGAAAATTAGCACTTTTTCAAAATGTTTTACACTTAATGAGTTCTAAGCAAATCATTTCCATGCTAGTTTTCTTAATAGACCAAAATAAATGGATTTTTTTCAAAATGTTCTGTGCTACAGTGTCCTTTGTGATAAATCTTTCCATTTTTTTCCTATTATATTTCTTTGAACTGTTCCTATGAAATGCAAAATAAGTCAACATAATTCCACAGATCATGTATATTGGTAGGGTTAGTTATAAAGGGCCACATAATTTTAATTTTGTAATTCAGTGCCAAGCTGATTATAATAAACAGCTACCTTCGGTGTTATTTATCATTTTTTTTTTTTTTTTTTTATACAGGACCTGCTTTTTTGTTTGTTACTCCCACAGGTATTTTTCAGAAATTAGATTTGATTATAGCAATTTATTACATCCAGCATTTTTGAGGGGAACCACAGCCACATAAGGACAAAATTTATCAAGTGCCCAAAATGCACTATGTACATAATGCACTTTGAAATGTTGATCTATGAGAATATTATGAGAGGAAAGTTTCCTGATGAAGTGAGTCTTGTATTTTAACTGAACATGTCTTGGTTCACATAGGAAGTTTAAAAAAGACCTTTATCTTTCTATTGTCATTCAAGACACCAAGTCTTCCGTGGTTTTTCTAACACTAGCCTGAACCTTATAATAATGAAAACATGCCTGGCAGTCACACACACACACAAATGCATACATACAGATACGCATACAGATGAACATATTCTGAATACTATTTTCATTTCTGTGCTGTAAGTCTAAAGCTAATTCTTTATCTTTTCTATAGGTGTATATATATATATATATATATATATATATATATATATATATATATATACTTCATTTTATACAATTCAGCCAGACAAGCATTTCATTTTAATTTAATTAAAAAAATATGGGCATGGTTAATGGTATGACACAAGATTTCTCTGGTTTAAAGAAAGATTATATCAAAATCTTTAACATAACTTTTATTTATATTAACTTATATAACTTGCCCTTATGCATTTCAATCATACAAAAACGAACTTTTTGGAAAAAAGAATGAGTAACTTGTAAAGAGCAGCATGTCCTTTTTTATAGGTGTTATCTGTGATGCTAAATGAATTCCAAGACCTTTGAATTCAATCTATGTGTCATCCTTTGTTCTTTAATATGATATATATTTTAAACTCATGATCTGAAAACAAAATTTAAGGACAGACCTTTAAAGACAATGAAATGTTTATTTTTCTATAACAATGAAATCTTTCCTCTGATGGTTAGATGCCAGAGCTTAAGAAAAGGGGGAAAAGCAAAATTTGCTCTTTATTTAGAATGTGTTATAACTTCCCTGCCATCTATGTGTCTTATTGATCCAGATAGTTTTCTGTAGAAAAATACAAATATATATATTTTTGAGGATTAAATCATCATTTTGATATTACTATTTCTAGAGTTATTTCTGCACATGTAGCATTTTTAATAAAAACGTAAACTTGGTATGTGTATATATAGGTTTCTTTTCCTAATGGGATTAGCCAATACCCTTATTCAATTTTACCTTGTTAATATAAAAAAAAAAAAGCCGAAAATACCAGTGTATGTTGTGTACGCTTCAGAAAGCAAACTGTTCGAGTTAACAAAACTGTTAAATCTTACTAATGATTCTATCACCAGTAAAATACATTAGCACCAATAATTTTATTAAAGTAGGTCATTCATCTAGAATAAAAAGGGAGAAGAATGTGAGTTAAATGCCAAGTGTGCTAACTCGCCTGTACTTGTTAACACCGAATGTGATGCCCTGTAGGCCTTCCTGAGTATCGTTAGGAATAGATTGCCTGTCAGGAATATGTATGGCATATTCAAATAAGCACTGCGCATATTTTTAAAACTGATATGATATGAATCCATGTAGACCAATTTTAATAGTTCAAAATGAGTCATAATTCTTGTTAACAATACAGTTATTTTTAAAATTTGCAGCAATAGTGGTCCTTTTTTATTTTCCTTATTGAAATTAAATGATATGCCTTAGGTGAGTCATTCATCACTGTTAAAGAACTTGCCTTCCATTGGAGTTCTTGAATTTTTATCCATATATATACATATATATTATGCATTTCCTTCCAGTTTAAGAAATGCTTTTCTACATATGAGTTCCTGAGTGTGTTTTTGACTGTTATTTTAGGACTAATTTTTTTTTTATTGCGATTATAGCTTGAAATAAATGTTTCCATTGATTCAGCCCCACGTAGTCAGTTATTTAAACTTAATGGGTATGTGGAAACTATCTAAAGGGAGTATTTTGCATCTCAACCTTTACTATTCAAAAATTTGTGTTTTATTCTCTTTCCTTTTAACACTGTCTCTGAAACTAATCTAAGTTGTCAGAGATTTAAGTTTAGGTGATAACATATTTTTCTCTGTTTGTGAAATGTATATATGTACTCCTTTAAATAGAAGTAATGTAACAGCAGAATTTACTTAGTGTTTAAAGAGGAATATCCTGAATCACACAATATGACAAGCAATGTGATTGCTTTATGAGCCAAAGAGAGCATAATTTATACTAATTGAGAATAATAAAATATAGGGGCATATAAAAGCATTGAAACAAAAATTGCTCTGGATAAGTTTTATTTATATTAATTATTTAAAGGTGTGATATTCAGAAGCATATATACTGTTACATAAAAAGAGCTATCAGCTTAATATTTTGTTAAACATTATAGTACATGTCATCTGATTTCTAGGATAATAAGTAATATGGTAATACGTAATTCTTCTGTGTAGCTTTGAAAATTTATTTCACTGTCTATTCTCTTACATGAACATTTTGTTAAAATGATTAAAAATAATAATTTTAATATTTGTTAAAGAGGAAAAGAGCTCCAGTATGTATAACAGAAGCAACATTTCTAGTAAGCATTTCTCTGTAAAGTAATAAAATTTCATAAAGCACGTTACAGAAATAAAGTTATATATGACTGCCAAAGTAAGTGTTGTTATTGTATTTTGAGTATATGACCAGGACTCTATGGCATCAGCTGGGAGAAAACACTTAATTTTGTGTCTGCATTATTTTTTTTTTTTAAAGATTTTATTTATTTATTTGAGAGAGAGAGAGAGAGACTGAGGAGAGAGAGAGCATGAGCAGGGCAGAGGGAGAGAGACAAGCAGACTCCAGGCTGAGCCGGGAGCCTGACACGGGGCTCGATCCCAGGACCCTGGGATCGTGACCCAAGCCGAGGGCAGCCACCCAACCGACTGAGCCCCCCAGGGGCCCCTTGTGTCCGCATTAAATGTTGGCAGCAGCGTTGTTTGTCTTGAAAGTGTGAAGTAGAGTCATGTTCACGTTTTCACTTTTTTAAACAAATTTTATCTTCAGGGCTTCGATGTGATCATTGCAATTTTGGATTTAAATTCCTCCGAAGTGTTAATGATGATGGATGTGAGCCCTGCCAGTGCAACCTCCACGGCTCAGTGAGCAAACACTGCAATCCTCTTTCTGGGCAGTGTGAGTGCAAGAAAGAAGCCAAAGGACTTCAGTGTGACACCTGCAGAGAACACTTTTACGGGTTGGACATCACCAGTTGTAAGGCCTGTGACTGTGACACGGATGGATCCCTCTCTGGGACCGTCTGTGATGCTAAGACAGGGCAGTGCATCTGCAAGCCCAGAGTCGGAGGGAGACGGTGCAATGAATGTTTGGAGGGATACTTCTACCTCCAGCAAAATAATTCTTTCCTCTGTCTGCCTTGTAACTGTGATAAGGCTGGGACAGTAAATGGCTCTCTGCTGTGTGACAAATCAACAGGACAATGTCCCTGCAAATTAGGAGTAACAGGTCTTCACTGTAATCAGTGTGCACCTCACAGGTACAACCTGACCAGTGGCAATTCTCAAGGCTGCCAGATGTGTGAGTGTGACTCCTTGGGGACAGTACCTGGGATCACTTGTGACCCAATCAGTGGCCAGTGCCTGTGTTTGCCTAATCGGCAAGGAAGGAGGTGTAATCAGTGTCAGTCAGGTAAGAGAGAAATGTGTTACGTGTTTAGTGGACAATGACTTTCCTTTCATTATCCCATATTGGATGATTCCTCTTTGTTTTGGGCTTGGGACTTCTAAAAAATTTACTTCCAACAACACTGTTGTATTTATATTATCAACAAATACAGATATAACTATTTAATATGTTCAAGATTATTTGGTGTATCTGTCTGTGTTGCTATATTTGGGATGACCCTTTAGAGGAGTCCCAGCCAATCAGACATTTTATAATTGAGACTAACTTATATTTAATTTCTCAACTTGAAGTAAATCCCCTTCTAATAACCGAACAAAGTCTAAACAAAGTCTAATAAAAGCAAGAATAAATTTTGCTTCCCGGAGAAAGGAAAACTTGGGTTAATTATTTATACCATGACAAATATTCAGATGATGAACTGATTTTCTGAATAAAGCTAACCAAATGTTTTTACTAAATGGGCTATATGTTTTGGCATCATATAGGGGCATCTAGAATTATTTTTAAATGCCATAAAATTAGCAAAATAGACTACTGTTTAGTCTCACTGTACCCATCTTTTTATGTGTTTGCCAACTAGAAGAAAGATGGACCCTATCCATGGCTTTCTCCTTGCCTTTATATGACCTAAGTAAAACAATATATTTTCTTTATAATAAAACCATCATAATGTCATGATGAATATACATGTTTATTAGTTGTTTAACAGCTGTGTGGTTGTTCTGTCTATGCAACCAGCACTGAGTTATCTGAGCCGGTATAAAGGAGCATGGTGCCAAAAAGGAGATTTGCTTGTCAGAAATGGGTAAGACGGAAGTCCTGTTTGTCATGACAAGGAATTCAGTTTAGGACTGAGCCATACCTTTCCTTTCACATTGGTCAGTGGGACAAGTAAATCCAAAGGGATGGATGGGCTGGAGCTGAAGAATAATTAATTCTTTTTGAGATATATGTATCAGAAAATAATTTGAACTGGCTTCACCATAAATGGGGGCTATGTTATCACTGGCTGTCCCACAAAACCTGATATGGAGCAATGCAGTCAGAATTCAGGAATTAGAAATCTCCCATTGGTACATATCCATTAATTCAACCATTCAGTCATTTCCATATCCCCCCCCTCTCTTTTTCTCCCTCTTTCTCTCTCTCTCCCTCTTTCTCTCTCTCTCCCTCTTTCTCTTGAAGGACACACTCTGCTTCTGTCTCCCTCTCTGCATGGTTAAATGTCTATCCCATTACAGTTCTAGCAATACAGAGACTTATTAGCTACTTTGTGGTTACAATTCCAAGAAGGAAATTCTAATTGACTCAGTTTTGTTAGGGTAGCTATGTCTGAGCCAATTCACTATGGCCAGGAGTATCAGGATCATATAAATCATGACTTCTAGGAACCACTACTTAAGGTAGGAGCAAGGTGGTAAGGATCCCAGAGAACAGGATAATTACTAAGGGCTATGCAGATGGCCTACGTGCTACTATAATATATTGCACTCTTTTGGCTTCAGAATCATGTTCCCAAATTTTCAATCACTTTTTTTTTTTATATCCCAAGATGATACTTTTTCTCTTTTACTATTTATTAATATCTCTAATTTTGGAAATAAGGCACTCAGTCTCCTGCACAAATAACCATGATTTATATATCCTTCTTTCTAAATAAACCAGCCAAAGCTAATAGATCAAATGTTATATCCTTTTGAGTGATTATCTATTGTGAAGCTTATTGAGTGTTTTGTTCTGACTAGGATGTAGCTATGCAACAGAACTGGAGATCAACTGGCTCAGATCAGAATGGGAGGATCAGGGGTTTGGATCCTCCTGTGAGTTGATATATTCAGTAGAAGAAAAAAGAAACAGATTTCTTGAGTATATTTCTTTTTATTTTTCCTGAGTATATTTCTATTGGAGGGTTTTGATTCCTAGAAATATCTGAGAGATTCCTACAAAACTAATTAAAGGCAATTTTTTCAAGAAAGGAAATATAATCAAATCATATTATATGGCGTAGCTGTGAAATAGATTTATATAGTCAGTCAATCTCTGAATATTGATTTAACCAAATAAAGGGATTATTGAGGAAGCACATAAAAAGCTGAATACTCATCCTCTGTTGTAGAAAGACAGTAATCTAAATTTTCAAGGTTGAGAGGGAACAATATATGGATGTTATAGAGATATACAGAAATAAAAGCCAGATGAAGGTGGTTGCTGTGGACAGGGAGATTCCTGGGAGAAGGACAGAGCAGTGGACTGCTGTTATTTGCTGTGAATCTTTAAATTCTATTTGATTTTTAAAACTATCTGCATGTAAATTTTGATTAAAATACCAATTAAATTTAAAAATTAAAATATTGGAAAATCATACTCAATCTTTTTCTTCCCCCGATGGTCTCCTCTGTCTCCCTCTGGCCCCTTTCTTTTTGGGGTTTATCTCAGATAACATTGGTTTTCTAGGAGAGTAATATCTTAGTGTCTATTTGTCTAAGCACAGTTGTCACGAAACTCTGCTCCAAAGGTTAATGGCAAATTGTCCTGCCTTTTGAGGAAAATATAGAATGGGATCATCCCTATTAATGAAAATAATTATCACATTTAAGATATTCTTGTATTTTACTTATTTATGTAGTCGCTCATTTCCCTTGTTAGAGTTTCAGTATCTTGAGAGCAAGGATTATATTATTGAACTTGTGTAGCCACAATACTACTGTAATTCCTTGTACATTGCATGCACTCAGTAAGTGGTTTAACTGAACACACTGAGAAATAATCAGGAGTTTTAAGAAGAGTATCTGTGTTAGGGTTCTCCAGAGAAACAGAACCAATAGGAGATGTGTATATACATCAGCTATACTGAGAATTTCTTTCATATATCTCCACTGTTGGATCCCATTTCCTGAATCCTATGTGTTATTTTTTCTTATTTTATATATGTATTTGGTAGTACACTCTAGGAGCTTGTGAGAAAGAGTACAGGGAAGAAAGTTATTTTTTTTTTTAGAATTTTGAATGTCTGCAAATAACTTTATTCCACACTCACAACTATTTGAAATTTTACCATTATATAGAATCATTTTCACTCAAAAAAATTATTTCACCATTATCTTCTTGCAGAGCCAATTAGATTCTTTTACCCCTTTCTTTCTTTCCTTCTTCCCTCCCTTCCTCCCTCCCTTTCTTTTTCCTTTTCTCTTCTCTTCTTTCTTACATTCTAGAAGCTTCTACTATTTCTATATCCCTCATTTCTGACAATTTCATGATGATGTGCTTTTGTTAAATAATTTTTCTGTGCACTCAGTGGGCCCTTTTGTCTGTAGATTCTTGTATTCTGGGAAAACCTATAATACACCTTTACAACAATATCTAGACTAGTGTTTGACCAAACAACTGACACCAGAACTACCCAAGTTGACACATGAAATCACCCATTACAGGAACCTTATATATAATCCCTGCATTCGCTGCAGCACTTTGTCGCTGCATATGCTGAACCCATGCACTCTCTGGTTTAACTTCTAAAGAGAAAACTCGCCTTCTCTCAAAATGCAAGAGGGAAAATCTTCTGGTTGTGGAGGGGATTAACTATTCCTCACACCTGACTTCAGAAACCTCTGGAATCTTCAATTCCAGACCTTTCTTTCTAGACTTACACCACCTGAATCAATCAGTTTACTGTTGGCTGCTCCACGGCAAGTGCTTAGCTTTTACTTGTGGACATCTGCCATTGACCTTCATCTCCTCTTCTTTCTTTTCTTTTATTTCATTTTTGGGGATTTCAGAAGGGAAAAATTGTTTGACTCTGCTTAGCTGAAATGTTGTCCTAGTAGTTTCTGAGTTGTAATCTTTTCAGCTAAATCCTTGCCGCTCTCCTCTGATTCCCCTCTGTTCCTACAACCCTTATCTCTTTTATCAAAATCAGTCTTGTTGTTTTTCCTTTCAAATAGATCCAGAACTGGTCCACTTTTTACCACCCCACTCACCCATTTTCATCTTTCTTCTGGACTGGCTGAGAAGCCTCCTAAACTTCCTTTCTCCTCTTTATTCTTCTCGAGTCATTCCTTAATGCACAGCCAAAGGGGATGCTGTTCAAACTTTAGTCAGACTGTATCACTCCATCCTCCACTGCCTTCCCATCATTGCAGGTAAAAAACACGGCCCACATGAACTGTAACACCCACGATCCTTCTCTGACCTCATTTCCAGGCGTCTTTAGGTCATTTGTTCCTTTCCAGCCTATAGGTCTAACTGCTGTTCTTCACGTTCTTCAGTGCTCTGTCTTGGGCACATAGAGCAGTGTCTCCCTAGTGCATACTCCATCTGTGTTTCTTGAAATAATAAATAATTACATTTAAAAATTACCCCAGGGGCGGGGCACCTGGGTGCTGCAGTCGATTAAGCATCTGACTCTTGATTTTGGCTCAGGTCATGATCTCAGAGTTGTGAGATCAAACCCAACCACGGGCCTTGTGCTGGGTGTGGAGCCTGCTTCAGATTCTCTCTCTCTTCCTCTCCCTCTGCCCCCCCCCCAACTTGCACTCTCTCTCTCTCTCTCTCTCAAAAAAAAAAAAAAAAAATTACCCCAGTGGCACTCTCTTCTATTTAGGCGCAGGCACAATGTAAGTCTGTGAGCGCTCCTTTGTTGACATATAGAGAGGATGTGGTTTTTACCCTGCCAGGGAGGAAAGAAAATAGTGGTCTAGGACCTAATGGATTTTTTCGACAAAACAAGGTATTCTGTACCCATAGGTGTAACATATGGAAAGGTCATGTGTTTATGGACTTTTTTTTTTTTTTTTTTTTTTTGGTCCTGCATTCTAGCTTCAGAAACTACTTTGAATTTTGTTTTCTGGTTTTCTTGTCTCTTCCTGTGAAATTTACATTGAAAAAAAGGACCCTTATCTTGAAGTATCTTTATCATAAACAGATGTTTCACAGTAGCCAGCTCTGCAGAATGCACATTAAAATGCACTGCTGCAATCTGAAGCTTTCTTTCTACTTCTTTAAACACATCTGAGAGACCTAGATCATATACCCCAGGGGAGAAGCTCCACACTGGTGTGTGTGAGTAGTGGGGCGTGGAGGCAGAAGTATGGGGTAGGGTAGGAGGGATGAACGCGCAAGCCTCCGGACTTCTGCCTGCCTTTTTCATCTGGTTGTAAATATTACTGGCCCCTAGTAGACTATTGCCCATAGATTCTTGTCCCACTTTCTTAAAAAACATTATTAGGAAGGTGCACATAATGAAACCTCATGTATTATTAACCTAACCTTACTATGAATGTACAAGGAATAGGCTTAATTCAACTAAAATTTATAGGCAATTTGTTAAAGCAGCAGTGCACATTAGAAGGTACATTAGAGCCACATTGGTTTTAATATGCCATTCAATAACTTGAACAGAGGTTAAAAATGCTGCTTAACCTCCATTAAGTATTTTAAAAATGCTTTAATTTAAAATTATTTGGAGTGTGTGTACATATATGAATGTACATATACCCACACTAATAAATATAGCACTAAATATGTTTTCCCAGTTCGTTTTTTTCAGTGCTGGATGACCTCGTAATGTTCAGCAGCAAGCACTTAATCAGAGGCTAGGCCGAGAAATGCAGGGAAGGATGTCAAGGCATCCTGAGCCAGTGACCCACCCTTGTCCTTGAGAACCAGAGGCAGAGAGGGTTTATTGAGGACTCTGCAGCTCTGGAATAAAATAAAGGCTAATTTATAATGAAAACAGCTTCGTATGACATGTTTTGTGCTAATAGGACAATTCCTCATGCTTTCCTCTGATATTTACTTTTGGTTTTGTTTTAAAATTCATACAGACTATTAGAAAATAAAACAAAGTATCTTGTTTCATTAAGAAGCATATCATATTTGTTAAGTAATGAGCTCATAAACCAGAATTGCATGCAAGGCCCTGCCATTGGAATTGGAATTAGATGGCTGATATTCCATTAAAAATCAGTGCATCAAAGTTGAGATCCGGTTATGCCACGTATCCTAGTGTTTGATGAAACAGCTTTGCAGATGAACATGTTTTCCACAGGGAGACCTAAGCCTCAGGATAAGAGCCTCTTCCTTGATAAACCACTAGGAAAGAATTTTTCATAAGCACTGTGGACCATAATGCCAGGCACATTGTGGGGGAAAGAAGTACATCGACAAGTCATTACTTAAATTGTAATTTAAGGAAAATCCCACTTTCCTAGAAAATTGCCTCATAAAAATGGCAATGATGATAATAGGTAATATTTACTGAGTGTCTACAGTCTGCCAGGCCCTGGGATAGGGTTTTATCTGAAAAGTCCCATTGAATATGCACAATATTTATATGATGGAAGGACCAGTACTTTCCCACTTTATAGTAGGGGAAACGTATTCTAATTAAGTAGAAGAACCATTTACAAATCCAGGTCCAACTGACCTCAGAGTCTGCACCCTGAAAGAGTAAAACATTTTTCTGAACAATGCAACATTTGTCATAATCGTTCACTCAATGAATATTTGAGGGTGAGTTAAAAGAGATACTCTTACAAGTGTTTGTAGCCTCCTCCCACCCTGAAGCTCATCCTCACCCATGATTCTAGCTGACTGCTTTAGGTCCTGGGGTATCTCTGTTGTGTAGAATCTGAGTAATAGTTATAAAATGAAAATTAATAGAATTCTGAGAGGCTATCGTGATCTGATAATGAAGAGTTGAACTGAGTTGTCTAGAAATGGGATGATCTCCATGGACTAAGGTGGAGAAATTTCTGGGATGGTGGCAATGGCATGGGAGAGAAACTTTAGAGCATATGGTTGGTAACCACTGAGACTGAGAAAAATGGGAACAAAGAATATGAAAGTGTTTCTGTGGATTGTGAATACACATATCTATGTGTTATAATTTCCAAGACATAATCACAGCTGTGATTACTTATATTCATTGTTGTTATTGAATTTGATTTTTAAAGAATATGCATTTGGAGGCCCTTCATGGATATTCCCATATATAGGAAAACTAGGTTTTTATAAAACAGCAAAGTCCAATAGAATGTTTTCCCTTATGTGAGCATGTTATTATATTCTTGGTTCTAAGAACAGGAAACATAGTTTTAGACTGATATTTTCTTTCTGAAGTTCTTTCCATCTGCCAATAAGGCAAAGATTACATTTTATTTTTATTTTATTTTATTTTATTTTTTAAAGATTTTATTTATTTATTTGACACAGAGAGAGAGAGCACACACAAGCAGGGGGAGCTGCAGAGGGAGAGGGAGAAGCAGACTCCCTGTTGAGCAGGGAGCCGGACAGATGAAGAGCTCTATTCCAGGACTCTGGGATCATGACCTGAGCCGAAGGCAGACGTTCAACTGACTGAGCCACCCAGGCGCCCCCAAAGATTGCATTTTAAATATATTTTTCCTGATTCATATATAGTCCCTGCTATCCTTCCTGATAGGCTAGGCTTTTTGTCTTTACTATGTTCCTTTAAAGTGTTAAAGAGATCATCTCATATTTTAAGGGGTAACAGATATCCAACTGGTCAGGCAGGCAGCCACCTACCCATCTAGCTATCTACCCATTTCATTCACGTATCCATTTTTTTCAGTAAACATCAATTGAATACATTACTGTGTACCAGGGGCTATGCTGGTGTAAGATATGTAATCATAAATATATTAAGGCATTTGCTTTAGTAGGAGAAATGGACCTATATGTAAATATAACACAGTGTGACAAGTGCAATATTAGAAATGTCCAATATGAGAAGTAGTAAAGTGAAGGAACCGATTCATTCTTGAAGGATGGGGGGATATGGAAAACTTAGTTGAGAACGTGACTTCTGACCTGAGTTTTTAAAGTAAACAGGAGTTGGTAAAGTAATTAAGGAGAGTATAGCAGCAGTCCAGGAAGAAGGAATAGGAGCAGAGATTTTAAAACATATCTAAACTAATTGAAAAGAGTTTTTAAAAACTTTTAAATAAGAAAAATTATACCTTATGATGAGTAATATTAATATTTATGCAATTATTGACATTCGGTCAACTCTATGAATAATAATTTTAGCATTTTAATATAAAATTACCAAAATGGAAGAAAATTATTATTGTTTTAATTTGAAAATTAGCATCACTTACTATATTTCGTTCTGAAAATATTAATTTTTAAAATCATTACTAGAAGAGTCTTGTTGCTTGGTATTGGTGAGCCACAAATTTCTCCCTAGACTCTTCTCTTAGTATTATGTCCATTCTCTGGCTTAAGGTGAGAATCATTTCTTCTAAATGGCTTGTAATTAGTGCTTAGCCTCAGCTCTGCCCTCCTTTTCTGAATAAGGCCTAGGGGTTAAACTTGTTTTCTTTCTCCCATTTCAAGACCTTGGCCAAGCCTCGTTGTTCATGGTCCTCAGGAGGGACATTGCTAGGAAACGGGCTCTTCTTTTATGCCCAGGACAGTGCTGTGCTGTGCAAATAGCCACTATAGGAGATAATACCAACTGCCTTGCTAATAACTTTGAACTCCAAGGATTCTGCAAGTCTTCTGGATAAAGCAACACTAGTTTATAATATGGGTGACTTTTTGCTTGAACTGCAAAAACACGTTGTTTTCCCCATTAGACTTGCCTTGTTTGGGACCAAGGGCTTGCTGAAATAAAACAGGGGAAAATAACAAACTTTAGTGAGCCGATCAGTGTTATGTATGTGCGAACTCTCAGCTCTATGTAATGTAAGGTAATAGCATTGTCTTAATGACCGTGCTTCAGAATGTGGTACGAAATCATTCATGGAGAGAAGTATCAAAAAGATCCGTTAAAATGTTATGGACCTGAAGATGTGGAACATGAAGTGGAGCTAATGGAAGGAGACCAGAAATGTATTGAGTGAAAGAAAATTAAGGTCAGTTATCTTTAAGATGCACTCTGGAGTTGAAGTTTAAGGAGGAGGGAAGGGAAAATGTTGTTTTCTATAGTTGGAAGTCATAAAAGGAGAGGTAATGGTCTAGAATTAGGCACATTCAGGTAAGGCAAGAAGTAATCACTGAGCAGGAAGGTACCTGAGTCATCCTAATTAGAACTGCTTAAAAATAGGACAACTAAAATACTGGTGGGATTAACCTTTATAATTATGCTCCAGAGAGGAGGGGAATTAACCCCAAGACAAGTTCCAGTGCAGGCTTTTCCTTGAAGACCTACCTCCAGGTTGCAGCCTCCCTGTTTTTTTGTTTTTGTTTTTGTTTTTTCATTTTTGTTCTTCTCTGCTTATATCTCTGATTTGTCTATGGCATTTTTTATTTTCTGAAACTTGGGCAACCCAATTGTCTGTACCAAAATATACTCCCCCTTGTCTTTACAGATTTATCTAATAAATCATTTCTTGTAAAAATCATCTGTAATTGTTCTAGAATTCTCTGTGGCTTGAAGCTATTGCAATAAGTCCAAATTAATTCTACTTCTAAGTATCTGTGCTAATGGGTAATTTATCCAAATTGGAGCGTTGTTAGTATATTTATGATGCCATCATCAGGAATTTAAGGACCTAGGTACCTTCACAGGAAGAAAAATACATAGAATTGCAGCCACAGTGGTCTTGAATTCAAAATAAAAGCCTTTGAAATGTGCAACTTTGGTTGTATGATGAATCAGGTATGAGAATATATATTAATTTGCATAACTGTATTTCTGGAAACACATATAAGGCAAATTGCTATCAATGGATGCAAAGAAGCTAATGGCATAATCTAGTTGTCAATTACTCTAAAAAATGGCAGGATCAGTCAGTTCTTTCCAACAGGTTGGAATGGCACTGATTTTGAGTTTCTTCCTTTTCTTTGAGCAGAATCTTTTTCTGTTTGACTATTTCTGTAACTTTCTAAGAGAGAATATGCTGGGCCAAGGAGAAGAAGAACAAATTGTTGATGGCTATGAAAGAATGGCTTATTTTCAACCAGAGACTCAAATGAGATTTATAATATATTCCAATTACATTTTGTTTCTCCCTATAGCATAGTAATACACAGTGGATTCACTTTGTGTTCATGTTCTTTCACTCTTTCAATATCAGTGATACATACCTAAATTAGTGATCATGACAATTGTACAGATCATTTTCACTTGTCAGAACTTTATTCATTAGAATCTTTCTGCATTCCCTCTTCCCTGTGTTTCAGTAAAATTCCTTGTAACATTATGTATGTGCTATGTGTGTATATATGTGTAGGATGTGTATGCATAAACACACATACCACACAACACTGAGAACCATTTCTCCCCCATACACCTGCTCCATCATTCTAATTTCTTTTTTTTTTTAAGATTTTATTTATTTATTTGAGACAGAGAGAATGAGAAAGAGAGAGCACATGAGAGGGGGGAGGGTCAGAGGGAGAAGCAGGCTCCCTGCCAAGCAGGGAGCCCGATGCGGGACTCGATCCAGGGACTCCAGGATCATGACCTGAGCCGAAGGCAGTCGCTTAACCAACTGAGCCACCCAGGTGCCCTCCATCATTCTAATTTCTAATGTCTTTCTAATTTTATAGCTGTTGGTTATATGAAATTTTAAGCAACTTGAAAATATTTTTGAATCATATTTCTATTTCTTCTGCTATAAGAAACAAATACAGGTTTTATAATTAACCTAAATTCTGTGGGTTTTTAAATATAATACTTATAGAAATCAATGCCTACTTATAATTTGGTACATTTGTGTGAATTCATCAGATGTTTAAGGAGTGCCTACTTTATGACAAGCACTGTACTGGGTGCTGGGGAGACAGTGGTGAATTAATCAGACAAGGTTCCTGCCTTCATGGAGGTTACAATCTGGTGAAAATGAGATTAATTAACCTTCCTAACCTTCAGTGTTCTCATATATAAAGTGAAAATAATAATAATAATACCTGAATTATTAGCATTGCTGTGAAGAGTGAGATAATGAATAAAAGGCTCTTACCATTGCCTCTGTTCCATAGTGTAAACTATAATAAACTTGGTGGTGACCGTGACTAGGGAGAGGGCAGTGGGAATGGAGAGTAGAAAGTTTAAAATTCTTAGAAGACAGTATACATAGGACTCAGTGATTAGCTAGATGTAGGGGTGGAGGGTTGTGAAGGACTCAAGGGTTGCCAGTTTAAGCAAACTACAGAATGCTCAGTTAAATTTAAATTTTCGATAATCATAAATTTTTAATATAAGCCAATAGCACAGACTTTCATGATAAACTCAGTTTATCAGAAATTTAAATTTAACTGTCCATCTTTTATTTTGTCTGGCTACCTTCCCAAAGATGTCACAGGGTTTAGGTTGAGCAGTTGAGTAAATGGTGGTCCTATTTGCTGGAATGAAGATATTAGAGGAGGACTAGATTTAGTGGAAAGGTCGTGAAGTAGATTTTGAACACACTGAATTTTAGTTGCCTGGGAGACACCCAGGCACAATGTAAATTATTCACTCAGCCCTTCTTTGGTTGTAACTGATACACTAGTGAAGAACAGCTATAGCCACCTTTGTATTGGGCATTGGGAAGTGCCATGATAGCGTTCGGTTTTGGGTGTAATCAAAACACTATCTTTTAAAGAAAAGCCTGGATGGGAAGTAATGACTAAACACTTCTCATTTCTTTATTTCCAGGTTTTTATATTCCTCCAGGCAATGGCACTGCCTGCCTGCCATGTTCATGCCATGTGACAGGTGCAGTTCATCACATCTGTAATAGCCTAACTGGTCAGTGCATTTGCCAAGACGTTTCCATTGCTGGACAAAGTTGTGACCATTGTAGAGACCTTTACTTTGGATTTGATCCTCAGACTGGAAGGTAAATATTTTTAATAATATTTAAATATTTGTATCGAATTACATTTGTTAATGACTTTATAGCATAACAATGATTTTTTTGTCAGTGTTTTATGTAAAAAGCAATATTTTTTGTCCTCCCTAGTTTGTTGATATATTTTTGATTCTTTGATGTCTGCATTTGTTAAACATAATAGTAATCTTTGAATATTTCCTAGAGTTCCAATGTATAGGTTGCTGAATGTTGATAGATGTCCCTAGTATTAAGGTCTGCAAATATTTAACTAGATAAAATCCTTTTCCCTCAAAGAACTTACAATTTGGTTGGAGAAAGACAGGTAAAGATATATCCGTAAAAGTAAATGTGTGCACATGTACACACACACACACACACACACACACACACACACACCCCATAAGGGCTGGGATATACAGCGTATGTATATAGAACCTTTATTCTACATGGTCCCTGAATTTATTGCTTATTTATTTGTTTACTGCATCCATTTATGTTGTCCTTGCCTTTCTAATTTACATTTAAAGACCAGTAGGAAAGAAAAACAGAAAAAAAATAAAGACCAGCAGATTAAAACATATTTTTGTATAAGTGACATGATTTTTTTCCCTAGTGTGTAAAGTACATTTTTGAGAATAAATTACCCACTTTTCAAAGTTACACATCTTTAATGTTCTACGTATTGTTCTCTAATTATCTGTGGACATTTATTTTCATGCATGTGTACTCATTGTTGTATTTTTGAAAATGTGCTGGAATGCTAATTCCATGTGTGTTTTTGGGTCTGGTCAGATTATAAGTTTGTCTAGATTTGGGACTGTATCCATGAATTCTTTGGCATTCCTATCCCCAAGCAATAGTATTATGTTCTGTACACACCAATCAAAGCTGTTTCTCAATATGCGTGTGTGTGTTTATAAATATAATTGCTAATTAGTCAAGGGTTTGAGATTATCTGGGCTCTTTTCAACTCATTGTCCCCTGCTGCCTGCCTTTTGGCTGTTACACTCTTCATTAACACCTCGATTAGAGTGTGGACAGGGTGACAGGGTAAATTATTGAAAAAGAACTCAAAACTAGTGTATTTGGCTTTCTACTAAAATCCAATGTGATTTAAAACCTTTCACATGATATTTAAAATATGTATTAAAACAATTATTGTTCTTATTACATATCTTTTTGTTTTTTAATCCATGCTGTTCTGCTTCTGTTACCATTGGAAGGAATATCATCTTGGTGGTCTGAGAGTATTACTACTCCTTTCTGCAGATAATAAATCACTCTGAATGAGTATAGAAAACACATGGTAGAGTAAATGTTAAATAAAAAGTATTGCCAGGATTTTGATAGTAAAATTGGGGTCAGTTATTGTATGTATTATCTCCTCTACGTACTTTTTATTGAAAGACCATCTAACAAATTCCCCAGTTGGAATTCTTACGTTGGTTTGTTTCACTCCTGGCCACCTCTATCTTTAGGTTTCTTAAATTTTCCATAGTCTTTCTGACAACATTTAATTACCAGAGAAAAATATTCCCCCAATCTACTCTCCTCCTTGGAATACTCATCCGCATCTATGGCGTTTTGTTCCAGTCTCTTACCCATTTCCTTTCTACTGATCCCCCTCGTTATTCTTCTCAGTGTTACCACTAAAACCCTTTATTAATGGCCAGAAGATTTCTAATGGTCTCAGCTTTTTCACTTAACTTTATTTAAGTGAATCCGATTCCTTCATTACACTACTCATCTGCTCTAAAAAGTTCTTAGATTCAGGCTGACCTTTACCTTATTCTGCTTTCCTCTAGTTTATCTACCCAACCCAGTCCCCACCCGAGTCAAATTCAGGACCAAGAATTACTTACAGAATAGTGTTCTATCACCTCTCACTCTGCAGTAGGACTTGCTAACACTTGGGATTAGACTCCCTGTATTAAAAGCTGGGTTTAAATGTTAACCTAAATTGATGAGAAATGGGGAGAGCCAAAAAAAAAAAAAAAATAGGTATAAACTACATTATTAGAATAAGGTGCTGAAGTGAAAATCAAGAAGCAGAGCTCAGTAAAATAAAAAAGGATGAGTGCAGGTTGGAGTCTAGGAGAGAGCCAGAGTGTGAAAAGCCAGGTAGATTCTAAGGAGCAAAAGATCCAGGGTAAGTATGGGTTCAAAGCAAAAAGATTCATGACAAATTTTATATAAATATAATTGTATATCTTTACATATTAGCTGACTCCTAATTACATCGAGTTGGATTAGGAACTACCTTTTAAAAATCACAAATTGTCCTCTGACATGATACCACTTTTCTTCCATCCTCATTGTACTTATCTTCAGATTTCCAAGTTTCCATTCACTGAGAACTTTATCAGAGGGATGGTCTTTTTTCCCCTCACCTCTCATTCATTTAATTCCCATTCCAGCAACCAATTTTCATGAACATAACCAGGGTTTTTTTGATCATGGAACTTCTCTTCTTCTCAAATCTTCCTAATCCCTGAAATGCTACTCTGTGAACACATCACATCTTTCCAATCTTGTCTCCAAATTCCCTCATAAATGGCTCCCAACTTTTCTCAAACCCCTCATCTTTTAACCCTAACTAATGCTCTTGATCAACCCCATTCCTAACTTTCTCATCTTCTACTCCTAGTCTGGAGCAAAACCACTTTAATCCTGACTCTCTTGAGTAATCTGAGTGCTATTAAAACCTCTCCCTTCTGCTGTACGGTGGGTCAGCTCTAGGGATGATGACCCTGCTCCTGCCCTGAACCTGGGAGGGCTTGAAGACATGTGTCTGTGCTGATTGGAAATACTGCCATGCATTTACTTCTCATTCCCTTGGTTTCTCTCCACCTTTAAACTATTGCCAGTTTCTTCAAGTCCTTGTCCTTGCAGCTAATCTTGTCCTCTGCTTCATAGACTAAACAGAACCCGACATAAGTATCTCCAGATTATCTTCTCTCCAGCTCCAATTTGTCTATATTGTCACGCATTCCCAATTTTAAATCTAGTCTTAGAAGAAAACAACATATAATTTGTAATGACATATTGCCTGTTCTGGATGTGTCCCCTCCTGTTTTTCTCCCTTTGCTCCCCTCTCTGTGTCCCCTTTACATCTCCTTCTTCCTCTGAACTTTGTTGCATCAAATCCTCCCCTTATTTTAACTTAAATCTTTCCCCACTGGCTATATCATAACTATCTACAAATATGATCTTCATCCCCATCCTAAGGCCTCTTCTTTTGCCTCTGCCCTACCCTGTGAACCCTGGAAGTTGAGTCTACTCTCTCACTATTCAATCTTACTTACTAATATTTACAGAGTAGTCTTTTTTTTTTCTGCGTTTTCCTTCTCATGAATTCCTCAGTCACCATATTTAGTGAAAGCGTTAGCAGAACTTACAAAGTATGGGCAGCCAAGAACTAGTTAGATGACTCTTAAAACACTCATCCAAATCAAAGAAAGGAAGATAACCAGAAAAAGTACATAAAAATGGGTTAAGGAAAAGATAAGCTTAGAGAGAGGGGTTTCACTGGAGGGAGAAAGCAGGGGTCAGTGGTGCCTCTCAGTGAGAGGGTCTTACTAGATGCCTTGCAAGGTGATATGTGTCTCCTGAAGTTGAGGAGACCAGTGGACTGATATATTTCTTAGACCTGGAAAATCTATACAAGGAGAGACCATCTGTCAGGGCAGTGAAAGAGAGTGCTTTGATGATTTTATACTCCCAGAGTTTTTCAGGCAAAGGAAAGAGTGTTTTGTCATGACTAGATAAGGTCTACAAGGAAGAGGGACAACATAGGGTTGGTTATCTTAGCACTTCTACAAAGGGCCACCCGGAAGGTTAAAGAGGCCCAAATAGAGAAGAAGATGAGATTCTGGTGAACTACAAAATTAGTTAGCAACCAGTTGGAATAGAGATACATCTGATTTCTCTAAAATTATAGGTGAGAGATACCTAGTAGAGGGAGAGAGATCAATGAAGAAATCACAAAAGTAACACCTCCGGTGAAGAGTCAGCTTTGTACACTGTGGGACCAGAGAAAGCAGCCTGCTTTGGGTTTTGCTGGGAGCTCCTGCCCCTCCTACGGCCCATGCATGAGAGAAGAGGAGAGTAATAAAAAGAGCAGTAATAAAACTCTACCTTCTCTGGTTGTAGACTTGCTGCTTTCATCATGTCCTAGCTAGAAAAAAGGGGAGAAGTCTGTTCTTTAAAATATCTATTCTTTGAATAGATTGGAGTATTGACTAATATACTGGACTACACATTTTATTGTCTGAATTTAGCCCATTTTTTTCCTGCAGCTTTATTTAGGTATAATTGACAAATATATGTATATTCAAAAGATCAGGGAAAGATGAGAGTAAAATTGATTTATGATTGCTTCTTATGACTTCTGGTTTTTCAATGTATCAATTATTTTATTGTCCTCCCTATTACTTAAAATTAGCTCTTTCTTTGGCCTCCAAGATCCTATCTCTCTGATTTGTCTTCTCTTTTCTTGGTTATTCCTCTTTAATCTGCCCCTTCAATTTACATATCTGTGTTTATGATTTTAGCCACTATATGATGTTAATGACTCCCCAATATATCATCATCTATTCAGATCTCTGCCATGAGCTCTAGGCCTATAGTTACCTATCTCTTTGAGGTTTAAATTTGCATGTCTCTCATTCTTAACATAGCCAACACAGAACTAATTCTTCTTTATATTACTTTCCTCATTTCCTCCCAAAATGAAAATAAAAGTTTCAAGACATCTCATGGCATCATCTTCTTGGTGAAGGGATATAAATCTTTAAATTTAAGTCACACCACCCATATGTGAGTGGAGCTCAGGATCCTCTCATATTGGACAGGATTGGCTCTGATACTGAGCACAGGTTGCCACTAGAAAGAGCTATTGGAAGTAAGAGCTACCATATATAATGTAGCTTCTCTGAAATGAATAGAAAGAATAAAGCTTCCCATGACCATTTGAGGCCCAAGGAAATCAGCAGGATTTGTCCTCTGCTAAAATCAGTCATATGGAATGCCTGTGCTTTGAGTTGACCCTTTTATTCCACTGATGAGTTCGACTGTCTCTTTTCACTTTAACGTTGATAATCGTTAGAGAAGAAATCCGCTGGCACAGAAGGTCATAGAGAAAGATATTTCAAAATGTGACAATGAGAATTGCTTAAGTTTACACTTTTGCTCATCATTGAGAAGAGATAAAAATGGATTTTATTCTTTTTATGTTTTCCATTCCTTTCCTGAATGATATTGAAATCTCTTTGTTGACTTCTGGTTGTTATTGTGTATATATACTAACACTGACTATTTTGAAAATATGCACAAAGATGACTAAAATATATGGGATTCCATTTAGTAGAAGGAATTTTGTTTCTTGAAGGAAAACTTCACTTATAGTCAAAATATATACAGACATACTGCATAGGAAAATAACTATTGATGCCCTGATGACAAATTTTTTTTAGAAAAGAAAGAAAGTCAACTAAAATGAATCAAATCTATTTTGAACTAGGTACTGTGGTAGGTACTTTCAAATATACATTTTTTTTCACCAATTTCCAAAATTCCACAGCAGATTGTCAGTACTTTATTAACAAGGAGAAGATGCACGTATCATTGTATCTCTTTATTCACTTAGAAAATAAATTAACTTTCTCATCTGCTTTTTCCATTTATATATTCAGGGGACATTATTTAACCCTCCATGAAGTTTACACATTACCCCAGCTCTTCTTCATGTTCTTTTTATTGCACACACTTATATTTCCTATATTTTTCTCTTGGCTTATTTTCTAGACTTTTTGTATATTCCCAAGGGCAAAATAAATAAAATAGGCCCTCACCCTAAACTACAGAAACAACAGCAAAAATCCACCAAACACAACAGTAACAGGCTGGAAAATCATTTGCCTGTTTTCACCCAAGTGGTTCATTCTTCAAAAGTTACCTATCACAAAAAGGGGGCATGTATTTTAAAAAGCTGATCCAAGTGCAAAAATCACTGTGTTTACCTCTGACATATAAAGCAAACATGATTTAATCAGTATTGAAAACAATGAAGCAAAATAAGTCTGCCCACTGAAAAATCAATAAAGGAAAAAAAAAGTATATCATATTTGTCTAAACCAAAAACAATGAGACAAAAATGGCCCACATTCAATTCATCTCAGTTGGTAGTTGAAACCCATATTTGACACACTGTACACTCTGGTACTGTCCTAAACCTGACCTGTAAGTACGATTCCTCCTTCCCATGGCCAAGCTTGCTCTAGCTCATCTGGTGTAGCACTATTTCTCTTATGTACTACCCACACATCACAGTCCCCCAAAATTTCTCCTCTAATGACTTCTCTCTCTATTCATTAGTTGTATTTTGTCTTTTTGAGCCTCAAGGAGCTAGGAGCTAGAAGTATCACTACTGGTCTCTTATTAGCTGACACACACCAAACTGTAATTTTTCTCAGATAGTAGGAGATTGGGATCTGAAGAAGAATCTGAAGGCTCAGATCCTAAAACATACGATAAAGTAAAATTCTTCCATGACCACATTATTTTTGGTTTTGCTGCAAACATTCTCCATTTGAACACTGAATTATAGATCTGGTATGTTAATCTTTTCACATGTGTATTTCCAATTGATCTCAATTGGTCTTTCTTTGAAAACCAGATCAATGACTTCAAATGAAAGCAGATAATTTACTTGTCAACTTATGTCCATTCATGGTGTGGGAATATTGGGGAATGTGCCTCACAGATTTGTGCTCCACAATGACTCTTTGTTAGACAGCTGGCTCTTATCCAGGGTGATGAAAGTAAAAGGGCTATATACCTCTCATCATCTAGTGATCTAGCCATACCACAAAGTAGTGGCAGAGTTCCCAGAAAGAGAGCAGAACCCTTGAGGCCTACACTTGAGACTGTCACATTGTTACATTTGCCTTATTCTATTGGCCAAAGTGAGTCACAGACCAGCCCTTATTCAGGAATGGGGAAATAGATTCTACTTTTGGTTGATGGAATTTAGTTGGTTTAAAGGGCCTACATAAAGAGAGGGGTGAAGAATTGTGATCATTTTTACAATCCCCCATGACCACTAAACAGTATGTTCTTCTTTCATATAGATTTTGTATGATTCTCTAAGAAATGTCCATTTTTATAAATTAGCATTTATTCAATGTGATGTAATAAGTATAACTCAATGTTGGGTATCAGGATATCTCGGTTCCAGTTATGGCTTCTCCACTTGACCAGGCATATTAGTTTCCTATTACTACTGTAATAAATTACTACAAAGTTAGTAGCTTAAAACAACATGAATCTATTCTCTCACAGTTCTGGCAGTCAAAAGTCCTAAAGTAATTTTATTGGGCTCAAGGGATCAGCAGGCCTATGTTTCTTTTGGATACTCTAGGAAAAAATCCATTTCCTGGCTTTTGCCAATTTGAGAGGCCACCTACTTCCTTAGCTCATGGCTCCTTCCTTCATGTTCAAAACCAGCAGAGTAATGTTTTCTCTCTTTTCTGACCTCTGCTTCTGTTCTTCCAACTTTTCACTCTAACCCTCACCTTCCTGCTTCTTCCTATCATTTTGTGATTACATTGGACACTTTTGGATAATCCGGGATAATTTCTCCATCTCAAAATTCTTAATCCCATCTGCAAGTTACTTTTACCAAATAAGGTGTAACATATTCACAAGTTCCAGATATTAGGACTTGGAGATTGTTGAGAGGTCATAATTCAACCTACTGTGCCAGAGTTCAGCAAACCATGGCCTGCAGGCCAGATCTGACCTGCCATCTCTTTGTGGAAATAAAGTTTATTAGAACACAACATATTCATTCTTTATATTTTGTCTATGACTGCATTCATACTACTACTGCAGCGGAGATCTAATGGCCCACAAAGCCTAAAATATTTACTATCTGTTCCTTTATAGATAAAGATTGCTGACCCAATAACCATATTCACTGTCACCTTGGGCAAGTTAATTATTTCCACTAAGAATCATAAAATCAGCTTTTTAGACTTGGAAAGAACGTTAATTTTGGTTAAACTCTGCCCTATACATTTCTCTGCATAAATCACCTTTTCAGAATAACTAGTCACTCAGTTTCTGCTTGAAAATATGGAACTAAAAAGAACCTCTCTGTCTCATGGAGCAACTTGTGTTTGTTTCAGACAACTAATTCTGAGAAAGATCATTTCATTCCTGTGCCTAGTTTTATTTCTGCCTTCCGAGACCATAGTGAATAAGTGTAATCTCTCTTCTACCTTAAAACACTAAGAATTTGAACCTGTTATCATGCCTTGAAGTTATTATATTACTATAATGTGGAGGTTAAGGAAAGTGACATGAGGGTTTCTTCTAGATGTAAACATATGTGATATTGTTAATATTGTGAATCTGCTGAGATTTTATTTCTTTTAAATATTTGGTTTTGGTGACCAATATGTAGGATTAGGTGGAGTGTCAATAAAGGGGAAAGTGGTAGGGATTGCAGGTGCAGAATCTCGCTAAGCAACCTCTTCTCTAAATGACAGGAATACCACCTCCCTGGACTCAGATGTCATAGTTGCCTGGATGCAAGAGATTGCCCAGATTTAGTCCTGATGAGTCCCTTTATTTGTGCCTGGGAAGGCTTCACTACAGAGGGTGGACTGGGTACCATTAACTCCTCCCTTCTAGATGAGATGATACCATTCTCACCTCTCCAATAAGCCATGTGTATGGCTTTCAGTTCACATAAGGAGGATCTCTAAGCCCCAAATCCCTCTCCTATAATTCTGATTCCGGTTCCAAGAGAATCCAATGCTATTCATAGGCTGTGATGAAAGGAAACCTAAGAACCTCAGTGGGACACACTTCTATTGCAGAGAGGAAATATAATCTTAACCAGGGAAAACCAAAATCATCTTAAGAGCACTCTAGCACTTACAAGATCCTGAACAAGACGACTGAACTGAGAACTCTTCTGGCCTTGGGGTGTCATAGCAGAGGCCAATCTTGAAGAAAGCTGTCCCTTCCCTGGGGGACAGGTTAGCTAGGGGAAGAGCTAAGCTGATCAAAAAGGGCTCAAAAGAGCTAAATTGTCCTCAGAGCTACATGTCACATTTGATTTATCTGTGATGTTCTATTCTGAGTCTAAAGCTTTCCTAGTGCTTTATTCATTCATTCATCCATTCAACAATATTTATTGAACCTTTACTGTGTGCTAGGCTTTGTGCTGGGGACGGATGGAAGAAAACTCTTGGTCCAATTTCTCCAGTTCACTTTAAAGCCTCTTTCTGTTTTAGTCATTAATAATCATTAATAATCCTTGTCTAAATTCCCTCAGCAATCTGAGATTTCTTCCTCTTTCATTATGTTGAATGGTGTCCCCATCATCTACCTATCAGCAAATTAGAAAACTGGAAATAACTCCATGCCCTTCTTTGCTTCTCTTCTCAATTTGTCTACCTCATCCTACTGATTTTACTTACTCAACGTAAGTAAAACTATCCCTCTCCTTTCCATTGTTCCTTACCATTATCACCATTGTACCTAATCTAGCAATATCTTGCCTCTGCTTACCTTTCCCATTTAACCTTGTCTGTTACCCCTCCCTATTCTGAATTTATATCCAAAAATTTTGAATTGCTTATAATCTGATACCCTCTCCTGATGTTTCTTATCTCTTTTCTCCCTCTCTGACTTGCTGGGCATATTCCTTTTTAATATTCCTTTTAATAACTTGAGAATCCTCAAGCAGACTCCCCACTGAGCACAGAGCCCAATATGGGGCTCAATCCCAAGACCCTGAGACCATGACCTGAGCCAAAATCAAGAATTGGATACCTAACCGAATGAGCCACCCAGGAGCCCCCAAGATTCCTTCTTCTATTTTTTTAAGATTTTATTTATTTACTTGAGAGAGAGAGAGCGAGCACAAGTCCGGGGAGGAAGAGGGACAAGCAGACTCGCGCTGAGTGCAGAGCCCGACAAAGGGCTCAGTCCAGGACCCTGAGATCATGACCTGAGCCGAAATCAAGAATCGGATGCTCAACTGACTGAGCCATGCAGGTGACCCCCAAGATTCCTTCTTAATACTCTTTCAGCTGTCCCATTCCCTGCCACCATGTAGTTTTCCTTTTCTGTGCCCACAGAGAGTCTGCATACATCTTTATTAATGCTGTATTTTATATTTTTCACTACACTACGAGCTCCTTGAAGACAGGGACAACTCTATCTTATTCCTTTTTATGTTCTCAGTGTCTCTTCTGGTCCTGGAACATAATTGGACCTCAATGAATATTATTTATGTCAGTCGATATGTTTAAATAAATTTGATGGTACCCATGAATTGAGGCCCCCAATAGAAGAGAGGTGTTGAAAGAGAAATGTCAATAAAGTGATCTATATCCTGGAATACATCCCTAGACCTCCTGCAGTAGCTCTCCCTCAGATGATAAAGCTTCTGACAATGAAATGCATCATTGAAACACACTCCTTCATTAATAGTGATGTTTTGCAGTAATAATAAGCAGGATGGCTCTTTCTCTTACTATTTGCACAACTGGACTAAGTTCCATGGAAAGGAAAATATATGAGATTTGTGATTAAAGAGACAGAAGCCTATTAACTTCTTTCCCATTGTACTCAGTAAACACTGAGTTACTGAAGGGCCCAAACAGAACTAGAATAGCAGAGTGCTGGCAGAGATTAGGGATGCTTTACTCCTGTTTTGTTTACCATAATGAACTGGTCAATAAACATCACAAATTGTTTATCTATATAAATCTTGACAGATTACTCTTTATGAAATCCACTTAGCAAGTGAGGTTTTCCCATAAGGATGAAAAATGAAGATTTTAAACAGATTGCGGGAGAAGCTCTGGCTGTACCAGGAGATTCAGTGTAATAAAGGTTTCTTTATATTAATATTACAAAAACCATTTATCCTGACAGAATCAATATCACAATTCATCTTAGTTTGGTGTTTCTCTTTCTAGGTTTAAAATGTCTTCTCCTTTATTATGTATAATTTTGTTTTAATAAATGTGAAATATATTTCATTTAGGAGGTGCTCTTGAGAAGGGATAACTTGTAAAATGACATCAAACTTGTAGCTTATTTGCTAAAGAGTCTTGGAAATGTTTAAAATTATATTTGAGTGGCTGAGAAATTTATAGGAATCATTTTACTTAAACCTTAATTACAAAATTATCCCTAGTGTCCTTTGCATTAGAAACAAACTATAATATTCAGAAAAGTCTCCCATGAACTTTGTTCAGGTAAAATTGTCTCACTGAAGTCAAGCAATTATAACAAGTCAGATAAGTTAGGTATAACAACAGCTGGGATAAGAGACTATAAAATCAGGAATAGTCACATTTAATTACTCAAAACATTGCATGCTTTCCTAAGAAGCGATTTATTTATTCCATTTGGATGCAGAACTTAATATCCCATGGATATTGACAGAGCAGCCTTGGAGTTAAGGGTGTAGCAGCTAGCTGGAAGAAAATAGAACTACATCAAGGAAGGGAATTATGTTGTACTCTGGAAACTATTACTCTAAATGTACTGTATGTAAAATAAGTGTGATTGTCTCATGAGTGAATGGTAATAAAAACTGAAATACTCAAGAGACACTTATTCATGAGTGGTGTATGTATATATACATTGGGAGAAGATTGCCTCTTATTGTTTATGCTTACCAATATTACATTAAATGCTTACAAACAATATACCCTAAGTAATGGCATATAATGAAATTAAGAGCAAATCAAATATTTTGTTGCTTCTTTAATTCCGTTTTAATTTCAGTGCATAATTTTCTTCAGCTCTGATACTTAAGTAGCCTAAATAAAACATCTATTTGAAATGGAGTTCTGATACATGTCTATACATAAAGGACTTAATATAGTTGTTTATAGGGGGAAAATACCCTTTTATCATGACATAAAAAGGGCAAACTACAGTATAGTGGTTTTCAAGATAAACTGTACTTTATTTATTCCCAAGGTGATATTAGTCCATAAAACAAATTTGTAGCTTATTTAGCAGTCCTTAGCTTTTATCAGCCTTTTTAAGGGTGTTGAATGATTACCCGAGAGATCACACTGTAGAAGTTGAGGAGGGATAAAGAAACTATCCATCCAGCATCTTTATTAGAAAATAGAGGTGAATCCATCTAATGTTGTTTTAAATGTACCACATGGAAAGTTCCTGTTTACAAGTGAGTTGTCTTTTTCCATGTGCTGTTTTTGCCTCTCTAATACTTCATGGTGCCAAAATAGCTTATCCTGATCAATGACATTGGCATATACTAAGAATTTGAATAACTTACCCAGAGGAAACAGGTTTTGGTTTCTATCATGGCAAAATGCCAGGCCAGTGATTTCTACAAGCAACTTTAGGTCCAAGAAATTTAAGTTGGAATGAAGTTATCTCATTATATTTATATCATTAACATCTTTTCATAAATCAGAATAATGCTGTATTCTCCAACCATTCTGGATAAATGAGTTTAGTTCATAAATAGAAAATGAAATATAACCTATATTAAGGCATCAACAGTACTGGAACATGTCTTCCTCAAACTCTTTTCTTAGTGAAATTTAGTGTTTATAAAACTAAATATAGAGTTTCAAGATTTTTAAGGCGATCCATGGTTATCACACCCAGTGTTCTACTTTATAACTTGATAGATACTTGGAAAGATGATTTATGGGTACCCAATCTAAATTTTTAGCTGTCAGAAAAACTGCTTTTGTGAGAAAGCAAAATTTACAGTATTCTTAATTGAACAACTGGCATTCAAAATAATCCATAAGATGTATCGTGGCATGAAAAAAACAATATAACACCTTTTTTTTGCCATTAATTAGTTTACAAAGGGAAGGCTTCATTGAGATTTTATCGTGAGCAACATTTTGTTAAAGATTCTTTTTCTGTCTTGTTTGATGTTGTGTTTATTTGTTTAGCTCAAGTTTCTTTTCAATATATTGGCTAAAACAGGCCATCTTATTTCACAATGTTATTGATAGATGTAACTTATACTATGAATTATTAATCAAAACATTATTCTCTTTGATGGTTTATTTGTCTTGTTTTCAGATGTCAGCCTTGCAATTGTCATCTCTCAGGAGCCTTGAATGAAACCTGTCACTTGGTCACAGGCCAGTGTTTCTGTAAACGATTTGTCACTGGATCCAAGTGTGATACTTGTGTTCCCAAGGCAAGCCATTTGGATGTGAACAATCCACTGGGCTGCAGCAAAAGTAAGTGAATTCTGGCTCTGTGCTGGTGGATGAAACATCATGCAGGGAAGAGTGTCTTGTTATTTTCTTTCTCCATTGAGAACCCATCAGAAGGGCTTAGGCACAAGGTGGAGAATTTAGGTGGGAAATGGAAAAAAAAATTACACTAAATGAAACCTGTGTTCTTTTTCCTTGATTAGATTATTGAAATGGTGATTATGTTAGTAGTGGGAAATTTAAAACATGTTGTTAGAATGGAATCACTAGTGTGGTGACCAGCATCCTGGTTTTCCCCCAGACATTGGACTTTCCAATGACACAGGACTTTCCCGTGCAAAAATCAACACTACTGGTTGAAACAAAATGATTGGTCACCCCACCAAGCAAGGACATTCCCAGCCAATTTTCTATAACACATGTGAGATTGATTCTTATTTTTTATGAGTTATGTCCTTCCATCCCCCAAATTTTATGGGTACCATGCTATTATTAGTTGCTTATTGATATTATAGCAATTATCACTGTTTATCATAGCATATAACTCCTATATTTGCTATTTCTTCTGCAAGTTGTTTTAGTTATTTAAATATCTCTCACATTTCTATTTTTAATTCCTGGAAGTCAAAGATTACATCTTAGTGTCTTTTGACTTTTCAACACCATTCTCCAGTGCCTTGACTTGACTTCTCAAGGTCAACTGCAGTCCTACAGTTTTACAGCATATTGATGATTGATTTATATTTACTCTAAGATCATATATCCTTACCTTTTCCAGAATTTCTAAGAAATGCCTGCTGAGAACATGTGGTAAAGCGCCCTCTGCAACATATTGTACAATGCATGTTCTCCTTGGGGTGTCCTGGGACTATCATGAGTCACAATGCAAGGGAATGCCCTAAGTCAGGACGAATCATCATAAACAAGCATGCTTGGAACTGTGTTATCTACATTTAAGGGAGAGAGAAATAAGTCAGAAAATATTGGGCTCCACAGCAACCATACTAGATTTTGAGGTAGTGGAAGGCAGGGTGTAGCTAATGATTAACAAGACATATTCAGATTTCGTACCTGTGTAGTTTATATTCAGTATCCTGTGTTTTATTTGGCCTCTCTGGATGTTAGTATAAGTAAAATGGTAGGCATTTATGCTTCTTTTGGGAAAGGACTTTCGTAATTGCCTTTCTGTGTAAATACAGTCTAAACATAAATCTGGATTTCACTGAGAATTTAATTAATATTTGCTATTCATTGATTAACTATAGAATTGATTGATTTCTTCAACAGGAATTCCAACATATTGCTTTGGATGTCAGTTGTAGATCATCATCTTGTGAGAACATTACATATAGCATACTGAATCTTAGCGATTTTTGATTGGTTCTGCCACTAATTTTGTGTGAAAATATTGACATCTCCACTTTTTTCTACCTACTCTTCCATCTAAGACACAGTCTAGGAACTATACGTCAGGCAAAACTGGACAGTTTGGTTCACCTGGCCTACATTTCTTAGTAGTGGTATACATTTGCTTTTCTCTTTTGTCCTTCCTTCTCTGGGCTAAATCTTCTTGTCTTTCCAAATTCTTCCAATTTTTAATAGTTAAAAAACATTTATATTCCTCTTCTTCCATATATATATATATATGGAAGTGCCTTGACTTGACACACACACACACACACACACAAATACACACATACATGTATCTATGTATATATTTAAATGTTCTCTTTAAAATTGTGATCCTTACTGTTGAATACATTTGTTTAACCACTTCTGGTAGTTGCTGCTGTTGTTTTGGCTGTGTGTTTCACAAAATTTACAAAACACTGGGCAAAGTTAGAAACTCAATATCTACAGAGGTAGTTCATTCAATTAAAAAAAAAAAAAAATAGACAAGATTCCTGCCTTTAAAAGAGCTTGAAACCTAGTCAGCAGAAGTGATAGGTACACTCACAGTAGAAGGGAGTGAACAAGGGGCCCAGGAAATGCTGACTGTGGTATGAGTATGAAGGGAGGCTGCTTTTCCTTCCTGTTCCACCTTGATTTTTTACGTGGTACTTGCTTTTTATCCTAGCAACAGCCGGAACAACCAGCTTCCCAAAGATACTATGTTATTGAAAGGAATGTAGTGCTATCTATTGTTGAAACTGTGAACTACCTCAGGCTGGTATTTTCCTCTGTGTCCAACAGATGTCAAGCATGTGTTTTCCTTGAACATTAGACTGTTTCATGGTGTCCTTCTACACAGTTTGGGAACCACAGGATTATGACTATTATCTTTCCCACTTCCTTAGAGGCCAGTGGCAATAGGTTAGCAATATCATTTGTAATTTTTTCCTTTTTTTTTTTTTTTTTTGATGGGGAGTTGAGTTGGGAATCTGAGCATATAACTTCCAGAATGCAGGAGAATTAAATTCTGATAAGGTAGTTAGACCCTCTCTCATAATCTGCTTCCTTATTTCGTGATTCATTTCTTTCCTATCAATATTTGTTTCATGCTTTCAAAATGATAGTCATTCTCCTTGATAGAGGTAATACAAAACAGGTATTAAATAATTCTGCCTTCTGTATGCTTTACTAGTGAATGAAATGAAATTTCATTTGCCCTAAACTTAAAAATATATATATATATATAAGTTAAGTTCATAGTTATATATATAATAGTTATAATATATATATATAATTCATAGCTCTTTTGTGTTTAAGTCTTTTAGACACTACTCACTTCTATGTTTATCTTTGATTATTTATCCATCTTTTTATCACTCATATTTTTTTCCTTTATCCATACTTATCAGAGAGGATTTTGTAGCTAAACCCTTTTTAAAAAAATATTTTCATTGTGGTAACATATATATGACATAAAATTGACCATATTAGCCATTTTTAAATGTACAATCAGTGATATTAAATATATTCGTAATGTCGTGCAACCATCACTACCATGCATCTCCATAACTCTTTACTTCTTGTGAAATGGAAACTGTATACCCTCATTAAACAGTAATATCTTCCATTTGCCCCCAGCCCCTGGTAACCACAATTTTACTGTCTCTATAATTTTGAAAAATCTAAGAACCTCATATAAGTAAAATCATAAAATATTTGCCTTTTTGCCAGTGACTTATTTCACTTTGCATATGTCCTCAAGGGTCATCCATTTTGTAGCTTGTCTCAGAATTCCCTTCTTTTAAGGCTGAATAATATTCCATTGTATGCATATACCACATTTTGCTTATCCATTCATCTGTCAGTGGGCACTTGGGTTGCTTCCATGTTTTGGCTTATGTGAGTAATGCTGCTATGAATATGGGTGTATAGCCATTTCTTCAAGACTCTGCTTTCAATGACTCTGCTTTCAATTCTTTTGGATATATAATCAGAAGTGGAATTGCTGGATCATATGGTAATTCTATTTTTAATTTTTTTGAGGAACTGCCATGCTTTTTTCTACAGCAGCTTTACTATTTTAAATTCCCACTGACAGTGCACAGGGGCTCAAATTTCTCCATATCCTTGCCAACATTGTTATTTTTTATTTATTTACAGTAGCCATCTAATGTGTATGAGATGCTGTCCCATTGTGGTTTTGATATACATTTCCCTAATGATTAGTGATATTGAGCATCTTTTCATAGTTATTGGCTATTTGTATATCTTCTTTAGAGAAAGTGTATTCCAGTTATTTGTCCACTTTTAAATTGGGTTATTTGTCTTTATTACTGAGACAAATATTTATTTTAGATATATTATTTTTTATTAGATATCTTTATTAGATATATGATTTGCAAATGTTTTTTTCCATTCTGTATGTTTTCTTTTCACTTCCTTGATAGCGTCATTTGAAGCACATGTTTCAAAATTTCCTAAATTTCAATTTGTCCATTTTTTGTTATTGTTTATACATTTGATGTCATATCTAAGAAACTATTGTCAAATCCAAAGTTATGAAGATTCCCCCCATGTTTTCTTTTTTATTATTATTATGTTCAGTTAACCACTGTATAGTACATCATTAATTTTTGATGTAGTGTTGAACGATTCATTAGTTACATATAACACCCAGTGCACATCACAACACTTGCCCTCCTTAATACCTATGACCCTGTTACCCCCTCCCCCCACCTCCCTCCCTTCTGAGACCCTCAGTTCATTTCCCAGAGTCCATAGTCTCTCATGGTTCATCTCCCTCTCTGATTTCTCCCCCTTCAGATTTCCCTCCCTTCCCCTGTAGTCCTCCGAGCTATTGCTTATGTTCCACATATAAGTGAAACCATATGATAATTGTCTTTCTCTGTTTGACTTACTTCACTTAGCATAATCCCCTCTAGTTCCATCCATGTCAATGCAAATAGTGGGTATTCATCCTTTCTGATGGCTGAATAATATTCCATTTTATATGAACCACATCTTCTTTATCCATTTGTCTGTTGAAGGGTATCTCGGCTCCTTCCACAGTTTGGCTATTGTGGACATTGCTGCTATGAACATTGGGGTACATGTGCCCCTTCTTTTCACTACATTTGTATCTTTTCCCCTATGTTTTCTTCTTAGAGTCTTACAGTTTTAGCTCTTAGATTTAGGTCTTTGATCCATTTTTGAATTAATTTTTAGTTATGTTGTGAGTTGAGCTTCCAGTATCATTCATTTCAAAAGTGGATTTCCAGTTGTTCCAGCACTGTTTTTTGAAAGAACTATTTCCCCCTTGGTTCTTGCTAATCTTATTGAAAATCAGTTTACTGTATTCTGTTGACTTCTTATATTTTTGTGTTATTTTATTACTAGTTGCTTTATGAATTAGAATATGCATCTTCATTTGCCACAGTCTACTTCAAGTTTGTACTGATTTAATGCTGGTAAAATATAACAAGTAAACTCTTGATATATGTCCCTTCCTTTCTCCATCTTTGAGTTATGATACTGCGTAGTTGTGTGTATGCGTGTGTGTATGTGTGTGTATATATAATAAACCCTACATTACACTAATAGAATTATAATTTTTTTAACAGTACTAGGTTTTTAAAAATTATTTGAGAGAAGAAAACAGTATGAATATATACACACATACACACAGAGTCTTTAATGTTTACCCACATATTTACCATTTCTAGTGTTCTTCCCACCTCTACACGATTCAATTTATTTGCTCTCTGTGTCATTTCCTTTTAGCCTGATGGATTTCTTTAATATTTCTTGCAGGGCTAGTCTGCCAGCAATGAATTCTCCCACTATTTTTAAAAAATTATCTGCAAATACCTCCTTTCCTTCCTTCCTTCCTTCCTTCCTTCCTTCCTTCCTTCCTTCCTTCCTTCCTTCCTTCCTTCCTTTTTTTGATGGGTACTTTTTCCGGATAGAACTCTTGATAACAAGTATTCTTTTTTCTTTTAGGACTTTGAATATGACATTCTACTACCATATGGCCTCCATCATTTCTTCCAGGCTTTAATTGTATTTTTCTTCAAATGTGAATGAATTTCCTCTTACTCCTTTAAAACTTTTGTTCTTATCTTTCAGCAGTTTGACTATGATATGTTTGGTATGAATCTTTTGGTATCCTACTTGGATTCATTGTACTTTTTGGAAATGTAGATAAATGTTCTCCATCAAATTTGGGAAGTTTGAGCCAGTATTTCTTCAAATATTTTCTGCCACTTTCTGTATCTTCTCCGTTTTGGAGATCCCATGACACCTATTTTGGTGCATGGTACACCTGACGTTGTCTCACAGGTCTCTGAGGATCTGTTCATTTTTGTTCTATTTTTTTTTTCTCCTTTCTGTGGATTGGCTAAATCATTGCTGTATCATTACATTCTACCTATTGCTTTTTTTTTAATACTTTTTTTTTCTTAGAGCATGTGTGCTAGTGGGGGAGGGGCAGAGGTGGGGGGAGAGAGAGAGAGAAAGAGAGAGAATCTTAAGTAGGCTCCACACCCAGCACAGAGCCCTACACAGGGCTTGATCTCACGACCCTGAGATTGTGACCTGAAGTGAAATCAAGAGTTGGAAACTGAATCGACTGAGCCACCCAGGAGCCCTCTTCCCTCTTGCTTTATCTTCAAGTTCACTGATTCTTGCTCTTTTCCTTTCAAATCTGCCATTGAGGCCTTTTTAGGGAATTTTCCATTTCAGTTACTGTATTGTTCAGCTCTGGAATTTAGTGTTTTTATGCATTCTCTTTATGTATTAAAGTTCCCTTTTCACTGAATCATCATCAGATTTTTCTTTAACTCTTAGAACATATTTATAATAGCTGCATTGAAGTGTTTTTTGCTGTACTCAATACTGGGGATCATTCAGAATCTGTTTCTCTCAACTGTTATTTTTATGAGTATAGTTCACTGTTTCTTTGAGTGTGTTGTAATTTTATGTTGAAAACACTTAAGTTGTTAGATTTTTTGGTAATTTGCATAGACTTAAACGGTGGAAAACTTTCTCTACTGCAGCATACAGCTGTTGATGTCAAATCAGGTTTTTTTTTTTTTTTTTTTAATTTTTACTTACAGTCGGGCTTCCGAGGGGTCATTGCTGTGTCTGAATCACCCAAAGATTTGGACAGCGTTTGTGCTCAAATACTTCCAAATTATATAGCTTCTGCCAACCAATACGTATATAGTTTGGGGGATGTTTTCAGAGTTACAGCTAGTGCCCAGTTCTTCTTTGGCCTTCATTTTTCCCTGGCTCTCATGGTTTTTCCCCATACCTTCATAGTTTTCCAGCCAGCTAGGAATCTTTGGAGAGCTTATCTCAGGCCTCCCATGGCTCTATCATACCCAGGATCTCCTGGTTTATTATCTGGTAAACTCACCACTTAACCGAGCTGGGAGCATATACTCAGGCTAGAAAACCTGTGAGTTTTCCCTCTTGTTCCCAATTGACTGTGCCAGTTTTTGGTGGCAAAGCTATGAATTTCTGCTGCTAACCCCAGATCAAGTCAACGCCCTGTGGTACCAAAGCTACTGTTTATAGTCAGCCTTACTGGTAAAACTAACACACCTGACTCTGGAACTGGTACCATGGGAACAACCCCCACAAAAAGATCACAGACTCCTACAGTTACTACTCAGAGCTCTGCCAGTTTTCCAAGAGTAAATGTTCTCAACTTTCTGTTTGCCTGTGGTTGATTTAGAGCTCCCAGAATGGCTATTTTGATGATTTTATTCAGTTTTATATCACTAAACTCTTTATTTGCCATAATTAGAAGCACGCCTATATCCTTTTACTTTTTAAATTTTTTTATAATTTTCTAGATATTGTTTTATTTTTAATTTTGTCTATGAAAGATATTTTTAAGTTGTTCTCAATAACGGTCTTCTACTTGTTTCATATGAATAGTGCTTAGAGCTGGGTTCATGGCCACATCTTCCCTTGTGGTTAGGTGTGGCTGTGTCACCAAGTTTCTGGCTGAAATGATGTGGGCAGAAGTGATGTGTGGGAGTCTAGGTTGTGCTCTCATAGGCACGGGGCATGCCCTCCATCTCTACTTTTACCTTTGCTGTTGAATTGGATATGGACTTGGTGGTCATCCACCTAGGACTATGTTCACAAGGACAACCCCCTAAGGGTGGCAAGACAAAAAGACAGAGGGAGTCTAGAAACCTGTCCTCATAGCCACAGTGTTTGCAGCCTTTCATGAAAAAAGGGATACACACACATTCACTTTATGCTCAAAATAACCCCTGAGAGCTAAACATTATTCTCCCTTTACTATTGAAGAGGAATGATTCAGAGAGTCCAACCAAAATTTGACTACAATCACATAATTACCAAAGTGCCTAAGCCAGGGTTAAAACTCATGGCTCCCAAACAAATGGATGTAGTCACAATATGATACTATCCTTCCTTACAAGAGAGTTTGGCAAATGCAAAGATCACACTTGGCAATTTTGATGAATGAATATGTGACTGTTTTCTCAGAATTCCCCTTTCAGCACACAGAAGGGTGAATTCAGGTTATTTCACGGCCAGGCTTTCATATTTATTCTCTGAGTGGTATTGAACCATCTAAGCCTTCAGGTCTATGAACATTCTCGTTTCAGGGTCAAACAGGTACTATACATTTATACTGCGAAGTTGGACAAGATTGTGGTTAGAGATGGTCCTAACAAGTAATCAACTTTAAATATTTGAAAGAGCCTGTTTGTATATTTGTGTATGTGAATGTTTGTTGCCAAGGAAATTTTCAAGTAATGCAAATCCTTTTCTATACCCTTTGACGTGGGATAGAACCATACATCTTTCTTTCAGTCATCCCAAAAGTATGTTCCTGTCTTAGAAAATAGTCTGAAGGTCAGTTTTGATTGCTTTAACTCTGAAATCTGTTGTGTTCCTGATAGCATGCAGAGTTTTAGATGTTGTCACTAATACTAAAAATATTCAATTGCCATAGATTACAAGGCTCTTTGAGAGTGCTATAAATAATACAGTTGATGAGTCTTTGTGGTTCCACCAAGAACAACAGGATGTGGAGTCCTAAATTAAAAATCACTGACAGATCAAATGCTCTGTCAGTGTTCAACCAATCCAAACGACCATGTCAAATATGGCAAATTCCTGAATTTAAAAATATAAGGTCCTCTTTGGAAATTATTCTCTTTTCCTGTGTCATTTTGAGATTGGTACTATTCTTGTCCTATATCTAACTAGGCATATGGACAGTTAGAGTTTTAATATAACAATGCAAATTCCAAAGAAGGAGAAAAGAAAAAGGGAAGAGTGAGAGTGTATCTAGTTTGAATATTTTTCTTTTAAAAATATGACATCGATATTATCTCTCTTAAGATTAGAGACATTGTCTTTAGGAAGCCTATGCATAATATATGGAATTGTGTAAATTTCAAATTCAGTGCTCTTGAAATACTTTTTTAAAATGTTACTATTGGATTATATCATGTCTTTAAAGTAGAGGGTATCCCTCATGAATGCTGATGCATTAGTAATAGCTCTTAGCTGCAAGTCTTTGCCTGGTATGCGGGATAACTTCACTTTACTATTCCATACTTCCCTACCCTACTCTGTGCCCCAGGATTCTGTATGGTCTGCATCAGCAGGCTCCCTTGCCCTCTGACTTTCGGTTGGCTTCAGCTACTAGTAGGAGGCTGCCAGTCATCTGGAGGGCTGGCAGAAAGGGAAGTTGGGACATTTAACCCTCAGCTTCTTGTCACAGTGCAGGAGTGGTCTTGAGCTGGTCTTGAGCTGGTTGTATCCTGCCATGAATAGTCACAGCTCTTGCCAAATGATGCTTTTCCTACAGCCCTTTCTTTCCCTGAGTGCTGTGCCCCTTTAAGCTAGGGATAGTGTGTTAGAAAAAAGCTCACATAGTGGGCCTGACCGCTTATCTGTAGAAAGACCTGCTTACAAAGTTAGCCTTTGGCTGGCATCTGGGAACTTGGACTTTGTGAGGGTTCTCACCATCCCCAGAACAGGTAAGAGTGGCTCACTGTCTCTTTATTTTTTATTTTTTTTAAGGTTTTTTTTTTATTATGTTATGTTAATCACCATACATCACATCATTAGTTTTTGATGTAGTGTTCCATGATTCATTGTTTGCGTATAACACCCAGTGCTCCATGCAGTATGTGCCCTCTTTAATACCCATCACCAGGCTAACACCTCCCCTCACCCCCCTCCCTTCTAGAACCCTCAGTTTGTTTCTCAGAGTCCATAGTCTCTCATGGTTTGTCTCCCCCTTCGATTCCCCCCCTTCATTCTTCCCTTCCTGCTATCTTCTTCTTCTTCTTTTTAACATATAATGTATTATTTGTTTCAGAGGTACAGGTCTGTGATTCAACAGTCTTACACAATTCACAGCGCTCACCATAGCACATATCCTCCCCAATGTCTATCACCCAGCCACCCCATCCCTCCCGCCCCCCACCACTCCAGCAACTCTCAGTTTGTTTCCTGAGATTAAGAATTCCTCATATCAGTGAGGTCATATGATACATGTCTTTCTCTGATTGACTTATTTCGTTCAGCATAATACCCTCCAGTTCCATCCATGTCGTTGCAAATGGCAAGATTTCATTCCTTTTGATGGCTGCATAATATTCCATTGTATATATATGCCACATCTTCTTTATCCATTCATCTGTCGATGGACATCTTGGCTCTTTCCATGGTTTGGCTCACTGTCTCTTAAATTTTGTTCAACCAAATGGTTTATGCTTAACCCTGCTTTCCTTCTGGACATCTAGGATTTGGGGGGTTATTCATGTAGACAGAGGCTGTCTACATAAACAGCCCCCCATACAAACCCTGGGCATTGAGTTTCTAATGAGCTTCCCTTGTTGGCAACATTGCACATATTTTCATAAAACATTGCCGGGGGAATTAGGCATATCCTGTATGACTGGAACCTTGAGGTTGGTTTCCCCTGGACTTACCCATGTACCTTTCCCTTTGTTGATTGTACTCTATTCTTATGCTATAATAAATTTTAGCCACAAGTAGGACTATATGATGAGTCCTGCAAGTCTTTGAACCTGGGAGTGGTCTTGAGGACCCCTAACATAAATAGTAAAGGAGCTCTACTCTTATCATACCACAGAGTACTGCTCTATTTCTTTTGGTTTCCTTACACTCTCTGCCTATCCTTTTGAAAATAGTATCTTTATCAAGCTCTTTATTACATTAGTTAATTTGAATGTACTCTCTCTCCTCTTCTGAAACCCTATCACCCAGTGACTGTAAATATTTCATATAAATATTGATAATTATTTGATTGATTCATTTCTATACATGATTTTTTGAAATTTCTTAACAAAAATATTAATGGTTTTTAAAGTAAAGTAACACAGAAACCTTTGATATGTTATTTAATGAAGAACTCTGAGTAGGATGTACTTCTCTAAACGGATGGAGGATTATGAATTTTGTTAAGCCAGAAGGTAATAAATAAACTGGTGGCTGATTGTTCTTAAATAGTTAGACATTTTTTTCTCCTTTACCTTTATGTATTCTGGCGGGGAGGGGGGGTCGTGAGGAATGAAGGAAAAGAGGGAGACTGAGGGAAATATGCAGTGAGAAGAGATGATGTTTTCATAGTATGTACTTACATTATATAAAATATCACTAAAATAGTGAGATGAATGCTCTTATGTGCCTCATGGAAGCAATCATATTACTTCTAACAATCATTGCACCTCTAACAAGTGTGGGTATATCCACATAGTACATTCAAATTATTTCTTGTTAACATTTGTACTGTTTAATATCCATGACATCCATGGGTATTTGTATCGCCAACTATTATTCTTTATTTTACACTGTGCTCTGTGAAGCAAGATGAAGCATTGTGCTTAGTGTAATGGAAAATTTCTTTTTCAAAATCCAAAAATTATGTTACTTAAATTTCAAGTTTCAACATAACTTATTTATGTTAACTTTTAAAATAATTAAGTAGAAAATAAGTGTTATGTATCCTTGGATACTTTCTCAAAAAAAAAAAAAAAAGAAAAGAAAAGAAGAAGAAGAAGAAGAAGAAAAAGAAGTGCTTAGTGTAAACTTTTGTGGTCCACTCCCCAACTATGTTTATGACAGCTGCATTGACCTACAAAATTGTTTTATGCTTATAGATAAAAAGCTTTGTTTTAGAGAACTCATGATATATACCTTCTGTTTATTAATGTCTTGGTAAACCACATGGCTTCTTGATAAAGTAATCCTGAATCAGAGAGACCTCTTTGCTGGATATCGTACTTCAGCTTACTTGTGTGCTTATTGATTGCCTTTGCTAATAAATGCTCTCTCTATTGTAATTTAGCTCCGTCCCAACAACCTCCACCCAGAGGACAAGTTCAAAGTTCTTCTGCTATCAATCTGTCCTGGAGTCCACCTGATTCTCCAGATGCCCACTGGCTTACTTACAGTTTATTCAGGGACAGTTCTGAAATCTATACAACTGAAGATCAATACCCATACAGTAAGTTTAAAGGTTTGGTGATAGAAAGATATAATATTCTGAGAATTGATATATTAGTTAAGTTCTTTGACACTGAGGATAAATGTTGTTGTGGTTTCCTGTATCTAGCAGAGAGTATTTCAAGCAGAGACAGAATTACGAGTCTCACTAGCAGGCTCCTCGTAATCAAAACAATGCAATAAAAATGAGATGCTTCTTATCTGATAGTCCCTAATGCTTATCAAATTCTCAAAGATGAAAAAAAAAATTACCCTATTCAGCCAGCATTGATGAGGATGTGGAGCAGTTAGAACTTACATAAATTGCTGGACTGTCTGTGTAAGTTCATTGGCACAACTTTTCATGCAGGATAGACTGTTAAAATGTATGAAAAACTATGTCCTTTTGTATACCATTTGACTCAGCAAATTTCCTTTAGGAAATTTATCTTAAATGAACAGTCATAAGTGGGCACAAAATATGTTCCAGCCTACACTATTTGTAATAGCAAAATATTGCATAACATTCAGATATTCAAAGATTTTTCAATAAATTTTGATAGATGGCATAATAGGATCCTGGTACATAGGTAAGTGAATTGTAGGATGTGATTACCTATAAAATTATATTTTAGTTTACATGTTGATGAATGGAAATGTCCATGACACATTGTATAACATAATAAAAAATATTATAAATAATCTGTTATATTAAATTAAAAAATATGTAGAAATATTGGAAGACTTACAACAAACTGAACTATAGTTTTCTCTGAGCATTAAGGTTACAGAAAATTTATCAAATATTTCTATTACATGGGTTCAGCTTTTAAAGTTCTTAGGTTAAAAATGGACTTTTTAAAAAGTGGAATCGGAGTACTAACCTTCATGCAAATAATGTAATTTTATGCACACACTGCCATTTCCACAGAGATAGAATATAATATGAACTTAAATTGAAAGAGAAAGGATGTGAAAAACCATGAAGACTATCTTTGCATCTATAACTTTCAAGAAGATTTTAAAGGAGCTTATAGAAATCAAACTATGGGGACCTATTGTCTTTAAAAAAAAATACTTACTCAGATGTTTGAGATAGTTTTCCTAAAGTCAGAATGAAGAAAGAGAAATGTTTACATCCTTCCAGCTCTATCTTATCTGATATTTGCCTCTAGTCATGTTGAGCTACAAGCTAGTTTAAGAAATTAGTTTAAAAACATTGGAATAGTGATTCTAATTCAAGTTTCCATTTTGTTCTCTTTGTTTAATACCCATTTTCCAAATTCCAGTTTAACTTACTTAATTAGTGAGAAGAGTGTGTAAAGTTCTGTAGAGGCACTGAAGTTCCATAATCTTCCTCAAAATGGTTAGGGAGATGCCTTGTTTTAACATAGTGGTTGGATTTAGAACTTTGGCAGAGCATACATTTCTATTTTGCATGTAGTAGAGTAGGTTACATTTTGTACCTAATTCTGACTGACATGCACCTACATTATGGTGTCCACTTTCTGTTAACTCTAAACGTTTCCCCAGTATTCCAGCTCTTCTTTGAAGTTAATGGCAACTCTGAACTTCATGATGCAGATTGCAAAGCGAAATGAACATCTGTCTACATCTGCCATGTTGGCAAAGCATCCTAAAAACCTGCTACTAGAATGTTTATTTTCTTCCAAATATCAGCATGATCCAGGTGTCCTGCAACTTAAACTTTTGTGATAGGGGAAGAGAGAGTTCTAAAAATATTGAAGTGATTTTGAAGATGACTGTACCACTGGTTGGATTATTTCTGAAATTATGAATTAGGGTCACCCCATTTTCCATTCAGCTTAATTCAATAATAAAATTAAACTTCAATTATACTCTTCAATTCCAGTGGCATGTTTTCCATAGTAACATATTGTGATCTATTTTATAGACCATTACATGAGAATATAACGCTCTGGCTCTTACTCATGATTGCACTAATATAGAATCCAAATAACAGTTTCTTACATAAATAATGTGTACTCATTCACTAATCAGACATTTATATAATCCTATTAAACGAGGTATTATTTCCTAAAACCTTATTTTTCATTAAAAAATGCCACTCTTGGCATTTCTTGACAATCACTATAATTAATGATGTGAAAATTATCTGCATCATGGCATTTGAACAGTAAGAACAATTGGTTAATGCTGTCAGAACTTTGTATCATTCTAATAATACCCTCATGTTTATTACTCTATTTCCAGTGTGTGGATAGCATGTGTAATACGAAAAGGAAACAGAACTTATATTCAGTTGGATGAACACAAATCTTTGGGTTAAATAAAGGCATTTGGAATTATAGGTGGAGAATCATTGAACTTTTCACAGAAAATTAATAGTGTTGTCTTCTGAGAAAGTTGATCATTTGGTTGAGACTGTTATAGAATTCCTTGTTAGAATAATAACTTTTCCTAGCTTGCCTGATGTACCATCAGGACAATGGTTTCCAACCTAAGATCATGACACACTGGTGTATTATCATCTTTAAAGTTTGCAAAGTATTTGTAACTAGTAATAGCACAGAGATAATGGTGGAATAATTTTAAAGTTTCTGAATAATAAACTTTTTAAAAATAAGCAAAATTTACATCCTCATAAGCTTGTACATAACTAGCTTTCAAAAATAGGAGAGAAAGGTATAGAGGTCAAATAAGCACACTGGGAATTATACATAATCAGCTTATCTCCCCTGTAGCTCCAATCTGGTTTGCCCACAGGTGTTTTCCGTATCATGGGTGTGAAGAGAACAGTTATCATAGGAAATAGCACTCATTTGATAGTGTTGTAGTTTTAGGGAGTGGCCAATAAATCATATTATGTTTTCCTACTTGAGTTTGGAACTAAAAGGGAACTAGACCTAAGAGTCAGTAAGATGGACATGAAAAATAAAAGTCATCTTTATTACTGATAAAAGTCAGATTGGAGATTAGACCCTCTCTCCTGCATGAAGACAGACTAGAAGAGAAAAATAAATCAATGGGCTGATCTGAGCATGCTCTGTTTCCCCCTTTTCTCCCCAAATTCATGGGAAGCCATAAGTAGAGAAATAGTCCTTACATGTTTACTCTAAAAAAACCCTATCGCAGAGAAACTAGAGGATGAATACTTCTACACATGACCATTGCTTGCATAGCCTAAAGACGTTAACATAGTTTAGAGTTTTAGATGACGATACATCTTAGTGAACCCTGGGACTTCATTTCTACCTTTAATATCATTATCATTTGTTACTCTGTTCTACATCAAGGGATCGATGTAACAAGTGGTAAGATGGTTCAGCTTCTCTGAGAGAAGCAAACAGTAAATAAAGGGAAGGGATAAGAAAAAAAAAAAATGGAAGAGTTGAGGACAAGCAACTGTTTCTATAAAGCTCTTAATATTCTTTCCTAGAAAAATCAATCAGATATATATGGAAAAGTCATTCCTTCATTTATTCAGTAAAATTCTTTTCTTTTTTTTTATTATGTCATGTTAATCACCATACATTACATCATTAGTTTTTGATGTAGTGTTCCATGATTCATTGTTTGCATATAACACCCAGTGCTCCATTCAGTACGTGCCGTCTTTAATACCCATCACCAGGCTAACCCATCCCCCCAACCCCCTCCCCTCTGGAACATTTATTCAGTAAAATTTTATTCAGTGTTTACTCCAGATCAGGAACTGTATGAGTCACTAGAAACACAAAGATGGAGGGAACAGTTCTTGTTATTGAGAGGGGAGATAAAAAGAAAAAATTATAATATATATTAAATGTTGAGTTAGAGTAGACTTAGAGTATTGAGAAAGTACTGGGGGGGGAGAGGAAGCCATGCCTGGTGGCAGAGAGGAGACTGAGAATCATTGAAAGTTTCACAATAAGGAGGTGATGTGTGACCTAGATTAGCCAGGTACTGCAGTGAAGGAAGAACGATTTTCCTGGAAGAAATTGTATGTGAACAGCATGAAGGGAAGGTGTATGAGAAAATAAGGTACATTCAGCAAAGCTCAGCAGGTCCAGGTGGCTTTCATGGGTGGTATATTAGGGAAATACTGCAAACCATAGTGGGTACCAGCCGAGATCATGAATTAGTGCCGAGGCAAGAATTCTGAATGTTGTCCTGAATGTGCAGAAGTTTGTGGTAGGGGGCGCCTGGGTGGTTTAGTCGGTTAAGCGTCTGCCTTCAGCACAGGTCATGATCCCGGGGTCCTGGGATAGAGCCCTGCATGGGGCTCCCTATTCAGCGGGAAGCCTGCTTCTCCCTCTCCCTCTGCTTACTGCTCCCCCTGCTTGTGCTCTCTCTCCCTGTCAAATAAATAAATAAAATCTTAAAAAAAAAAAAAAAAGAAGTTTGTGGTAGGAGAACAATTTTTCCAAGCTCAGAGCTAAAGATAGAGATAATTCTTATCCTAACTTAGGAGTATGACCTGCTCTAGATAAGTTCTTTTAACCCAAGTCATTTTGTTGTTGTTATGATAAAATTAAGGGGAATTCTATTTACACCCTTTCAATTACTTTTATTTAGTTCATACTATATGTTGTTTATACAGTGTTTTTAACCAAATATATGCTGCCATCTGAATTCTATAATTACTCTAATTACTTACTAAATAGACTCCTCTTGTAGATTTTGATCTATCAGGATTATATTCCATTTCTCAAATGCTACAAGCATCAAGTACGTACTGAACTTCTCTTAATTATCATCAGGTTATGTATCTTCCAACTTCCAGTTTAAGCGTGTGCCATTCTCTTTGAATATTAAGCACTGATATTTATTTTTACCTTTTAGGTTTGGCTTTTGACACGTTAAATAGAATATTTTCCACCAGTTTGCAAACCTTCAATGATTTTTTCAAATGTTTTAAATATTTTAAACTGTCTCATGTGGAATACAGAAAACTTTAACTTAATAAGTATTTATTGAATTTACTATTATATGCCAGAAATGTATGTAATAGTAACTACACCCTAGCTATTATAGACAGGCAATTTCCCTTATTGTTTAATTATGATCACAATACTCTGTTATGAGCAACAAGTATGATGTTCAGGTAATACATTGAAAACCAGTGTAGTAGTCCTTTGAATAATTGATAGAATGAAACTACTTAGCAACTACTATCAATATATCAAAAGCAAATTTTTCCAATGGAGGATATCACTTTTTCCAAAGAAGCATAGTAAATGTCATTCATCAAATCTTTCTAGTGGAGGATATCACTTTTTTTAAAGAGGCATAGTAAATTTTATGTATCAGCTTTACTGATTGATTCAACAAATATTTGTTGAGCTTCTACTCTGTGCTACCAATACGGTGGCGAGTAAGGAGAACATGGTTGGTCCTGGCTTCCCAGGGTGATAAGTCTAGTGTCAAGGAAAGACAATTCATCAAACTATTAAAATACAACGTGAGAAGGGTTGTGTTAAGGGATATATATACATAAATATATATGTATGTATATTATATATACTAACATATGTGTGTGTATCTATATATCTATATATCTATATCTATCTATATCTATATCTATATACATGATACTAATGGGAGATTATGGCTAGTTTACTTTCTTCTACATCCAGGAAAACCAGAAATCTCATAATATTCTCCCACTCCTACCTCACTTAAGCATGCTCAGTACATTTTTAAAAAACTGAATACCAACTCTCCTCTGCCCTGAAACCATTTCAGTTTTGGATTGCAGGAAAGGTAAGGGATTAGGAGAATATGAATCTGGATTTTCCCAGATTACTTAGGTTCTCAGAAGGTAACTGTATCCTGGTTTGATTTTATAATAGAAAATTTCACTAATATGGGAAATAAGAATTCGATATCAATGGGAATACATTTTTGTTATTTGATACTAAGCATACTTGGAAATAAATTAATCAGTGCAGGGGCGCCTGGGTGGCTCAGTTGGTTAAGCATCTGACTTCAGTTCAGGTCATGATCCCAGGGTCCTGGGATCTAGCCCCACGTGGGGCTCCCGGCTCGGGGGGAAGCCTGCTTCTCCCTCTCCCTCTGCCCTTCCCCCTGCTCGTGCCTGCCCTCTCTCTCTCCCTCTCTCTCAAATAAATAAGTAAAATCTTTTAAAAAAGAAATTAATCAGTGCATATGGTTATTACTATTAGCATCTCCAAAGAGGAATCTCATGCTGTGTTTGTGCAATAATTTGTCTAAGTGATTTTGTTTTTGGTATAGATCTTTTTCTTATAAAAATGTTATATCCCATTAAGGAAGCTTAAAATAATTTTTTTTTTTTTTAAAGCCTCACAACTGCAGCATTCTAGTATGATGACTAAGTTCACTTTGGAAAATTTCTGGAGTAGGGGGCGCCTGGGTGGCTCAGTTGGTTAAGCGACTGCCTTCGGCTCAGGTCATGATCCTGGAGTCCCTGGATCGGGTCCCGCATCGGGCTCCCTGCTCAGCAGGGGGTCTGCTTCTCCCTCTGACCCTCCCCCCTCTCGTGTGCTCTCTCTCTCTCATTCTCTCTGTCTCAAATAAATAAATAAAATCTTTAAAAAAAAAAAAAATTTCTGGAGTAGTATATACTCCCAGTTTATTTTTCATAATAATACTCAAGTACACATGTGCTACATGGCCTTCATGACTATGTTTTTAAATAATTATGTGTTATTGGAATTCTATTAATGTATCATAGTAATATTAAAATATTGTAACCCATTAAATTCCACTTTAACTTACTTCAACATTTCCTATTATAAATAACACATCCATACTTTTATATGCTTCCTGACGAAACGTTCCCCCAAAATTGGATTAAGGGCCAAGGTCTCATAAAATATATTTTAATGTATGCTAGTATACGCTATAGGTTTATTGCCTCTCAGTTTCAGCCCTGCTCTTTACTGCCTGCTTTGTGACAGTGAAACTGGAACCTGTAAATAGCTCTCCTTGGCCAGGTGGGCCATTGTAAGGGTCACAGTCCTGCAATACACTTCCTGTCCCCTTAGAGAACAGGAAGCTCCAGGCACATGCCTAACCATGTCCACTCCCTAGCTTTTTAATCCTTTAAAAAACCCCAGACTTCTCCTGTGTCAATTCTCCACTGATGATAACAAATGTCTCCAAAATTTTGCAGTTTAAAACAACAACAAACATTTATAATTTCACAGTTTCTGCGGGTCAGAAACTCAGGAGAGGTTCCAGTCAAGACATTGGCCAGGTGACAAATGTAGCTTGTGACTGCAGTTGGACAACCCTTGGTCCAGTGCAATACTGTTTAACAAGCAAACAGGTTACATAGAAGAGACTGCTATTTCTGTTTCAGAGAAGTGCCAGGAATTTCTCTTATATCTTCTGTAAAAAAGGCAACTATATTATAGAAAGAACAAGAGTTTAAACAACCTTCTAGGGGCGCCCGGGTGGCTCAGTCGTTAAGCGTCTGCCTTCGGCTCAGGTCATGGTCCCAGGGTCCTGGGATCGAGCCCCACATCCAGCTCCCTGCTCAGCGGAGAGCCTGCTTCTCCCTTTCCCACTCCCCCTGCTTGTGTTCCCTCTCTCGCTGTCTCTCTCTCTCTCTGTCAAATAAATAAATAAAATCTTAAAAAAAACCCTTCTAAATAGTTTTCATGACAAGAGGCACTTTTCTTATGTTACACTGCACAGTAAAAACAATCAGAATTCGTTCTCAGTTTTAAATATATGAACCATTCTCTTATTCAAAAGAGCAGATTGTATAGTTTATGTGATTAAGTTATATAAATAGGAAAACAATTAGAAAGGATTCCTTACCAATTTGTGAAATGTAACTCTTTTCTTCTTTTAATTTCAGATATTCAGTACTTCTTAGATACTGACCTGTCACCATATACTTCCTATTCCTATTACATCGAGACGGCCAGTGTGCATGGTTCAACAAGGAGTGCGTCTGTCATTTATAAGACGAAACCAGGGGTCCCAGAAGGAAACTTGAGCTTAAATTATATCCTTCCTATTAGCTCAGACTCCGTGACACTTGCCTGGACTGCACCTTCAAATCATTCTGGGCCTATAGAAAAATATATTTTGTCCTGTGCTCCTTCAAGTGGCAATCAGCCATGTGTTCCTTATGAAGGTCATGAAACCTCTGCTACCATCTGGAATCTGGTTCCATTCACCAAGTACCATTTTTCTGTACAGGCATGTACTAGTGGGGGCTGTTTACACAGCTCACCCCTTACGGTGATCACAGCCCAGGCACCTCCCCGAAGGCTGGGTCCACCTGAGGTGCAGCAGATCAGTTCCACAGAACTTCATGTAGAATGGTCTCCCCCAATGGAACCAAATGGTAAGAATTCAGGGCTTAGATTTCCCTTTCTTGAGCAAAACAGGAATGAGAATCTAGGCATTTGGAATTGTGCAGTAAGAATCTGGCAACTGTATGCATTTTTGTAACTGTAGGATATAATAATTGAGAATTTCTAAAGATATCAGATACTATTTGTACTGGTTAGTAGAACAAGTATATTTCTTTAATCTAATAACAAATTCCATTCATTTAAATTGCCCCTTAAAAGGCTAATATTATCTTTGCTCTTAATGACATCTGTCACAACAAAAATGATGTTTCTAATTTGAAACTCACTTATGAAATGCATTATATTTGACTGTGTCACAAGTTAGGGCACCCATAAGCAGTAAATTTTCTCTTTTAAGCAAGGAAAGGATATAAAATAATACAAAAAATATGTATATAGGCTAGCTGACTCCATTAAGTTAATTTTTTGTCTTCATATAATTGAACCCTTGGTTATATAGGCCAGACACAAATTCATAGATTTTTAGTAATTAATATCATGTACGTACGATGGTAAAACCTTTTCTCTTAGACTTTTAAAGTTATTTAAGAAGACTAGGTAGAAATCAAGTTTAATATTCTAGTATTTATATAAACAGGGCTTGTATTAAACAGGTAATAAAATACCCATATTTCAAAGTATATAAATTGGAGGTGCAATGATCAAATCTGCCCCCCCAAATGCAATTCTTAGTAGAAATTATGATCATTCATTCTGAAAGGGATTAAATTTACCTGTAATAAGTTAAAGCTATTTTGTGTTTATGCATTCCCTTTTGATTTGTTTTTCCCATGAATATGATTTTCAGCAGTATTTCATACATTCATCTGTCCATCAGTTTGTTGTGTTTGTAAGTCCCATCATCTAGATTACTGAAGAAATGGACAGGTAATCTAGTCAGAAGAATAATGCAAAGCTGGTACTTTTTAACTGGCCTAACCCCGCCCCACCCCCAAAACTGTCTGTCTGTCTGATGAGTCCTCCTGGTTCACTTTTCTAGGAATAATTATAAGATATGAACTCTACATGAGAAGAATGAAATCTGATGGAGAAACCACATCAGCAGGAAGTCGAGTTTTTCAGAGCAGTGGCTGGCTCAGTCCTCACCCACTTGCAGAATCAGCCAACGAAAATGCATTAAAACCTCCTCAAACAGCCACAACCATCACTGCCTTGGAACCATACACCAAGTATGAGTTTCGAGTCTTAGCTGTGAACATGGCTGGCAGTGTGTCTTCTGCCTGGACTTCAGAAAGAACGGGAGAATCAGGTGAAGAAAAATGCTTTGAACTCTACTTTGAAGATTCCCAAATGAAAATACTGCCCCAAGTGAAAGTCAACAGAACTAAAGTACCTTTTGAAAAGCAATTATAAATTTATATAGGCCAAGGAAAAATTTAACATATCGGTTGGTTATGTAAATATCTCAAGGTCACAAAGCACTTGCAGTAAGTTTTAGGGAAAAAAATGCTTGAGCTATTACTTCAAGGGGGAAAAATAACTTAACTATAGTTACAGTCTTTGGGGAATGTTTGCCAATAATAGTAATTGGTTTCCATTCCTGAAGTGGGTTGGCCGTATGTCCTATCTTGCTCCAAATTCAGCACAGTTTATGTTCAATGAAAGAGATAACTGTACCAATTTCACAAATCTCATTTTGTTTTTATTTCTCTCTCCAAAGCAAATAGTATAGGTACTAGATGATACCTAATGATAGAATCCTGGATATCAATATCTGTAATTCACAAGTGTGCTTATAAGCAGTTGGCAATATGGTAAGGAAGGAGAGTAAAATTTTTAATTTTCTTAAGATATCTTCACTACAGCAAGTGAGATATTTTTAACCCCCCCTCACTCTTTACATTAAAAACACTTCAAATATCATGAGCCTTTAACCAAAAAAAGACACTTTTGTTCTGCTTTGAATCTATGGATATTCAAAGAAACCCAAGTCCTGATTTAAATTGCATCTGTTAGGACTGTGGGAGGATAAGGGTAGCTTTAGGTTGATGTCCAAGGGAATCATTTCATGAATAAAATGTGCATTGTGCTTGAGCATCTCTTAATGACTACCAGCCATCTTGGACAAATAATAGTGCCATGATAGCACAAGTGATGAGCCATGGCATTCTGGAAGGGGAAAATCAAGGTCAGAAATGAAAAGTAATGGGTGAAACTGCAATACTGGACCCTCATAATCTTATGGGTCACTGGCTACTGAACGTGTGATGAGGTCCCTTGATAATACACCTTTGGTTAGCACATTTAAAATCCATATTAAGATCTCAAGGATGGCAGGGGGAGAATGTATGCGTGTATGTACTCTGAACATTTCAATCAAGATTTATTGAAAACTTTAAAAATTTCTTTGGGGTTATTTAGAACATTTTAGATTTACCTCTTTCCGAGGAGTAATATTCTCCAAGCTCTATCAGTGTGGCTCAGTGAAATACATCTGTACATCAGAAATCCAATATGTCACTATGCATTGTTCTGGACTTCGCGGACTAAGATTCCTTTTTGATGACTTCTCCTTTCAAATGCTTCATAAGACCTGTGGTTTCCAACCCCAAATAATCTACTAGTTATCTTGGTGAACATAAGCAAATTCTTAAATGATGTTTCTTTTGTAAATGGAAAATATCTTTGCTGGGAATATAAGGGTGGAGAACAGCCTTGCAGAGAACAACAACAACAACAACAACAACAAAAGGCAAGTAGCTTTTCTAAGCACCAGTATATCCTTTGATGTTTAGAAATCGGATTATGTAAGGAACAGGGTTATGTGAGAAACTAGAATAGGTGTATGAATTCCGCCTGGAAACCTGGAGGTCCAGCATTCATTGTCTGCTTGTGTTATCATCATTGGCAGCGCCTGCATTCATGACCCCTCCTTCCGTCTTCCCGCTCTCACCGCACTCCCTCCATGTGTCCTGGGAGAAGCCAGCAGAGAATGTAACAAGAGGAGAAGTTGTGGGGTATAAGATCAATATGGTTTCTGAAAAGTCACCTCAGCCATCTCTTCCAGCTGCGTTGTCACAGGTATTAGTATTTTAGAGTTGAATTGTCTTCTTTTTGACATTTTCTGATTTTGCAGAACTCTATGACCAAATTCTCCCTTATATATTCCTTACCTGTGGTGTTTGTTTCTTAATATAAAACCATGCATACGAGGCACTGTATATTTCTATCACTTATTTTTCTAACAAAAACATGTATTAAAACAAAATAGGTATGATTTTGTTTATAAAATATGCTTTCTACACTTAACATCTATCCTTAAATATCTTGTGAGGAGCTGACTTTCAGTAGCTGTGCACTGTCATGTTATTTGGGCATACAGTAATGTATTCAACCAACCCACAGTCAGTTGGTATTTATATTGTGTTAATTCTTTTGGAAATATAAGTAACGTCTTCTATGGACATTTTGCATATTTCTGTTTCCTAAGAGAAGAGAGTTCTGAGGAATGATTTTATCACAGCTTATAGCAAAGGTTAACATGGTCAAGGTTTGGGATATACAGTGACATATTGCCTTCTAGTAATGAGAATAATAATCATAGCTAACTTATAAAGGCTTTATTGTGTACATGGGCTAAGTCATTTGATATGTATATAATAATCCTGGAAGGGGAGAGGCTCTTGTTTCCCTCTAATTTATGGTGTGGTCAATGTACTCCATTAGCCTATTTTACCAGCATGAGGGTGGCCAATGACAGAGGTGGCTGATGTTAACTGGACAAGTCACTCTGTGTACTTGGCTGTTTAGCACCTCTTTTGAGGAAGATGCTCTTTGGTGGGCATTAGCACGATATAAAGAGATCCTCACACATAAGCATCTCTCCCATGGGCCTATCCACATTCTTCTTTCCCACACTTCCTGGTTCCTGATCTTCCAGGCTTTTTTTTTTTCCATGCCCATGCCCAATACATTCAGGTCACTGCCATATAGTTCAGATGTGTTCTGCCTTTGGACTCTTCCCTTTCCACACAAAATGGATGGCCAAGTGCACTGCCTGAAGTTCTGCCCATTGAGCAGATTTCTTCTTACTGCTGGTTTTTAGGGCCATTCTTGAATGGGGTTATAGAGCATCCATCACCCATTTTTGACTTGCAACCACGTACTAAGACAGCCCATCTGTGAACCCAACCACATTTTTCTACTCTGTCAGCTCTTGAGGAACGTCCAAGAAGTCATAGGTATGAGCTGAGATTGAGCCATCAGTGTACAAATGGTAGATGACATGGGGTCCAGACAACCTGCTTGCACAGCATATTATTCCTGGCTCTGCTTATGCCTGTTACCAGATATCCCCTTCCATTTTACGATGAATTTCTGTTGGACCAACTTGGCCTTAAGACATAGCCTGTCTGACAGAACTCAGCTCATGAGGGGTAGCTCTGGCTACATGACCATTTGATGTTGATAGTCAGATTCTCTGCTTTGACCAAGGCCCACTAGCATGCTAGGGGCTGTCTAGCAGATGGTGTTTAATTTCCATTGTGTGATATGACCTTGCTCCACATCCCGTAAGTGTACCTTGTGACTCTCTTACTGAGGGCTTGCCATAAATGTCTCACATAGCACAGGATCTGATAGGCTTTATGTCCCAAGTAGCTTGGCTGCTTGCAACACAGCCTTGACCTGCTGAAGAATCCTCTCCAGCCCTAGGGCACACTCAGAGCTGGCAGTACTCCATAGTATTCAGTAACTTGGTCAGAATAGTATTCCCAGATGTGGAATATACTCTCTTCAGAATGTAAGAAGGCCTGCCAGACATTCTGTTTCTTTCCTCCTAGTGGTAAGGACAAGATGCAATAATTTGACCTTTACTTTGGAAGGGATGTCCTAGCATGTCTTAGGCTACTGGACCCCTAAAAATTTTACTGATGTGGCAGACCCTTAATTTTAAAAAAAAACTTGATCTCTCATTCTTTGGAGCATATAATACTTACCAAGACCTCTGTATATCTGCATGTCTTGCTTCTCTGATTCATTTAATAGGATGTTATTAATTTGGAGAACCAATACTGCCAAGGCAGTTTTCACAGTTTGCCTTGAATTGATGACCTTCAGATCTTGTCTTTCTTCAATGCATTAATAGCACCCAGCAAGAGCTACTTGATTCCACAGTCCTAATAATTACTACATTCCCCAAAGTAGTCCATGTAATTTCCAGTTCCACCAAACCAGTGAACTTCCTTCTACTGGTAAATCATCCAGTTCACCACCTATGAGTTTAAGAATTGCACCACTAGTGTATGCTAGGGGCCATCAGTACTCCACCCACTACCTGTGATGAGGTTCTCTTTGGCAACCAGCTGGTTGGTGATCCAACTCCAAAACATCATTTTAGAGTCTCCTTCCTAGGGCACTCCTGTTGTCACTTAGGTCAGGTTCTCTGGGAAACAGATGCTGTGGAGAGGATTGAGTACACGTTTATTGAGGAGTGCTCTCAGAAACAACACACGGAAAGTAGTAAGAGTTGCAGGGTTGAGCAGAATAAGAAGCTGAATTGTGATGCAGTAACAAAAGGGTCTAAGCTGATCCTGTGGGTAGTTCTGGAGCTGAAATGACCCTATCAGGTTGTCCTAAAGAAGTCAAGGAGCCAGACCTTTGTACCCCATTGTGTTAGTTTCCTGGGACTGCAATAACAAATTAACCATAAACTAAGTGATGTAAAACAACAGAAATTTATTTTTTTAATGGAGGGCCAGAGTCTGAAATCAAAGTGTTGGCAGGGCCATTTTCCCTCTGAAAGCTGTCCAGGAGATTCCTTCCTTGCCTCTTTCAGCTTCTGGTAGCTCCTTGCGTTCCTTGGTTTGTGGCAGCATAACTCCAGTCTCTGCCTGTCTTCACATGGCCTTCTTCTCTGTGTTGCTGTCTCTTTGTATCTGTGTATCCCTCTCCTTTCTTCTATAAATATATCCCTTGTACTTAAGACCCAGCTTAAATCCATGATGGTTTAATTAATTATATCTGCAAAGACCCAGTTTCCAAATAAGATCACTTTCTGAGGTACTAGGCAAACAAGGATTTTTGAGAGACCGTCTTCAACCCATTCCCAATAGGTTTGCCAATATTTCTGAGCCTTTGCAGTAGACAGAGCATGTTTACAACACAAAGCTAGAAGAAGAACCAATAAATAATTTATGATTCCTTGTTTTACTTTTTCATTAGTCTGGAAATAAGTGCTGACTAATTTGCCTCTGTCTCAGGTGATAAACACAGAGGTAGCCTTACACATATCTTGTAACTGAAATGATTTAGTCTACCAGTCCAGTGTATCATAAAATTTAAGGTAAATTTACAGCTGTAACTGCTTTGTTTGGTCCTTAATGTTATACTGTATTTATCATTGTTGTCTTGTTGTTTTTGCTATGCTTTTGCTTTGTAAACTATTCTTTCTCCGTAAAACATAGCTTCAGAGCAACTATTACTTGCAGTATGGTATTCTAGTCTAAGAAACAAAAATAAGAAAAAAACATAGTTCCTAAAAATATAGCCTTAGAAGTCAACTTGTTTGTTCATATTCCACTTCTGCCAATTGCTAGCCTTCCACACATCTCTGCACTTCAGGTTTTACTCATCTGTAAAATAGGAAAACAATTTCTGCTTATCTACATGATTTTTGTGGAGTTTCAAGTGCTTGACAAATATTAGGTCCTACTAGTGATTATTATTAATGGGATAGGACTACATTAAACTTTTAAAAAGGTAATTTTATCATTCAGTGGAGCAGGAAAATATTTCTTTTTTATTAGTGACAAAAATTATGTATATGCATCTTTTTTGTTGAAAAGTCTTTCTTTGTGGCTGAGTTGAAATAAGGATATAGATATGCCACTTTATTCTCTTACGCTTTCTCTCCCTACAAATATCTATCTACCTAATCATATATTCAAGAAAGTGAAATCAAGAGTGGCAAAGTCAAAATCTTCACCTTCTCAATAATTAAATTTGTATCCACACTGGCCTGAGTGTATCTTGTGATAAGCTCGATAAAAAAGTAGCCAAAATTTCTAGGGAAAGCCTACTGTAAATAATTGTTACAGAAACATTGACTAAGAATGTGGCAAGGAAATATATAGAAGTGGTGATATTATCAGCGTAGGATTTCAAGCTTCTACAGAATTCTCTTCACTTCCTTAAAGATTTATCCCAAAGAAAACTTTCAATTAAATTGCTCCTTTAAGTCTTATAAAATGACTATATATATGATAAAGACAAAGTTTATCTGCGTGATTATTTTATGTGCCCCAAGCTTTAAGGTAAATGTCTTTTTAAAATCATGTAATTTATAATAACTATCTATAGAGAAGTAAAAGTCCATCAAAATTAGTATTAATCTATATTTTCTATTTCTTGTTATATTTCATCTTGTATTCTTGCTCCACAGAATAGTTTGCTCAAAAAATGATGCAACATCCTAAATGAAATAGGAAATACTTCATTTTTAAATTTTTTAAAAAAAAATTTGAGTATAGTTGATACAATATTAAATTAGTTTCAGGTGTACAACATAGTGATTCAACTTCTGTATATGTTATGCTATGTTCACCATAAATGTAGCTCCCATCTGTCACCACACAATGCTGTTACAATAACATTAATCATATTCCCTATGCTGTGCCTTTTTATTCCCATGACTTATTGATTCCATAACTGGGAAACCTGTGTCTCCCACTGTCCTTCACCTATTTTGTCCATCCTCTCCACACCTTCCCTCTGGCAACCGTCAGTTTGTTCTCCATATTTGCAGGTCTGATTTTGCTTTTTGTTTGTTTATTCATGTGTTTTGTTTTTTAGATTCCACATATGAGTGAAATCCTATGGTATTTGTCTTTATCAGTTTGACTTATTTTACTTAGCATAAGATCCTCTAGGTCCATCCATGTTGTCGTAAATGGCATGATCTCAACCCTTTTTATGACTGCATAATATTCCGCTGTATATTTTTACCACATTTTCCTTAAAATAAGAAACACTTTATTATATTTTATCTGGAGAACAATTCCATTTTCTAAAAGTCTACATTAATCCTACCAGATTGTTCTAAATGGGATAAATTGTATAGCAATATTCAGTAAATTTTACTCATTTCAATGTTTTACTTTTCTTAGAAAATCTTAAATCACATTGCACAGAACAGAAAATTTTATATCCTCAATCCCTCAATAACAACTTCAGAATTAGAAACATAAAGGACTTATAATCTGGTGTTTGATGTTTTTCTGATTTCTAAATGTAATTGTGAGGAAATAGTACCAAAGTTTTAAATTATTCCTAGATTTTTAGAATCTTTGAAATTACTTTATTTCTGAAAATTGTTTTATATATGATATTGTTTATATTCTATTCACACTGCTTTCTAGAACTACTCATTTAGTTCATGAAATTTTAAAGTCAATACCCAGGCAAATATTCCGAATGAATTTTATCTTACTTCTACAGTGAAAATATCTAGACAATTACTTCAAATGGTACTAAACTTTACAGTTACCTGCATTTATATTTATGGAAGATTATTTGATATGAATGTATACCAACATCCCTCAGAAAAAAAGTTTTATACTAATGCTTGGTGTCATACTCTTTGTTTTAATGACTTTTTTTTCTGAATATAATTTCCAGTGCTTTTTGTATCTATAAACTAAGTAAACTTATGTGGTTGCTTTTGATCATTTCTAGTTGTAATGATGGGACCAATGCTCAGTGATAGTCGTTTAATTATTTGTTTATGGACTATGGAGTTCCTCTCAGTCTCCTTTGCTCAAATCTGCTATTTTCATTTGAAATTGTGTGATAAAGACAATATTTCAAAAAATGTAACTGTTTGATCTAATCTGCATATGCTTATTTGTATAAGAAAGATAATTGAGAATTGACCTCATGTGGATGCTCAGTAATGTGTTTACTTGTTTTCCTTTTTCTCTTGTGGCTTTTTTTTTTTCTTTCAAGAAAATGATGGAATCGATTTAAAATAGTGACATTTTTCTGTACTGGCTCCATCAAATAATGTGTGGGCATTACTACATGGGGTTAGTTTTGGCCAAGCCCCATGGTTTTATTTGGACTTTTTCATGATAACAATGACAATGTCACCATCCTTTATCTCTACCATTGGTGACAATAACCATACCACCATGCTGCTTTATGAGGCAATAACTTGGTTTCCTCATTTATCCACTCAGGAACTGGATTATTACCTCATAAAACAGTGTGATTGTACAATTATCAATTAAATCCTAGCTTGTTGAGACTCTTCAAAAAAAATCCCTTTCCTAATAGTGGTTGGCAATAATTCCTCTGTCTGAATTCATAGAACATGATTGGATTCATGGATTCTTGACTGCCAAGGTTATATTTCTCACACTGTTTATCTATTATCTGATTTTTTTTTTTTTTTTTGCCTTGAAGGTGTTGTACACTGCTAAATCCCAAGAACTGTCTTACATTGTAAAAGAACTAAAACCTTATAGGATATACAACTTTACTATTTCTCTCTGCAACTCAATTGGTTGTGTAACCAGTGCGTCAGGAACAGGACAGACATTAGCAGCAGGTAAGCAAGTTTTAATGGACACGAAAAATATATTGTGTCTTTATAAACAAACACCTATAAAGCTCAATACCTTCTCTAGTTTGGACTTAATACTTGTCTTTTCTGGTTTCTCCTGCTCCCCAATCACTAACTCTGATTGCTACCTATATTGACATTTTTAAACAAACAAAAAATAAGTAAATGAGCTGAGGTTTAAGAGGTCCATGGGAGCCCTGAGTTGCACCTGTGCCGTAATAAGAAATATAATTAGATGCAGAGCAACTCCAGGGCTCAACAACCACCCTCGGTCCTAGTGATGTTCTGACAGTTAGAAGTGCCCAGGTGGCTTCTTATGAGGCTCAGGATGCTTCTTCCTGACCCTTTTTGTGGGGTTTGGATCTACTCACGCCTGCCCTGTGGGGTTAAAGGTAGACATCCGGGAATTACTGGGTTGCCCTGGTGTTATATTTTGCCTTTATTGGCTGGGCAGTAGTGTAATTATTAATAATTTTGTTATTAATAAGAAGCTCCTAAGTCTGTGAAATTCAAATAAAAGACTGGTGATCAAGTAAGATCTTAGTAGGAAATGGTTTGTATAAATTTTTGGCTTGCTTTACTTAGAGCAAAATAGATTCATACGAACTTGATTACATGTATCACTAACACCTACATAACTCAGTTACTCTGCAGTTAGTATATTTTCAAATCAGTTTTTCTGTCTGCAATCAAGGAAGGCTTGGTCCTCCTTAAGAAAATGTCCAGATGTGAGAAGGTTAAGAGACTCCTAGATGAATGACAGATATTATGCAAACATATTTAGCTATAAAAATATTCCCTGTGCCTTTTCCCTAACTGTATTCAGGTCCAATTCTATTGTTTTGTTTTGCCTTGCTTTAGTTCTGGAAAAACTTGTTTGGCTCAAATGACTTTATCCAAGTAATTTTGTTTCTTCAAATTTTCCATCAATGAGAACGACTCCCCAATTCTAAGGAACTATGTTTTATTACCTCTACAACTGAACCCTTTGTGTTTTTATATATTTATATGTATTTCATATGTATGCATACATTTATGGCATACCTAGATTGTATAAAATACCACTCTCCTATAACACTGTTTATTTATTTATTTTTGTATATTAGATTATTAGAGGGTTACTGAATATGGATAACAGAGGCAGGCTCCCTGTGTCCTTCTGGAAAAATGATATAGTTTGGGGCTAGAGAACAAAGAAGAGGAATCTGTCTTGCAGGCTGGAGAAAAGTAAAAATAGAAACAACACAAGTTGAAAACTGGCCTGAGTTATAGTAGAGAATAGAGGTATCCCAATCATGTGAGTGAGCGGAACTGAAATCATGACTTCCCAGGGTTGTAAAACACTTAAAAGTCATCTAGTGTGGGGCGCCTGGGTGGCTCAGTTGGTTGAGCGTGGGACTCTTGATCTCGGCTTGGGTTGTGATCTTGGGGTCATGGGATCGATCCCTGGGTTGGGCTCTGCTCTCAGCGCAGTCTGCTTGTCCCTCTCCCTCTGTTCCTCCCTCCACTCTCTCTTTCTCTCTCAAGTATATAAATAATAAAATCTTCAAAACAAGAGTCATCTAGTGCAACTTTCTAGACAATAATAGGATATTCTATGTAACATTCTCCCCAAGTGTTTATCCAACTCATGTTTGATGCCTTTAGCGGTAGGGGAGCTCCCAATTCTCAGGCAAATCCAAGTTTAGAGACCTCTTTCAAATGGTGATTTCTTACATTGATCCAGAATATCTCTCTGCGGCTTCTATTCAACAGTCTCCTTCTACTCCCTTGGGGGCTGTCCTTAGTCTAATTCCTCTTCCTCATGACATCACTTCCAATAACATTTTCAATAGCAAGCCTTCCCTCAAGTCTCTCTCCCATGCCGCATCCCACAGCACCTCCCATCTGTATCTCACATGCCAGTTTCTACTGCTAGTACAGGTACTCTCTTAGAGATGAGACTCAGTCTGTCTTTTCATGGAAACAAACTAACGAGATTAGATGGACCCTGGGGATGGGAAGAGAAAAGCAGGACAAATGTCTGTGAAACAGATCCTTCCTGGTCAACACACCAGTGATAACAAGTGTGTTAACAACATCCACCTTGGTTGTAGTCATTGGTTTCTGGGGCATGGAAGAAGTCACAGCTGAGTGCTCTGTGCAGCTCCCATTTTAGCTACTCGTGAGGATACTGAAGACCACTCCTGTCTGCTGGAGAAGTAGTGAAATGAAACTAATCTAAGTCCTCTGAATTCTGCCTCTTTATCCTTGAAAGATAGAACTTGGAAACTTCTCATATTCTCTGAAAGCCATGAGATGCACAAATTAATCGACTTTTAAAAATAAGAACTTATTCATGTGTTTAGGGGAAGATGCCAGGGTTTAAATTTGGGGCTCTGCCATCTACTAGCTGTATGACCTTAAGTAAACTACGGGACTTCTCTGGCTCAATTTTCCAATTTAAAACTAAGGATAACCTATTTTACAGGGTTCATGAGGATTAAGAAAGTTAAGCAGTGCCCAGCACAGAGTAAATCCTCATTAGAAACTGTTATTTTTATCATGATTATTCTCACTCTGTCACAATGTAAATGTTATAAAATTTCTAATATTATCAAAATCTAAAAGGTTATTTTACAACTTTGCTTCCATAACACTATTATAACACAAATGAAACAGTGCAGAGTCCCGAAACTAAGGAGTATATTACAAAAATAAACTGTAGGAGTGCTAAAGTCTAAAAGCATTATTTTTCAGTTCTGTAAGGACATGCCATTCAGAATTATGACAAGCATTTCAAAATTTTGCTCAAAAACTACAGATTTCAAATTTGTTGTTTGCAGTATACAGTTAATAATGTGCCATAATCATATAGTTACTGTATTTTGTTGTGAATGCTCAATTCCGTAAGCATCTAATAAGGGCTTATCTATTTAGGGCACTATGGGGGATTCAAAGATAATTCAAAGACACCTTAATGGTGCCTGCATGAAGATGCTGACATACAACAGGTAGGGTTAACACCTGGAGGCATTGGATAAAGGACAAAAGAAAGCTATGGGAACATAGAATATGGGATATTTGATTTGGGAGATGAAATGGCATTTGAGGTGAACTCTAAAGGCTTGGTTAGGATTTGGGTAGGTATTTACTGGACACATGCCATCCTGGTCACTATTTTAGAGACTAGCACTGTTCCAGGAACCTATGGGATGAAAACTGGGGTTTATGAAGATTTCTCTGGCAGTAGCATGTAGAATAGACTAGAAGAGAGTGTGCAAATAGAGTCTGGTAGACTTTTCTAAGAGGCAGTGAGGGAGTAAATCAGATGAATAGAAGTAAAGATTGAAGGAAGGGAATGCAGGTGGACCAAGGAAGAGAAACCCACAGGTTAAGAAGAAGGAAGAATTGAAGATGACAGTAAATATTGCAGACCATGGTGATGCCGTTAAAGATAATGAGAAAGATGAAGAAAGAGCACATGGGAGAAATAAACCCATGAGTTTAAGTTTGCTTTGTTAGAGACACATCCATGATGATTATAAGGAGCCTGCAGCAGAAAATGCAAATCTGGGGCTTAACAATGATATGGACTTTGTAATTATTGCATATAGATAAAGCTAAAACTGTGGATGGTAATGAATTAGTGAAAGCAGAGAAAATACAAATTAAAAGTTCAGATCTTAGTGAATGCTCATATTTTGGGAGAAAGAGAAAGGAGAAGTAAAGTAGAGAAATGGTCAGAATTTGAGGGAGCAGTGTTAGAAAAGTTAAGGGAAGAGAATTCTAGAAGGATCTAGAATTCTGTAGTATCATGTGCTCTAGGCAAAGCAAGAAGAATGTGATCTACAAGGAAGGTGGCACTGGTGGCCCTTTGGGGAGAACTCTATTTAGTGTGGTTGAAGCAGAAGCTGGAATGTGAAGGACTGAGCATTTGCAGGAGAAGATGTAATGGTAAATTTAAAATGTTCTAAATGTGTACATTTAAATGTGTAAATTTAAAATTGTTTTTTGTTCTTTGCCAAAATTTTCCTTCTACCTAACTTCCCTTAAAAGGAATACATTAACTTTTTTTTATTATGTTATGTTGATCACCATACATTACATCATTAGTTTTTGATGTAGTGTTCCATGATTCATCGTTTGCATATAACACCCAGTGCTCCATGCAGAACATGCCCTCTTTAATACCCATCACCGGGCTAACCCATCCCCTCAACCCCCTCCCCTCTAGAACCCTCAGTTTGTTTCTTAGAGGAGTCCATAGTCTTTTGTTTCTGTGTAAAATGCTTTCATTTCTGAAGGAAAAGTTATTTTAGTGTTCTCCTGGGAAAATGTTTATTTCTTAATCCTGTAATACATTTGGTCAGAACTCTGATTCTTCTTTTGCCAAGCAGAGAATAAAGTCACTTACATGACAAAAGTATAGAAAAATAATTTTTGCTTACCATTTGATTTATTTTAAAAGACATCATTTTAAATGTCTTTTTAAAGATCAGTAAGAATGAACTTACTTGTTTTTGTTGGAATATAAGGAAAAGCCCAGCACTTACAGATCCAGTATCTTTCTTACCAGGCTTATGTTCAGTAAATGGAAGTTTTCTTCTAAGATTTTAAGATTAAACATCTGGATATAACTCCTAGATACTAAGTCATAGAAATAAACAATGAGAAGATCAATCCCTTTGGGGAGTCAACAGGTTTGCTGTAGGGAAGGAATAAAAGTTGACTTGCAGCTTTAGGATTCTTCCTGCCCCCATTTCTTCCAGTCATAATATTGCAATTCGGAGGGAATGTATTACTGCAACGAATTCTAATGGATGTGTGGGGAATTAACTCTTTTTTTTTTTTTTTTTAAAGATTTTATTTATTTGTCAGAGAGAGACACAGCGAGAGAGGGAACACAAGCAGGGGGAGTGGCAGAGGGAGAAGCAGGCTTCCTGCGGAGCAGGGAGCCTGATGTGGGGCTCCATCCCAGGACCCTGGGATCATGACCTGAGCCGAAGGCAGCTGCTTAACTGACTGAGCCACCCAGGCGCCCCGGGAATTAACTCTTAAGTGTAAATGTAGTTCACATGAATTCATTATGGGAGATTGAAAGGAGCCAGTGACCATTCAAAAACTTTGCCTTTTCAAAGCCTTGATTCATGAAAGCATGTTTCCTCCTTAAGTCTCAGTCACAGAAATCAAAAAGATACTTGTAAAGATTTATCTGGCTTTCACTAGAAAGCTTGAGAATTACAGTTTGCTCTTGTTTTAGGTATTTTTTCAATGAGAGATATGATTAAAATCGGTACATTTCATCCAGATTATTGTGTGGCTGCTCCTTTAGCGTTGGGCCCAAGACAAACCTGAGAACTGATCTGCTGGGAGGGGTGTGCCCAGGAGCAGCTGGGTTTCTCTCTGTAGCAAAGTCTCCAAGCGGGGTCTTTGGTGGCTCGGGAGTTGCTTTTGGGTGTCTCAGGGTGATGAACGAATGGCCCCAGCCCTGTTAGAGTCCTTGTTTTTTTTCCTTTAAGATTACCCTTTCAATGTAGGAAATTTGTGTGCTTCCACACTTTGTGAATTCGGCACAGCTTAAACCTTTCTTAAGAGAAATTCCTTCTGGAGCTCCATTCCTGGGCGAACAATGTGATATTTCCTTTGCCTGTCATAAATTGACCTCTACGCTACCAGCTTAGAAGTGCCCATCTCCCATTAAGCAAGTAATTAGTGGTGCATTAAGGTTTTTCTCTGAATCCAAAGTAAAATATATAGGCTGTTCGCAGCTCAGTTGAAAACACACATTGTTTGCATGCAGGTACATGAGTCTTTTCATTGTGAATAGGACCCAGAGTGATTAAACAAGCACTCTTAATATGTTAATTTATAATTTTAATTACAACAATCTTGTATATATAGTCATTAGTGAATACTAATATAAATATTTTTCTATCTTTTTATTCATAATGCATAAACCAATCATCCAGTTACTTCTCTGAGGTTGCCTGTTTTTGTTTCATAATACAATCTTTGTTCTTAGTTATGAATGCATTTTGTTCGTTCCTGTCTTGAATAATCCCTCATTAAGCTAGTCACTTTCTGCTCCGTGCTAAAAAGGAAAAATTATCATGCAAATGTGGCATGCCATATTAAAAAGCACATTACCAAACACTTTTGTTGCTGTCCTTCAATTAGTTTCCCTTCTTTGAATTTAATTCCATTTGTTGTTAAACTACTGACTTGATGTATGGACTCATGAATCTGAAGCTGCTGCCAAGAAAGTGGGGAAAAAAAAATCAAAGCCTCTTCGAAGAGCTGCAGAGGCGAGCTGAAATGAATTTGCTTCACCTTTGACAAGAACACTTGAACAGCCCTGGAATCCTCTGATGATTCAACTCGGCTAATTATCCAATTATTTATTTCAAGAATAAAGGCACTGTTTTACAATTAGAGAAGTGTAAAGCAATGTGAGAAATTTGGTAATGACGGATGACTTAAGTAACTTCGAAGATAAACAGTGTCTGTGCAAACTTGTCTCGCTGAGTGTTTCCAGGCAGCAGGTCTGTGTCTCAGCGTCCGTGAAATCCTGAGTACACGGCGGGTTTTGTTTGTTTGTTTTGCTCTTTCGACAACAGAAATTATTTTACACTTTTAACCAACATGTCAAATTTCCGTGGCTCTTAAGCAGTGTTTAAGTTGTATTTCTCTTGATTAAAAGCTTTTGGTTCAAAGCAATACTTTTTAATTGCCTAATGATATAAGTCAGTTCTTAGGAAAGAACCGCACATTTAGGAGTTCATTTGCAATATAACTGAAAAATTCATTGCATGGCAGTAAAACAATTTACTGTTAATTACAAGGAGAAGAATTTGCTGTAGCATGCTCACAGATTGCCATGAATCATGCAGCACTCCTAGAGATTTATAACAGATGTGTAAGTGGGATGAATTAGCAGGGTTTAATAACAGAGACACAAATCATGCAGACTTCAAGGAGCTTTAATTGATATACTAGAATGTGACGGGCATGAATCACTCAGCCATTCAACAGCACTGTAACATATGGTCAGCTCAATATGCCGCATCTTAAATCGGTTGGTGAGTCGTTGGTTGTCCCATATGGTGGAAGCAATATATTTTTCATGATTAAAAAAAATACATCATTTTTTAAAGAAATATGATTGCAAAGCATGTTTGTTATTGAACAGTCACCTGAATGCCAAACTGGGTTTTTTAATGATTTTTTTTTTTAACATGGCAGCTTTCCAAAATAAATAGCAGCTAGTACTTGTAATACCAGATCGCTGGAGGCATTATCAGGCCCAAATTGGTGCTTGTTGGCACACTTGATCCACAGCAAAGCCTATGGAGGAGCGCAGCTGATGGGAGCTCTGAGTGTCAGGGAAATCCTTCAGACTCCGGCAAAGCAAACGAAATGAAAGGAATGATGTCACTTTCAGAGAAGTTCAGGAATGCCCAGATTTGCGAAGAGAATAAAATGAATATTGAATGGGAGACCCTTACCGAGCAGGGTGGGAAAGGGGCTGTGGAAATACTGTTAACGCATCATGTAGCAATTTGGATGTAGCATTTTATACTAACCTCTTAATGAAATGCTCCGTCCTTCAGGAACATTCTAAAAGGAATCCTGGCTGACCATCACATGGATGGTAGGACCAGTTCCATGTTGTTCTTGAACAATCATTTCAGTGTATGGAAACAGATAACGTGGTGCAGACATCCATAACTGGTGGCATGCAAAAACCATTTCACTGAAACTGGGATGTGGCAGCTTTCGGCAAAGCTTTTGCGGCATTAGTAAATCTGACAGATTTGAAAAAGGAATATTGCAGCCTTAGAACTGTGGCTGCCAGAATTTAATGTCAACAATTAAAATTTATTTTGATCCTTACCTACTGTTTATTACTGTTTGTATACACAACAGACCTTACTAATACAGAGATGCACTATTAGATGGAATTACCATCTGTTCGGAGTGAAATGCTGGCATCTGTCTTAGATGCTAAAACTAAAATGATATTATTTCTAACAAAACAAAATTAACTGCTTTCTACTCACCAACTTTAATTGTGAATGTGTGGATGCACCCGAGGAAAAGGCTTGTTGGTGAAACACGTAATGACCTCTGTCTCCAGGTCTGCATTCAGATATGTGACTTTACTAGGGGCTCTGCTGGTCTTTTTGGCATGCAGAAATCATACTTTTTAAAACAGTCTCTGAGCTTTGTAATGCGTTATCGACAGAAAGGTGTTAAAACAACACAATTAGAATACGTAAAAATCGGCTGGATCAGAGAGACTGCAGTATGTAAAATATTTTGATAGATGTACCCTAAATAAGTACATGGAAAGAAATTAAATAGACAAAAATTCATCTGAACAAAGTTGCCATAGGTCCCACAGTGACACCTTTAGGAAAATATAAACTGTATCTTCTCTGTTAGACTATTTTTAATTTTCTCCTACACTGACATATATAAAAGATTTATATCCAGCACCCCCTCTTTTTCTTTTTTAAAGCCTAACTATCCTATTAACAAAGGTCTCTAGCTTTTTGAAGTTAGAGGATTTGGAGTATCAAGGACAGTGGTAGTTTCCATACTGATATTGGATCGGTGATGCTTATTTCTGAGAAGCCAAACTTCAGTTCTATATATCACAAAATAATACATTGTGTCACACCAGCATTTAATGCATGTACACAGTGCATTAACTGTAACTGTAGTATATTTATTTGTGCTAGAAGAGACTTGAAAATGATTAAAAAATCAATACTTTCCTGTCAGAGAAGCTAGTGTTACGATGCATTTAAGTAGTTAATTGCATAAGCCCCATAAAAGCTTCAAGTTTGGGTAGCAAGGATGCCATAATTACAGTCCAAGCAGCTACCTTTTATTAATGGTGGGCTTTAGGGAACAGTGCTCACTGTCCTCACTGCTGCTGTGTGTGCGGTTCAGAGCACATGGATCCTCTCCTCTGCCCAGCTAGGATGCTAGTTACGTGCAAATTATTGATGATCACCAGAACAACAGCTGGGAAAGGTAGTGTTGATTCACCAGGGAGGCGGTTTCCCTTAAATCCCCTAAAAGCAGTGCTTTCTGGCCTTTCTTTATGTCCTCGAACACATAGAGAAATCGTAATACTTGTATGCCACGCCGGGTTAAAGAAACAAGACGGCTCAGAGGGGAAGGGGATAAACTAGCCGGCCTCCTGGACGGCTGAGACGATCCGTATGTCGTGTGTCCAGCCTGCCTTCTGGTTTTCTCACTGAGAAGCGCTGCTTGAAAATGTTCAGTCATAGAATTTTGAAACCAGAAGACACAATCGGGTCTATCGTGCCCTTCAACAGATGAGGCACTGAGGACCAGAGAGACCAAACACTGGAGTAGCCCGTGTTCCATAACTAGGGACCTACAGAGCCGGTCTAGAAGCTCAGCTCTCTCCTTTCCACATCGGTTCCACTGTACATCTTCTCTCTCGAAGGAGACTAGTAAACCAAGAAGGAGGAAATGGTAAAGTAGATTTTGTTCTTGTTTCTCCAGTCAGAGAATAGACAGTTAACAAGGCAAGGCTGTCTGATTTCTGAGATTCTGAGGGAAGAATCCTCTCTCTTCTTCTGGACACTGACTGGAGAGCAGTTCAGTAGGGTGGTCGCCAGCTGAGACATCCTGGCTTCCTGGCCTGGATCTCTTGTTTAGGTCCTGAACCCAGTGCCGTTCCATAGGTGTTCTGGCCTAGCCATGTTTGGGCAATTTACATTTCTCGTGACAGTTTTGCATTTCTGAGGAAAAGTCAAAATCTTGTTCTATTGATAAAGTGCCTGAGGATGTGTTATGTTAGTCTGCTCCCCACATAGGCCTGAAACATAAAAAGGCCGTTCATTCTTGGATTCCTGTCTTTGTAATAGAAAGTTGACAATGTTTTAAGGTATTGACACTGCCGTGCAGTGTTCATAGGCAACAAACTCTTGCTTGAAAACAAATAAAGAGATTTGATTTTAAAGAGCTGCCATCAACGAGAGCTTCTGCTCACTTAGCCTTCCGTTCTTATCCTATGACACTCAAACTCCACACTACATAAATTTTGCACATGTAAATTTATGCATTATGATATGCTATTAATTAGATTATAAAGTAATAAATGCAGCATAAAGAAGAATGTCTATTATCAGAGCTTTTTATAAAAGAATATTTTTTTTTATAAAAGAATATTTATAAATAGAGAAGCTAGGCTGGGAACTGGATACAAAGAAGTTGCAGAAAAATACAAAAACATTGTAATTTTATTCTAAGTAGAAACAGACTGTATGTTGTTATTCCTTGAAATGATGGATATTGAAGATCTATTTTCTGCTTTACAGCTATAAGAGGATTTTCTGAGTAAATACGGATTTTGAATGTGGATGAATTATATCCTTTTATAATATGTAATATGAAAGATGTTATTGGCTAATAATAATAGTGCCTTGGATTTGTTTAGAAATTTGCTTTGTAAAACCTAATACAGTTATATATATATATATATATATATATATATATATATATGTTTTTTTTCTTTTTTTATTATTATGTGTTTAGCCAACATATATATATATATATATACACATATATATATTATTTTTAAAAGCAGTTATTGTCAAGGTATTCTATGAAAATTTATCCTCATGTTGTAGATGGGAAAACTGAGGCATATATAAGTTTAAAGTGATTTTTCTAAGTCATGCAGAATTGGAAATTAAAAAGTAAAATATAATCTCTGAAAGTCTGCAGAGTCCTTTCAATTATTCTATGTTGTCTCTTAATTCACTGTTTTGTGATTAACAAAGTTATAGCTATAATCCCTTTACTTTGATAGTCCGAAAAATAATCCTTTATACCTCCTTTCTCTTAGTGAGTCTGTTTTTGTGTGAGTGTGTTTAATAGTTCAGGAATATCTATTTTTCTTTTCATCACTCTACGTGTGTGTGTGTGTGTGTGTGTGTGTGTGAGTGTGTGTGTGTGACCAGTCTAGTTTAATTGATTGAAAATTCCCCCTCTGGTCTTAAGGGAACTCTGAAGATAATGACTCAGTAGGGTGCTCACCCTTTCAAACAGGCTGGGTTGACTCCTCCAAGTGAAACTACAACATACCAGCTGGAAGGTTGTTTGGTTTTTTTTTAAGCAAGAGAATAAAAAAATATACTCTAATTTGACTCGTTCTCTGTAGTTGACTTCCTAAGAATAGTCTAATTGCTTGGTGGAATAATTCCCCTGTGAATTTAGAAGTGTTCCACTACTTGTTAGAACTTAAACAGTCAACATTAATTGTAGTGGAGTCTCAGTGAAAGTGCCCTTATTGATTATAATCATTTTGCCAAATTAAAAAAAAAAGTGCACTCTCACTTTTAGGAGATATTTTTTAAAAAGCTGTTGAGTTGCTGGAATTCCTTTTGTTTTGTTTGACTCTGAATTTATATTCCTGATTAAGAAGTGAATTTTGGATTATGCTATCAATGGGGTAAAGGATTCTGAATACCATAGTGGTACAAAACCTCACCATTATCCCTAACGAGCTGGGTGGTTGGAGTAAAGGAATACCAAATGTCAAGCAAATGGGACTTTGAAGAAGAGGCTACTTTTAAACAAGGATAAAACTCTTTAGTTCTTTAGAAGTACAGGAGGTATATTCTTAATTTCTCTAAATATTTAGTTAAAATGGAAATCCTATTCTCAATGCACCAAAAATGTATAGTTTGTGATTCTCCAGATCTTTGCTATCCAGTATGGTAGCCATGATAGCCATTTATGACTATTTAAACTTAAAATAAAATTAATTAAAATTAAATAAAATGTAAACTTCCATTCCTCAGTCTCATTGACCACATATCAAGTGCTAACTATCCATATGTGGCTAATGCCTACCATATTAGACAACATGGATCTAGAACATTTCCATCATTAGAGAAAGTTCCATTAGATATCATTGGAATAGATGGTATTCTTCAAATTAAAATGTCAAATCCTTTTGTCCCAGAACCCTAGAGAATCCTATGTGGAATATAGAAAATAGAAGAGTTCAAAATCCCTCTTTTGTGCTTTTATTTATTTATTTTAAGGATTTATTTATTTACTTGAGAGAGAGAGCTGGGGGGAGGGGCAGAGGGAGAGGGAGAGAGGACATCTCAAGCAGACTCCACAATGAGTGCGGAGCCCAACGTGGGGCTCGATCTCACAACCCTGAGATCATGACCTGAGCTGAAATCAAGTGTTGGATGCTCAACTGACTGAGCCATCCAGGCACCCTTCTTTTGTGCTTTTAAATAGCAAATTTTAGATAATAAAAAATTATGTAATTGGTCCTCCATTGCTTCCCTGAGCCCAGGACTCAAAAATTTTTGACAATCCTTCTTCCCCTGTTAAGCTCGTAGCCAATGCTTAAATTTTAATACAGGAATGGAATTCCAAACACTGACGAGAAACTTGAGGGGAGAGAAATTTCTAGATGGTCAGCTCTTTATTTTGTTTTGGATTTTATTGAAGATGGGGCATAGCTTGTAGAGTGAAATCTTTGAGAACCCACCATTTACTATTTTTGGCAAGGAATGCTAAAGGAAATAATGCATAAAATTTACAGATCCATACATATATAAAAATAAAAACATCACATGGTTTGTAGTGGCAGAAGATGAACAGAATTGTTAATTATCTTTCTAAGTTGATGAACATTTTGCTAAGTGCCCTCTACTTTACGAAAAGTTAAAATAGAATCACAATTAATTGTTTCTCTTTGGAAAGCTGGCCGAGCTTTCTAGAAAGTAACAGATAGTACTTGTTCTAAGCTGTTTTAAGGTGAATTGTCTTTCATGGTTTAAGGATATCAATTCTTGTATTCATATCAATTTAATTTATGTTTATTGAAACAGGGAAAGACTTTGTGTATGCAGAAGGCTATGTTAACAAAGGTGTAAATTAAGGGTCCACAGCTTTGGTTTAGACCCTGAAAAAGTAGGCTTGGTGATAATAACATTTGTTCCTTTCTTTGATGGTACCTCTCAAATCCAGCCAAACCACTTAGAGTGGGAATGAATCGCAGCCTACACACTCAACTGTTTAAGAAGAAAAATCAGGATGGCACTTGATGTAATGAGCACTGGGTGTTATATGCAACTGATGAATTGTTAAATTCTACCCCTGAAACTAATAATATACCATATGTTAACTAACTTGAAATTAAATAAAAATAAAAGAAGAAAAATCAAAACAAAACTTTATTTTTATTAACTCAGTTGTTACCCTGACCCCCTTTCCAGCAGGTTGTCGGGAAAATCTCTATTTCTGTTACTCATTCCTGGAGTTTCCCAGAAGCCTCCAGAGAATTACCAAGGTCCCAGGACCTCGAAGTATGCCAAGGCCTCAGTGTGTGCTTGGGCACTGGGCATTCACTGCTGCTAGGCACAGGCCCTGGAGGTATTGTGGTCATTTTAGGGCACAGGGGGCTGCCCTGAGTCTGTTGAACCTAGACCGGAGTTCATAAACCCCTGAGCTCACAGGCTCCTTTTCTTCTTGTGGATGCTCTGTTGGGCTTTCAGAGTGGTTTTGCTTATTTGTTTGTTTTCATTTAAACCAGTTGCTAAGCTTAAAAAAATCAGAAAAATTACACATAAATGACTATGGTTAACAAAGTAAAAGATCTGGCAACTTTGGGTCATTGTTCCTGCATTATCCATTGGCTGGCATGAATTAGTGACTATTCACCATGGCTGGGTTCTTTGCAGACCCCACACTCTCTCGTCTCACGAATTAGACCATTTCAATCATTTTCTTTACTTTGTTGGCCTCTGTGAATTACGGCCATAAGTTGAAGCCATGTTAAGACGAGGGGCTCTGCCCTTTGTGATCAGTAATCACTGGCGGTAGTCACGGCTAGTCACAGACTGCAGGTTTCATGAGGGATCTTGTAGCTTCTGGGTGAGATAGTGTCCACTCAGGCAAGGGAATTTTCCAGAAAAGGGAGCAACCATGAGCCATTAGAGACAGATACATTGCACCATTGTGGTACCAGCTTGGTAAAGGGAATCTGGGTCAACAGACTATAGTGAACAGACTATAATGTGAAATGTCTTTTCCTGAGTGAGAAAGAATAGAGAAATTATCTGCAAGAGGCAATTTTGTTTAATCCTCAAACTTTTATGGTACCTATTTTTTCATGGTGTTTAGTCACATTTAAGATAAACTCTATTGTGTCTTCAGTTCCTAGAGCCGTGTAAAGACTTGAGACCACAACTGATTTGATCTCGAGTATGATGTACACAAGTGCATGTGTACCTGTGTGTGAATAACTGTGTCTAGAGATAGACGCTAAGTTCTTGAACGTAACAAGTGTTTTTGACATTTAGCACCAACCCAACTGAAACCTCCTGTGGTGGAAGGAATCAACAGCACAACCATCCGTGTGAGATGGCTCCCACCTGAAGAACTCAATGGACCTTCTCCTGTGTATCAGCTGGAAAGAAGAGAGTCATCTCTCCCAGCTCCCACGGCCATGATGATGAAAGGAATTCGTTTCATAGGGAATGGATATTATAAATTTCCCAGTTCCACACACCCAGTCAATACGGACTTTACCGGTAAGTGTTTTTGACATCACTCTGTTGAAGAGGCGCTAAGCGCCAAGGTGTTTCTTGTTATTTTGATATCCCTTCGGAGTGAATTTTTACTCTGCCTGTTCACAGAAATACTAATTCAGACCTTTTATAACTTCATCTTGATGTGTCAACTTGTCCATCTTTTTAGTATTCTGTGTGGGGAGATGTGGGTAAGTAGAAGAAAGAAAAGAAAAATATAGATGTGGGAAGGTAGCCTTATTATATCAAAGTATATGCTGGAAATGACTCTTGGACACCATTTACCAAAATGTATTCCTCAGACTACTTTACCTACTCTATAGAAAAAGACTTCTGTAGGCAGATGAGTTTGAGAAATGCCCCGTGCTGGGGAGATTCTCAGTATACATCAGGTTATTAAAACCTCTAAAAGCAATTATAAGAAAGCTAACTTTGCTTAGCTTAGTATGCCTGATCCTTATTTGTCACTTTTTTTAAGCAAAAAACTATCAGTAGGTTTTTTTGGAGAACATTATGGGAAAAACTAATTTTGGGGAAACGTACCTTCTATGGATATGTTGGCAGTATGGGTAAGTGAGGTGCTTGCTTCGGGTACACACACACACACAACACCTCAGAAATCAACAAAAATACTATTTTCATATGATATATTTTTAAAAATGAAAATCAATGCCAAAAAATTCCCCAATAAAATGCCAAAATTTTCAATGAAGACAGGCTCTATCCCTCACTTGCAGGGCTCTATAAACCTGCCTCATTTGTCTCACCCAGCTCCTGGTCTTGCTGGTCCTAGAGTACTCCAGAAGTCCTGTTACCTTTCCGAATTCGAGTTTCTAAAAGCACTATTTCACTATAATTGCAGAAAACTGTAACTATTTATGTTGCATATGTCCCTTTCCTAATTTTTAAAAAAATGTACAAAATATAAGATACATGTGATTCGGCAAACTCATAACGATATTCATTCGATCCCAGAGAAAGTCATTTTGGAGCAAATAGTTTTGAAAATGTTGCATGTGTTGAGGACGATCAAGTGGAATTTGAGCTATAAAATGTGGCTCAAATATTATTGCTTTATTTTTATTTAAAATAGTAAATAGTTTGCTCTGAAGTGAGGCTGGCTGCTGATGCACATTTGTAATGAATGATGTCCTAGCAGAGATACATTGAGGCGAATGCCTGCTTACCTAGTGGCCTGGTGCCTCAAAATCCTCACTGAGTATTAGATATTCAACCACTAAGCAATCATGAAGTGTTCAACTTCTGCTTAATATTCATAAATGTCAAAGAAAGGAAGGAAAAGAAAGAAAAAATAGGTAATGTGGAAAAGGAAGTTAAAAAGCCTATAGATACAAAGTTGAAAAGCCTTTGCTCAAATGGAAGTAGAAATTGCCTTCCTGGTCCAACATTTGGCTTGCAATGTGTTTCTTCAAGGAAACAACATTCGTTTCCATTAAGCGGAGTGTATCTGCTGCAAGCACGTCTGCTCAGATTTGCTGGCTAGCCAGTAGACAGATTTTTGATGGGATCACCTACTGTTGTTGCAGTGAAAGATAGAGTGGCCCGTCCACCGTTAATAAATTTAGTCATCTTGGGCGCCTGGGTGGCTCAGATGGTTAAGCGTCTGCCTTCGGCTCAGGTCATGATCCCAGGGTCCTGGGATCGAGTCCCGCATCGGGCTCCCTGCTAGGCAGGGAGCCTGCTTCTCCCTCTGCCTCTGCGTCTCTCTCTCTCTCTCTGACTCTCATGAATAAATAAATAAAACATTAAAAAAAAAAAAAAAGAATAGATACGGTTACTGGTTTAAAAAAAAATAAAAAATAAAAAATAAATTTAGTCATCTTCACGCTCTCCCTAGCCGGCCTTATACTCTGAGGTGCAAGGGCTAGGGGCAGATGTAGCATCTGGGAAGTTTTCCAAATTCCTCTTTAAAAAAGTTAGGCCATAAACACCGGCCTCACTAAGCAAGATCCTTCTGTCTATAACAAAGCCTCCAGCTGCATAGAAAATGTGTTTGGAGTACACATCATTTGAAGGACAAGGCGAGGAGATCACAATTTTGGCTTGAACTGCTCCCTGGAGGTTTGGTGATTCCCAGAGAATAAGATGTTCTTCTGCATTCAGGCACGTTCTGGGGCATTACTAGCTCCTTTTTATTAGCAGCTTTGCCTTACTTTTAAGGTTCTCTTTAACTTTTAAACAGGGTCTGCATCAATTCATTGGTTTGACCCTTTGGTTCAATTGGCAGGGTTGGTTGAATAATTGTATTGAGCTGAGCCATGGTTAAATGAAGTTTACCCAATTAATAAGCTAGGACAAGTTTGCAAAACCAGTGCAATAGCTTTCTCAAATATGCTTGCATCTTTCCTAAGCAGAGAGGTACTTGTATAATTAGCATCTTCCGCTTGTTTTACTTAATTATTATTTAATTCAATCCCTCTACAAGCTTGTAGGTAGGAAGTTTTACCCTCTGAGTACAGAGGAAGTGAGACTTGGGTACCATAGCTACTCAAGTTCAGGGTTGAAATGTGAATTGGAAGCTTCTGATTCAAATGCTGGTGCTTTGCCGCAGAGGGAAGGCGCTTACGTGGACAGTTCTTTGGGAGTTGTAGAATAAGAAGTTTCTAAAATTAATCAGTAAGGATGGGAGGTAAAATAATTATCACTCAGCTATTCCTTACCCAACACCATGAAACTTTTTTGGATTTGTCTCTAAGTTGTTGGCTTTTCAGGTATGAATAGTAAATAGGGTTGGCCTTATTTATTTGCTCGCATCCCCAAAGCCATCTAGGGATCACTTTTCTTTCCATAGCAATTGATTCCAGAATGTTCCTAGAAGCTTGATGCTTAATGTCTGAATGAAATTATTTTAAATGAGCTGAAATGCTATATGCAAATGGTGCTATCAACTCACGTTTCTATATATTTCATGCAGTTTTTTTATATTCTGGCAAATTTAAAGAGTAAATTTTAGAAATCTCTAAAATGATTAATTATATTTAATAAGTGAATAATTATAAGAGCTAAGATCTGCTTTTATTTTGAATTATTCATTTTAAAATATCAAACTCTAACTAAAAGGACTCCTGAAATATGAATGGAAATATCAAATAATATTCAAAGACAAAATATACAGTAATGTATATTACTGTACATGTTATATATAGATATAAGAAATTAGATTTCACCCATTGATGACAAGACTTATAAATACATTCATAGCATGTTGCATAGTCATGAACAATGTATTGAAAGTCTCAATATAAACGATCTCAGTATTACAGTTCAAGAAGGGAATCTCCTATATAACTCACCCCTCTTCATATTTGCTTTAAATGTTTTTATCTCATATGATATAATGAAAACAATTCAAAAATATGAGTATATGTTCTAACATGTTGCTTAATATCATAAATTACTTAGCTTTATATTGTAAATGAACTCTATCAAAATTTACCTCTGGGCAGAACAATTCACCAGATATAGCTTTCTTAGGATCTGTTTTTGGTCCCTTTTCCTTTTGGCTACAAGTGTTCTTTCAAAAATCTAACCTTCAGGAAGGGTATATTATCAGTCATTTACATCACAGTATAAATTTAAGATCAGGTATTAACTTCCCCACTTCTCTATAATTAGGAGTGAGTGTTTTGGGAGCAGACTAATAAGTTTCAGATCTAGGCCCCATTGTTTATAGACAAACCACTTAATCGTTTTTGTGCCTTTGTTTCCTTTTCTTTAAAATTGGCATAATAATACTGCTTACAATACTCATGTCTAGAAGTAGGTGAGGATGAAAGGCAATAGCCCACCTTGCGAACCCTGCACAGTGTCTATCACACAGATTACTTAGAAGTCATTAAACTTTAGCTATTAACTGTTAGTCATTTAACAAATGTTTGTTAAGTGTTTACATGAGACAGGAGCTTTTCTAAGAGTCTTCTGAAATTTCTAAAATCAATATTCTCTTAATTCATCTGCTGTTACACGTAATGTAAGATGTGTGTACCTAAATGTTCTATTTAGGGTATGAGTAATATGCAGCTTCTATATTAAAATGTGTTATTTAATTTTGTTATTAAAAATAGATTAATCTACCTAGTATTGAAACATTGGATAAATGATTTTTCTGTGGGTCTAATCATACTCATTTATTAAATTGAGGATTGCACTAAATGACCGATGCCTCTAACTTCTAAAATTCCAATCAGTGAATATAGCATATTTACGTAGCTTCAAAAAGTCAAAGTAGAGGCTATTGCTGTGAGTTTAAAAACAACTAGATTTTCAAGTAAATTGTTCAGTTATGATTTTTTTCATATAATATGTTTACAATTTAAGGGGTAATTTAAATGATATGGAGAGAAATACTTGATATAGAAATGGATATACAATTCTTGGGTTATGTTGGAGCATAAAAAGAAGCAGCAAATTCAATAGAAGTTCATAATATTATATCTAGAAAATAATGTAAACACTCATTGTAAAATATTCTTCTGGTCACATGGGGTTAACAGTACTTTCTCCTTCCAGAACAGGAGTAGCAAATAGAACATCCCCTACTGCAGCTGGACAGGGTGATCGTTGTGTCTTCAGAGGGAAAAAAAAAAATGCTCATTTTTTTTCAGGAATGCAGAGTAAATCCACTTGATTTATACAAAGAATTTAGTCCTTTCCATGTAACGCTAGTAATCCAAAGGATCCTGATAAAAACAGCAAACTAAACTACCGCTCAGATTGGCATTCCAAAGGTGACCCTCTCTCTCCTTGTCACTTTTTCTTCCTATTAGCGAAAACAGGTCCATGATCATTTGGGGGGAGATTTGACGATTGTAGTATCCAGATGCCAATCACACCAGCCTTTTAAACTGCCTTTATGGTGACCCTGCCCAGAAATCAGGGACTGCCTTTGGGGAGATCTTTGTAGCAAACCACTGGGGAGATGAGCATACATGTGCACCTGGATGTAATTCCCTTTTATTTGTCTTCACGAGAAATGTGATTACTGATGTTGAATATCTTGCAGATGAGAACTCTGTACACTTTCTTCATAATAATGCTGTTCAAGGACACTAAATGATTGTCATACATTTTTGTCTCCTAGTATTTGCCTTCCCCAAAATGACTGAACTCGAATGCTTTAGGAAACAGAAATGCAATTAATGACCGACCTATGAAAAGAGAAATGCAACTCCCTGAATCAATATTCCTTAAAAGCATGTATTTTATATTTTTTTACTTTATGATATATATGCTTTATTATTATTTATTATTTCTAGTGAGTTGGGACCTTTAAACACTTCATTAAAGGAAAGCTGATTATACGCAGTTATAGGGAAGGTGCAAGCAGGGAAAACATCAGATAGACTCATTAGTAAAAGCATATTAATTCTGACCTTCAACACCCTTGGTACCCAGTATTTGTTGTCCTCTGACTGAGAGCAAGTCCTTTCGCCAGAAAGTGCTTAAAAAACAAACAAAACAGCAACAACAACAAAAACAACAAACTAAATAAAATGCCAAATCCTTACAAGGCAGATTTAAATCACAAGTTTTATTTTACCTTTGATGTTAGATCTTAGTCGTAGTTATTGAAAAAAAAATACATGAATTGACTATATGGCCTAGCAGTTTGATGAACAGGCAGTAATGATACGGAAAAATAAAGGCAAGAGTAAACATGGAACTTGGGACCAAAGTAGAGAAGTGGCTCTTGGGGAAGAAAGAAGCTCCTAGTGTGTTTCTGGTTGTGACAGAATCAGAAGAGAGTGTGAATGTCTGGTTGAGTGTATCTGTATGGACTGGTAGGGACAAGGATCCAAATGCCTATCTCTTGAGAATCACAGAAGTCAGACTAACCCATGGTGATGAGGGATATTAAGAAGTAAGGGTTAAAATTGTTTTGTTTTTGCCGTCTTTCGTGGAGATGTGTAACGATCACATCGCTGGAGGGGAAAGGACCATGTTTCTCCCCATTCACCAAATTCATCATCAAGGCCAATTTATGACTGCGTGTGTCTTAACCCTTGTATTTTTTAAAGTGACACATTTTGAAGCCCATTTCCATCATGTCCCTTTGTGTTTGAAATGTTAATGGTGGGTTTGGTGTGGGAGTCATTTCAGGTTCACTTTCGAATTTTAGCTCTGATTTCACAAAAGAATCATCTCAGCACATGACTTTTTCTTTTACCAGTTTGGTCTTGCTCCACTGGTCAAATTGAATGAAATTGTAAGTTTCTCTTTGCATGAAAAGCCCTCCCTCCACCCCCCGCCTTTTAACTTGTGCAGTGTCAATCTAGAGCAGGAGGTTACAAAGTTCTCCTGTAAATGTCCAGACATTAAATATTGTCTGCTTTGCAAGCCATGAGGTCTCTGTCCCAACGCCTCAACTTGCCATGGTGGTATGAAAACAGCCATAGGTGATATAGAAACACATAAGGGTAGTCTTAGTTTTTTGGGTAAAAACACTTTATTTACAAGAACAGACGTCATGTTGATAGTTTGCCTATTTTTGGTTAAGAGTCTAGTCTTAGTTTCTTAAATTAATATATAATTTCATCTTTAACAGTACATTTTTCTTTCTTCTGCCTAATGCCAAGAACCCTAAAGATCGGGTGCCTGGGTGGCTCAGTCGGTTAAGCGTCTGCCTTCCGCTCAGGTCATGATCTGGGAGTCCTGGGATGGAGCCCCGCATTGGGCTCCCTGCTTAGCAGGGAGTCAGCTTCCCTTCTGCCCCTCTCCCTGCTCATCCTCTCTCTCTCTCTCATTCTCTCTCTCAAATAAATACATTACATCTTAAAAAAAAAACCAAGACAAAACCCTAAAGATGAGTACAGATTAGCTCAGGTAAAAGAAACAGGAGAGAACTAACACAACAAAATAGACAGTAATGCTTAATAAATGAAAATATCTTGAAACAGCATCTAGGTTTTCCCAAGAGGGATTTATGTGTTCAGTAAGCCAAGTCAGCATTGGTCATGCCAACAGGATAGAATAATACTTACATTTGGTGCAAACTGTTTCTGTTAGTTGATAACTCTTTGAATCAGCTTTAAGGGTCTGTTACAATCCTTTTCCTTCTCTGTTACAATCACACCAAAACGGTCACCTGCTATACACAGTGCACATTTGTTCCCACATTCTCACGCTACATTCTCAAACACCCCGTGTCCACTCTGTCCTCAGGTTTTCTATGTGGTCTCACATTTACCTACATAAATTGTCCAATGTCTTTTTCTTATGATATGTTAGCCATCTAAAAAGCTTTCCGAAGCTTCTTTGCTGAAGAAAAAAAAAATTCTCCATCTCTTAATGACATTCAGCATCAATATAATAGAGATTAATTTTAGTTTTCTTTTCATCCTTAAATAGGTAGAAAGAGGAACTGTGAGCAGAAAAAGAATCATAATGGTCAGCAATGATAGAGAAACTAGCCCCTATGAAACAATCAAATAAAATGAATTATTTTATATATATTTTTTGGAAAAAAATTAAAGATATTTAAAGATCTATACTTACTGTTATATTATGTCTGTTGGGATAAATATAACACCTACAGGAGAGTATAGATTAATTTCATTTCTACTCAGATTAGATTTCAAATAATATCAATGCCAAAATGCCATATCTTTCAAAACTATGTTCTAATATTCTGAAGAAATGTCTTATGAAATCATGCACCAGGCATTCCATTTGAGTGGGGCAATATGAAGTGCAATTATGCAGGCCACATTCAAGTTCTACACATTGAAGGAAGCTCATAAACATAGTCCTCAGGTGTTTGGAGATTCAAGAAGGGAAACTCAGGGGGCACCTGGGAGGCTCCGTCAGTGAAGCATCTGACTCTTGACTTCAGCTCAGTTCATGATCTCAGGGTCACGGGATCAAGCCCTGGGTAGGGCTCGGGGTTCAGCGGGGAGTCTGCTTGAGATTCTCTCTCTCCCTCTCCTTCTGCCCCTCTCCCACCATGCTTACACACGTGTGTGCTCTCTCTCTCAAAGCTTTTTTTTTTTTTTTTTTTTTAAAGGAGGGAAACTCAGTTATGTACATTTTCTTGACTGAGGAGCAGCCTCAGTTTGGAAGTCCTTTGAACTTAAGTGCAAAAAAAGAGAGTCATAAGGAGGAAGGAGGGGGACAAGCACCCTTATAGACATTCAGGTCACCTAAGTCATCTCTGGTAATGGTGGCCATGTCATCCTCACAAACAAAGGGAGTCCTGGGAGAATTTTGTAAAGGAAAGATAGGGACTTGTGGGAAATTTGTGGGAACGAATGATATAATGATCTTCCCTCCCAAACAGGCAGAAAATTGAAAAAGAATGCAGATGCCTCTTTCTTGGCTTCTGCTTCCTTCATTTTTCTCCCCGGAAATCCATTCCTTCTTCTGTGCTTACCACTGTATCTACCAAAGTGAATATTACTAATTGCCTGAGATAGAAACCTGGGAAGTTTCTTGAATATAATTTCTCACTCCCTTTCTGACATTTCATCCATTGTTCCTTCTCTGGCCATTCTTCCTCCAATATATCTCTTGGAACCATCCACTGGTCCTATAGCTACTCCCTAATCCGGGTCCCTGTTGTGGGTCTCCATACCAACAGTTTCACTCTTATCTAGGCTGTTTTTCTAACTAATGATCTGTCTTGCCATTTTCTTGCTTTAAACTTTTCAGTAGTTTCCAACATCGAGATGCCCTGCATGAACTCTTCTGCTTACCTTTCCAGCCTCATTTTTCCATCCATATACCTCCTGGTTTCCTCTTGGCTCTATGACTGCCTTTCAGTCCCCGCTGTTTGAATGTGCCTTGCTGTCTTAGATGCCTGGGTCTTCAATCCATGCTTTTGCCTGCAATGCCCTCCCTTACTTGCAAATGCTTCTCCTTCCTTTCACTGGGCTAATTCCTACCCATCATTAAAGTGTCAGCTGAGCTGTTCCTCCAAATAGCCTCCCCCTTGCCCCAGTGCCAAATCTAGCTTAGGGGCCTCTCCTCTATCCTACCACAGAAAACGAGAATGTCTCTATTTTAATCCCTACCACACTATTAGAATGGCTTGTTTACTTACCTAGATCCCAAGCCAACTGAACTGATGACTGTTTTCTTCTGTTACAACATTTGTCCTTGCACAGCATAGGACCAGATGTTCAATAAATGTTTGTTGAATAAAGAATTAGCTAAATGAGTTAGATAAAAAAAGGAAAATCTGTAAGAAAGATTGCTTAGCTACAAGAATGAATTAATGGTAAGATTCCCTGTGCATTAGAATATATTACATAATTTTGAAAGCTACCCTGTTGGAAGTTGTGATAGCCTAGAGGGATAACTCAATTTGTTTAGCCTCTATTGGCCTATGATGTGTAAGAAAGTATGTTTTAAGCTATATAGTACTTGAGACAAGGAGAAATTGTTATTAATGGGTCCTTAGTTATCAGATAAGGTGGAGTTCCTTCTGCGTCAATTGTTATAGCTAGAGTGCTCCATAGGAGTTGTTCTCTGCCCTATAGCCCTCGCAATGTGTTGTTGGAAACGAGGTGTTGCACATCTCTTAGATACAGGATCTCCATAGGCTTATTAAATTTTGAGGTTAATGAATATTTTGATAATTTTACCTATACATATCATTAGGGCTTATTGCAATAGGTTTAAGATGACAGTCATAATAAACATATAGAGTACAATAAAAAGCACTTTTAATCTCAAAAGTGCTTTATAAACAACAGGGATCAATGCTATGGATGGATGACCAGCATCAAACTGATTGAGTCCTACTTCAAGGGCAATGGACGTATTGATGCTGGTGTTCACTATAGTGTAGAAGGAAGACAGCAGTGACGGCAGCGCGAAGAGCAGGTTCTGAAGTCAGGCTCCCCATGTTTAAAATCTGGCTTCCCCACCATGCAGTGTGCAACTTGGCATGAATCCCTTCCCAGCCCCATCGCTCAGTGTCTTCATCCGTAAAATGGATTACTGTAAGGTTTCAGCGCCGGAATCACCGTAAAGGATTGGCACACAATATATTTGTGGTCATTGTTATACATGCATTTATGGCTGACAGTTTTTTCATCCAGGATTTCCACATCATGTGCCTTTCCATTCATACATGTATTTTATGTGCCTAAACCACATAAATCTTGACTCTACTCCTTTATAACTTCTCTTTACTACATATCTCTGAGACTTCACTTCATTTTATTCAATCTATGAACTTCTGACCTTTGTGTTTTTAGTCGCCTCTCTCCTTTATCAAGAGACTTAGATGCTCTACATCTTATTTCTGCATGTCTGGTGGCTACCTTTACATTTTAACATGTAGTTGTAAATCTAACTCTATTTCCTCTCTTTTCTTCGTAATCCAGTCTTCTTAAAAACTAAGATGCTCTGTGTGTCCATTTCCTCACTGCCAATCACTCCTCCATCGGTCACTTACTTTTTTTCCTCCCACTTCTTCATTTGAAATGCTTTCTTCAAGATTATCAATAATTTTCAAAATGAAACTTTTCCTAATCCCCACCCTATGTGCCCCTAAATAGTAATGGCACCATTATATCCTTTTAAAAAATGAAGAAACCAAATATATCTCACTAGGTTCCCCCTGCAATTTTCTGCGAGCTGTTTTTCAAGACTTTTGGCTCTGCTTTCTCTATCTACGTTTAGATGAAAGAACTCAATCATTTTATCAGCCCATATGCAGATTTTTCTCAATTTCACCCCACTTGCCAGATGTTATGATTGGTGTTTTAGAAAGAGTATTGAGCAAAACAGGTAGAGTACCTAACCTTAGGGAGCTTAAAGTCTTGCAGCGAAATCATGCTTCAAACATGTAATTAGATAATTATAAGTGATTTATGTCTCCAGCTATGAGAGACAGAGCTGTTTTCAGCTGCGAAGGATATCAAAAAATCCTCATGCTGAAAGAGAAAAAGAAAAGAAACTGGATAGAATTTCTTAAAAATATGATTGTTCAAAGACATTACTGAGTAACTAGGACTGCATGGACATGGGAGATTAAGACCCGAGAAATAAGGAAAACCATTTAGGTGAGACTTTAATTTATCTTTGCTTTTTTTTTCTGTTTTATTTGCTAGTTCCCAGATTGCATAGTCTTAGGAAAATGAAAGCATGGCTTGAGAGACTAGAAATTAGAGTTCAGGGCCTACCAAGAAGGAAGGGTCTGGTAAATATGCCAGGCTATCCATTGAAATCCTATCAGTAAGAGTAAACCAGAAACAGGCGGATCTTCTCAAAGCCTGAAGTAAAGCCTCAACCCATCTCAACTTCTGATAGGATAAAGGTTGTCTGCCTGCCAAAAATATTTCAATATTTGCTAAAAGGAGATAACATCAACAAGAGACTATAATTTTTTATACATGATATCTTATATTCAATCCAAAATTACCAGGAATACCAAGAAATAGGACCAAGTAAAAATGAACCAACTATTGCTTCACACAACATGGATAAATCTCATGATCTACCACTGGGTGAAAGAAGCTAGAAACAAAAGAATCTAGTATTCCATTTATGTAAGTTTCAAAAATAGAGAAATGGATCAGTGGTAATAGGATAAGAAGGGGTAATAACTAAAAGGAAGAGAAAAAGGAGGTTCCTGAGGTTGTGGAATTATTCTATACATTGTTCTGAGAGGTGTTTATATGTGTGTTTACTTTGTAAATGTCCACCAAAATATGCCCTGATAATGTGTCCACTTTATTGTTAAGTTATACTTCAATTTGAAAAGTTGCCAAAAAAAAGAAAAAAAAAAAAGATTTCAAGCATGTGGAGTCCAAAAGTAAGATGTAGAAAACTCATAACAGATAACAGGAGCATTTAACCCACTCTGGAGGATTCATGAAGTCCTCCCAAAGGAAGAGTTTTATCATCTAAAAAATGCAGTTTGAGGTAGCTAGGCAAGAAACACAAGTAGAGCACCTCAGGTAGAGAAAATGGCATGCATAAGTGCCTTGGTATGGGAGATAACACGGTGTATGAATAAACAAACATGAACAAACAAGCAAAACCGGAAGAATCCAATATAGCCAGAGCACAAAAAGCAAGGAAAGAATGGTATTTGATGAGGTTGAAATACAAGACGGAGGGGCCAATCTTGTACTTTTCGGACCACCATATTTAGGATTTTGAACTTAATTTTATCATTTTTATAAGATCACTCTGCAGGCTGGGGGCTGATGCCAAATATGCTTTTACTAAGGGTTTGCTAAATTAAACTGATATTTTTACTAAGATTGTGCATATACTTTTTATAGATTGACTGATTAAAAGTGACCATCTCATTCAATCATCTGTTAGTTTGTCAACAGAATGTCTCACAAAATGTTAGGAGACCTTCTTCATAAGAATTAGCCCGAATAAGGGGTTAAAAAAAAAAAACAAAAGCAAATTCTGAATTCTACCACAGGTCCTAATTGCTGGGGAAATAGCTAGAAATTTGCATTTTGACAAGATCTCAATATGGACTCAGTTCAGCATGCACGTACTATATGACCCAGCCATTCCTCTCAGGGGTATTTGTCTAAGAGAAATGAAAGAATTTGTCTGTACAAAAGGCATACACATAAATATTCATAGCTATACTCACCATGGCCCCAAACTAGAAACAACACAAATATGCATCAATAGGTGAATGGATAAACAAACTATGGTATGTCCATACAATGGGATACTCCTCAACAGTACAAAGGAATAAACTACTGATACAAACAACAACATGGATCAATCTCTGTTGACAGGCTGAGTAAAGAAGGCAGAAGAGTACTTAATGGTAATTCTCAAAAAATACAAACTATTGTAACAAAAAGTTAAATGATTCCTTGAGGCTGAGAAAGAGGGGATGATAGAAATATTTTGTAGTAATCATAGTGGTGGTTTTACAGGTATACACCTTTCAAAATTTATTGACCTGTATCCTTTAAATAAATGTAGTTTATTGCATGTAATTTGTACTTCAATAAAATGGGTAAAAGAAAAAGAACTCCAGGTGATTCTTGCAATAATGAGAACCATTGATCTACATTGTGATGGAAAATTGCTTTAACTTCATTTAGAGAAAAATCAACCAGTTTTTATATTATTTAATTTACTGGTCCTGAACTCCTTTATTTTTTTTATTTTAATTTTTATTTAGATTTTATTTATTTATTTGACAGAGAGAGAGATAGCGAGAGCAGGAACACAAGCAGGGAGAGTGGGAGAGAGAGAAGCAGGCTTCCTGCCGAGAAGGGAGCCCGATGTGGGGCTCTATGTGGGGCTCGATGTGGGGCTTGATCCCAGGACCCTGGGATCATGACCTGAGCCGAAGGCAGACGCTTAAGGACTGAGCCACTCAGGCGCCCCGTGGTCCTGAACTCCTTTAGATAAAGATGTAAGCAGTGTATATACTTTAGATTAGGCTCAACACTGCAAATTTCACTGAAATAAATTGGTATCCACTATATACTTTAAAGCGTAGGAAAATGACTTTTACTAAACTATGCTGACAGCAAGAATCTGTACAATTTCAACAAAATAGTTTTTTTTTTCCTCTACAGAAAGGGATTTCTTCTGATCTCATTGACACTAGGACAGAAATTTTTATGAACACAGAGAGCTGTGGTTTGTCCATTTTTCAGGCATTTTATCACAAGAAGAAATTTAATCAGCAAAAATATGAAATACACATTTGAATATGCAGTTGACCAGTTCTTTGATTCTGTTGAGCCTCTGTCATGCATTTTTCATAGCTCGCGTAACTGGTGTTAATGTGCTATGCTATTAAGTTTAACTGAGAAAACTAGTTTGCTGAAAACTGATTTCTTCTGCATACTTATAAATTCAGTAGTCAAAAAATTAGAGAAATATAATTAACTATTGCAAAATCAATTTGACACTCACTTAAAATGTGTTGAGTGGAGGCAACAAGCAACAGCCAAATCTGATGCTGTTCTTTCCTTGTTTGCTTCATCAAACTGTGCAAATTAGAACTTTCATTTACAGAGTTGTTAATGCCTCATTAAAAAGTTCCAGCAAGTATCTTATTTTGAGTTTTCTTTTTTTTCCCTTGTATCTAATATGCCACATTATCTCTGTTTTGTGGGCACGTGTAAGACAATATACTTAGGATTACTACTTATTTAAACTGCATATATGAAATGAAAGCTTTTTAAACATCACATCTCAGGAAAGGACGCTCGCAGTGTCTGTTAGTTTTCGAAAGTGATTAATTTCTCCATTTACTTTGTTCTTGCTGTTGTTGTTGGTAGCGTTTTGTGCACCAGACACTGTATGGACAATGAAACTGTAGCTGGAATCTAGTAGACTTGTTTCCTGATCTCAAAGGCCTTATGCAGAATAGAATCCATGGCTATTTGACTACTTTTAACCATTATTGTATACTGCTATTTTTCTGCTCAGTCGTGTGCTATAGCCAAAGCTAAGCACTCAACAATAATAAAAAATCCTCAAATACTAGATTAGGACATAACCTTAAAAAAAATAGTTTGAGCTGTAGACACAGATTTGGTGGTTGATTCAGACATCCTTTAAGCTCTTGGTCTGCACACAACTACTCCATCTTACCACATTACCTCTGCCTCCCCCAGGGAGGGACACATGTGACATAGACCCTTGATCACTGTTAGGACAAGTATGAATGCCTGACCCAATGGAACTGATCTAGTTTTCATAGGAATTTGGAATTGGAATTCAGAACTAACCAATCAGTCTATCTTATCTCTTGAACTTAACCTTTATGTATACCGCTGTGGGGTGGGAGGAAATAGAGAACTAGAGCTGTTAAAGAGAGACAGGAAGACAGAGAGAGAAGTAGAAGGAGAACATGCCTGAAGGTTTTCTCACTCCCTATGCAAAGACCTTTCCTAGGCTGGGCCGTGTCCCTGGACTTGAGTTCCAGAACACACCATTATCTTTGAATAATAAGTTCCTTCTTCTGTTCAAGGTAGCTTGAGTCTGAATATGTAACCAGAGAGTCTTAAAAAGAATTCACCAGCATGTGAATAGAAGTTGAAGCCATGGGAATGCGTTCAATGACTTACAGTCAAGAATAGACCTTGGGGGGATAGAAGGCATTCAGGGATAGTAAAAGACAACCAAGAAAGAATAGCTCAAATGCAGATAAAGGACCTACCTGAAAGTCAAGGAAAGGTTGATGAATTCTGTAATATTCCATAATGGTCACTAGTATAAAAGGTTGACCAGTGGTCAGGTAGGTGAAGAGCTGAAATTGGTGGTTGGATTGTATCATATTTATAACTCTTTGTCCTGCTACCTGAGTAAACTATTTTTAAAATATAGTTTATAATTTTTAGGCCCTTTCTAAAATTCCTAGTATAATGTAAATTTCTAATACATACTCAATAACTGAGCAATCATAATTTCTTGGGGCTTATTCTCCAAAGATATGTATTCATTTTAGCCAATGATATTCTTCAAGCTATAGTGAAATGTTTTTTGGTTAGTTTGGCTTTGTATATTTTCAATGAAAAGCCATACTAAAGTATGTTTGCCAAGTATTTTTTAAAATCTGTAGCCCAGGATGCATAATTTATTCTGGGATGGTTAAAATTCTAGGAGAATCTTTTGCTCTTTCCTTGATCTTTCTTCCCTCTCCTCTGAAAGGGCTGTATTTAAAACTATGGGTTATTACTCATCTGAATAGCTAAGGAAGATTAGCTACATTGTTACTGATGCACTTGATATTTTCTCACTGTGTAACATTGTGGCAACAGATTCTTAGTCAGTCTGATAAGATAAAATGTTCATAATACTTACAGGATAAAAAGATATCATCACTACCTCAGATCCCTTTAAATCCAATCCCTGATCTGCATGAGATTACGTTTTTTGCTCTCATTTACTAGTTCCCCCCCAAAGGAAGTCCTGATATAGCTACTGGGTTCCTGGCTTGCATTTTGACAGTCAGAACAGCAGGTAGGATTTTTTTCTGCTCAGCAGATACAATAGAAGATCAAGGCTTCCTGGGTTGTAGTCACTGACCTTGCCAAATCCTTTCATATTTTCTCTAGATTTGGTCCTACAAAATCAAATATTAAGCAAGTTTGACCGTCCAGCTAAATTCCATAAGGTCATCTATCACATTACATACAGTAATTGATTTTAAGTTAATTGGTCATTAGTTTCATGGTTTGTGTTTCTGGTATTCTGGTGGAGTTTCCAGAAACTTCCATGTAAATGAAAAGCTATATTATGTAAATAAAATTTAGTAAACATTTCCTTTACCTGTCATTCTAATTACTTGCTTTTAAAAGGCTAATTTTATTGTGTTTGTGTGTTTTTTAATAACCCCACAGGAGTCAGCTGTGGATTTTCTACTTCTCCATATGTTTCAATCATAAATGAAGGATCATATTTTTCATCAAATCAAAAAATAAATAAATATTACCATTTGTAGGTACAAGTAAGATTCATGAAACCACTCTATTTGTTAAGCACATAATATTTATGAAATGCTGCCCTAGATAATGTGACTAAAGGAAAGATTAGTAAGTTAATTTTACTAATTCCTGTCCTCAGGAGCTCTAATTTACACCAGTTAACATCTTAGAAGAAGTCCATAGTGTGATGCTGTTAAAAAAAAAAAAAAAGAAGAAGAAGAAGAAAGAAAGAAAAAAGGCAATTGCTACCTTGTGTTGTATTAGCAGAACTGTCAAGGATAAAATAAATAATGTGATTATTGGACTCTGCTTGGCAATCCTTAGCCCTTGATAGGAGTACCATGTTCCATTTGGGATGGCACACTTTTTAAACCATAGGCAAATTTGCCAGAGGTTTCAAAAGAGAGCAACAAAAAATGATGAAGGGCTTTGAAAATGGGGCCTCTAAGAAAAGGCTGAGAGACCTGAGAATGTTCAATCTTAAGAGAAGGCAGAGGGGACATATGATAACTGTTTACAGATGCATAAAGAGGTGTTATGGAGAGGAGAGGGACCTATTTTTCTCATTAGTCAACACAGACACTTCAAGAAGTAATGGGTTTAAAACACGTGGGGGGAAATTCAGGTTAAATATTAGATTAAATTAGGTAAAATTTAAATATTTAAAATTGTATGATACCAAGTGTCATTAAGCTGTGGAGTTAAAATTGGTAGAGGAATGTTAAAATTGAAAACAAATCAGATCTGAATCCAGGGGGTTAATAATTAAAGGAGTTTCCATTTGCATAATGTGTTAGCATATTTCAAATACTTACTCCTATATTGTTTTACTGATCTCTCAACAATCTTAGGAAATAGGGGGAGTATCAACTGGTTTTCCAGCTCAGGAAATGGAATTTCAGTTTTTAAAAAATATTTTATTTATTTGAGAGAGACAGAGATAATGAGAGAGAGCATGAGCATGAGCGAGAAGAAGGCGGAGCCGCAGACTCCCTCCTGGGCAGGGAGCCTGATGCGGGGACTCGATGCCAGGACCCTGGGATCATGACCTGAGCCAAAGGCAGAGACTTAACCGACTGAGCCACCCAGGCACCCCAGGAAATGGAATTTCAGAGAAGTTAAATGTTGTTGCTTCCCTCCACCCCTACCCCAATTAGACAAAACTGCTAAGTGGCCTGAGAACAGACAAGCAAGAGTTGAAGCCAGTCCTTCAGATTTTCTGCCAATCTATTTTCTGTGGAATCTTGCTAACTTTTCATTTGTAATATGATTTTTACTGTAGGAAGTTATTTTTGAAACAGTTGGGTTTTTTGGGGTTTTTTTTTTTCCTTTTGGCTTTTAAGGTACCAAACATGCCCATAAGTTTCCTTTTTTCATATTAATTAGCTGAGATGAGAATTGGTTGATGCATAAAATATAGACCAACTAGCAATTTTGTTTATATAAAGGAACAAGAAATATGATTGATCTTATATCTATTTTATTGTATCTATTATATCTGTCTCCTGCTATTTACAACTATAGAATAAGTTCAACATTTTGGTATTAAGTTTTGAGAAATCATTGCCAAACCAAATATAGTCTCTAGAGGTAGTGTGATATGGTAAGATTCTGCCTTTACCATTACCTGGTGGTGGAGATATTTCTGTTTCACCTTTTATGAATTTCATATTCCTCATCAGTAGAATGAAAACCGTAATATCTTCTGTTTTATTGCCAGACTGACAATGAGGATCAAATGAGAAAAGAGATGTCAAAGCACCTTGATCTGTTCAAAGAAATAAACTATAAGCTGTAACTTAGCATCAACTTTGAGTGGGGGTAGGGGTGGGGAAGTATGTTGTTCCGTGTTAGAATATGTCAGATTCTCAGATCTCAAAAATATAAGGAACTCAAAATCCAGTGGAGGAGACAGACTTGCAGACTGTTACAATACTTTGTATAAGGAGAATTGTTTTCCCAACAGAGGGAGGTAGCTGATACCAATATGTTACCAAGGAAAGGCCCCTTGATTGGCTGCTAAGAGCCTCATGACATCTGGGAAAACTTTTTGGGCTCCTTGAACCATGCACACAAATTGTGCAGAGAAATAATTCAAGAGGCGGGCTGTATTGAAAGGCTCTTAGTATGCATGCTGAGTCTGATGAAGGAATGGAGGCGATTTAAGGAAAATTCCAGCCTCTATAGACTCCTGCCATGCTCAGTAGGGTGCCATCGTCCCCCCCGGGGCCCAGAGTACCCCCAGTGACATTCCTGTAGGAGGACTGCAGCAGGGATGCTTACTAGGAGGATACAGCAAAGCTTAATGGCCCCCTGCGCATAATGTTGAAAGAGGCTCTAATTTTTGTTTCCTTCTGAGATTAACGTGTGTATATTGCAGGTTCAAAATGGTAAGAATCTTAATTAGAGTTGCAGGAAGTTGCATAATATACTCCATGTCTTACTTTTTCAGCACATCAAGTAACAGAGTCTATTTGCCATATTATGAAGGTTGATGGAGAATGAAAACTGTAATTTGAGTCAATGGGATCTCTGCCCCCGCCCCCATTTTTTTTAAGTTAGTCACAGAGTTTAAAATGCAAAGAAGTAAATCTCCCAAGGGAGCAATTCTACTTCATCTGTGGAGGAAAGACATATGTTGTTACTGATGAAACCTCTGTTGTGGAAGCAGAGCCAACCCCAGGACCAAACTGGAGCAGGCTCAGGGCCTTTGGCATCCCTGCAGCCCAGCTCAGGGTGCACGCTCGCGCTTGCTCTCTCTGTCTCTCTGTCTCTCTGTCTCTCTCTCTCTTGCCTGCAGCCATCAAGTCCACCTGGGGCGACTTGGGCCTGTTCTGGAGACTGTTTCCCAAGACCTCCTCCTCCATCTGATCCCCTTGGGGCAGTTGACTGCTTCTCTTAAGCTAAAATGTACCTGTCTTGTGGCCCATCCCTTCGGGCCCTGATCTGGACAGTAGGCCAATCTGACAGATGTCACTTTCCTAGTATGTCAATGGTAGCAACATGTTTCTGCGCTTTTCTTGTCCTCACCAGGACTGTAGGCTCATTTACACAGAGGCCTTCTGGGGATAATTTCAGAACTCAAAACATGAGATCGGAGTGCAGCTCTGTGAGAGAGAGGGCCTTACTACGGCTCTATTCATACACCCACCCACATGGGAAAGCTTTTCTTTTTTCTTTTTTCTTTTTAAACAAATATTTATTGAACAACAACAAAGTACCAGGCATTGTGTTAAAGTATAAAGATGCCTAAGCAAACAAGGCATAATCCATGACTTTAAGAAGTCAAGGAGGTACGGTACTCTATATAAATATTTCCTATAAATCACTCAACTTTATTCAGAATATTTACTGAACATTTACTATGTGCCAGGCACCATGCATGCCACTAAGGAACAAAATAAGCAAAATCCCTGCCTTCGTGGAGACTGTATTCTAATGAGCCTCAGCAGGTGAACAGCGATTCATGTTAATTATTTTTCTATTCAGCAAAATGAAAATCTTATTTTCCTAACGTCTATTATCAAATTATTGTTTCTACACCTCATGTTAAGAAACTCAAATTGTCCAACAACAAAAAAAGAAATTCTAATTGCCTTTGATCACATTTGATAAGGATTAGAATAACCTGTTTTATTTTAAATACATTTAGAGCAGCCCTTATTTGAAGGAAATTCTTTTTAAATTTTTCATAAAGTTGGTTAATTACCTTCTAATTAATTTTGGGTGTGTGTTCCCCCAAATTGGGAAGAGTAAAGAGGTGATGTATGACTCTGCAGAGCTTTTTTTAGGTAAAGCATGAGATCAGATCAACGTTCATGTAAATTAGGACTCGGGAAAAGTACTGAACAGCAGGATCATATTATCAAAAATCTGGCTGATAGGTTTTGAACTCACTGAATTAAATCTATTTAGAAGTACATTTTAGGAAGCCCATATAAACATCAACACTATGGTCTGTTCTAAGTTAGGATCTTGCTTTGTCTATATTCCAGGTGATAAAATACTGTTATTAGTGTTATCATCAAGCATGTTGAACAGTAAGTCTGTAAGTTAATAGCAATACACAGGCATATAGTCCTAGGGCTAGAGGGAAAGAAAATGAATTTTTATCTTTTTTTTTTCTCTATAAAGGGGGAAAAAACATTCAACACCTAGAGTCAGCTGTGACTCAAGGGTCCATTATAACTTCAAGATTTTTTAACAGCCTGTGCCTAGGGCATGGGAGATGAATTTTGTTTCAAAGTGGTGACATGGGCAAATGTAAGCCCCTGGGAGAAATTGCAGGCAAGTTGAGAGTCCGATCTAAGCAAAAATGGACAGAACGTGGGAGATGGAATTCCACACTTACTTCCTGACCTTGGCTGATATTCCTCAGTGGTTGGTAATTAAAGGAGATACTGAAGTGAAGAAGATGAAGAAGGAAAAGGGGGGCAAGATAATCAGAATTGGAAGAACGTAGATAAATAATAATAAGTTGGGGGCAAAAATTGCTGGCGCCACCAATGAATTGGCCGTATTTTATGTTAAGGTGGCCTTGGGATATGGAGGCTGTAGGTTTGGCTCAGCAAGAGGAAAACCATACATACTTTTTAAAGTTCATTTATATTTCCTTTTAACCAGGAAAATCCATCAGCTGTTTTGCTTTCCTGCCTGTTTTATCCTCTTGCCATCCCAGCCTTGCGTTGTCTTCCTGAAATCTTTCTGGGCAAGTGACCGCAGTGACACCAGGCCCGTTCCCTTCATCAGAGAAGGGTATTACTGCCCTGAGTCACAAGCAGGGAGAAAATAAAGTTATATAACATCTACATGTTACTGCTAGAACAGAGTCGAATAAAAATTAAAAGTCCATCAAGTGATCAGGTAGAAGTCAATAAAAAAAAGTCCATAAAAAGCAAGATGAGCCAAAAGAAAGGAGTTGGTATTCTGGAAAATGCCAGGAAAAATAAAAGGCAGGAAAAAAACAGTGTGGCAAGATCTTCCTCCCTGTCGCCTCGAGGAAGTGCGTGATAAAAGTAATTGAAGCTCATCAGCCATGAAAAAGGGTACAGTTGACTCAGTAGAGGTACTATGTTAACAGTAGTGGATTTTCAACCAAAGACAAAGGTAGCAGATTTTTGTTTTACTTTTGCAAGCTTTTGAATATGCTGAGCCAAAACGGTTTATTTATTTATTTGTGGTTTTAGTCCACTGACTGCTGCATTTTTGAGCAACACAAAGTGTTGATTAGCTTACTTGAACAACTGCGTGTTAAGATGTCTGCTAGGTACAAGCCATTATCCTATACAAAGATTTACTAATGTATCCTATGGGCTTTCAAAACATTTACAATCTGGTAACAATGTGAGATTAATTTTTACATATGGTTTGCCTATAATAATCTGATTCTGATAGAATCACATTTTCTCTACATCTCATACACCAAAAAATTCTTTGGGGAAATTACTTAAAGAAAACTAGAATGAACCTGTAAAGGTTTCAGAAATGCTTTATCAGAGGATTTGACTCCCCATTATATTAAAGCATCTTTTCCTTTTTCAAATCCCAAATACGTTATCTTTAATTGGTATAAACCACACGTATTAGCAAAATTTGTGCACGTGTGAAAACTTAGCTTGATCAAGATTGCTGTAGTAAACTGATTGCCATTTGATTCTGTAAACATAAAATTTCTTATTCTGAATGAAATGTTGTAAGTAAAATGAATAGGGCAAAATAGTCACTTATTATTTAAATTTGGATTAGTAGTCTGACCCTCTCATATCTCCAAATGGTCATACTTTCCCAGTTCAAAGAAACAGATTTCACATGCCAGCAAAGAGTTTTATAAGAATTGGGTCAGAGATTTAAAGAAGTCGAGGTTGTGGGTTCTGAGGCCTTTGTGCATTATAATTCTCAAGTCTGATTTCTTCTCGCTTCTCTGTGGGGTCATTCATCCTATAGATGTGTGAGTCCTAATCAAAGTAAATTATATGAATATTTCTCTCTGGGATGACTCTGCATTGAATAATACTCATTTTTTTTTAATTTTATGTTATATAGTATAGTACAATTTTTAACATTCTAAATTTTAAAAATAATTTATTGTGCAAAGCATATTATTATATCTCATGGTACTTCTGGCAGTACCTCAAATAACTTAGTATTTATTCTTATAATCATTAATGTGTCATTTGCTAGGGCTACCTACAAACTGGGCAGCTTAAACAACAGAAATGTATTGTCTCACAGTCCTGGAGGTTAGAAGTCCAAGGTTAAGGTGTTGGAATGGTTGATTTCTTCCAAAGGCTGTGAGGGAGAATCTCTTCTGGGCCTTTCCTCCCGCTTCTGGTGGGTTGCTGGCAGTCTTTGACGTTCGTTGACTTTGGCATCACCCAATCTCTGCCTTCATTTTCTCATGATACTCTCCCTTTGTGTGTGTTTTTCTCTTCACATTGGCACTCTTTTCATAAGGATACCAGTCATTTTGCAGAAGGGACCCATCCTACTCCAATATGAGCTCATCTTAACTAATTACATCTGATAAGGCCATATTCTAAAGTGCTGGGGGTTAGACTCAACATAGGAATTTGGGGAAACCCAATTCAACGGATAATAATTACTCTGAGTTAACTGATGAGAAAGCAAAGAGTTGGTTTGGTACAGAAAGAGTTAACCTAACCAAAAGAGAAATATAACACACACACCCCAATTCCTCACATTTAATTTGTTTAAGAGAAAATTATGAATTTGCAAACAGCATGTGGCATGGTAAGGTAACTACAATTGGATGACATATCAAAAGCTCTAATAACTAGTATTTAATCAGAGACGCTGTGTGTTTTTACTTGAAATTCATCCTGAAAAATGCAGCATAATTAATTGGACCATTTATTTTAGCATGAGGTTTCTTATATTTGTAGTGATAACGTGGTGATCTTGTTTTAAGTTTCCCTAGAAATGGGTGCAGATATTAATCGCATGGAGATAATGATTTCATTATCAACTCCTGCTGATTTTAGTACACTCACAGCAACCACCACAATTCACCAACTTGAGCTATTTTTCAGCATTCTTCTTCTAAGTGACTTCATGATTGTACTGATATGGAAGAGCATTGTTTGATCCTAACCAAAGGTACACAATTGTCTTCACGGCTGTTACAACATGATAATTACATAAAATACATAAAATGCTGGACTTCATGTATTTCTTTACACATATACTAAAGACTAAAAGTTAGTCTTTGTTGTTCATTTCATAAGGAGATCAGTTTTGGGCTATAAATGCAGAATCCCAACAATCAAAATTCTAATCATTTGTTTAATATTTCTGCTAGTCACTGTGTTTATTCTAATAAGGCTTACCATATTGAGATGTCGTATATCTTTGTAAAAGACCGATGAGTACCACACTGAATATGTACCAATCTTGTACAATTGTTTCCATATGTGTACAACCCAGTGAAAGTTATTCGTTGACAGTAGTTATTTTCCCATTTGGTGCATTTTCCTAACTGTAAAATGTGGGAGTCACAGTAAATCATAATTAAGATCCCCCTTTAGCTCTAATATCTATGGTGGTTTTTTTTGATGATGATAAACCCTTTAGTCAGCACGAGTTTATTGCAGTCAAGATCAGAAATCACAGTAAGAGTGAAACTGAATGTATATAGAGAAAAGGATTGAGTTAATATGGTAGCTAGTCCTTGGACATAGATTACAGTTTCTTGATCATTGAAATCTTATGCTAAATATAATGGCTTACTTTCCTTTTCAACAATGTACTAGGTTGTTCACTTGTACCTATTCATTTAATCTCCTCTTCAAATGCGTAAGATAGGTCCAGAGAAGATAAGGAATCTACCCCAAATCATACAGGTAGTATATTTTAGGGATGGTATTTAAATCTATGCATCTCCGGCTCCAAGGCATATATTCATGGGAGACTTCCTTTGTTATATAACTGTATAATGGTATGCAACTATTTCCATCTTCTCAGTTCTCTATCTCTCTGTTTAAATCAGCTATCCTGATGCCTAGATCATGACCCACCAGTTTGAGAATACAGGTTTTGCTGGCCAGAAAACCACAGTTAGACTAATTCACTTAAATTTGTATGCCTACATGCTGCTGAGCTGTGGTCACCTCCCTTAATCACTACCTCACTTTAGCTTAGCTCTTTACCTGCATCCATTCCTGACATATTTTAGAATTCTTACAGACACAGTGTCTAGTTACAATAAAGTCAAGATGTGGTTTGTGGACATGTTTAACTATTCTGAAGACAGTGGAATCCATTTTATGGACAAAATGTCCTGTTTCAGCCACAAATACATGAAGTTGCATTTAACTATGACAGAAGAATAGTGTGAAAAGCTTGTTCATTAGGTGGACAATTTTTTATCATATTTTATTTCTCCTTCAAAGGTAGACTTTAATTTGACAAAACTGGTTGCATATGAACCCAAATGCACTATGTTTATAGTCTTTAAATATTGGTTGCCATGAAATCCTTTAACTAATACAGTTGACTTGACTGGAATTTCAGGATTTTCTGTCTTACTTCTTTAAAATGGGAGCATTCCTTGTCTTGTTCTGCTCCCTGGAACACTGCTATCCTCTTCATATTAATTAATTTATATTGTTTCTTAAATTTGTCTTGCTAATATCCTCATTTATTTTGGCTGTGTCTCTTAAAATACATATTTAAAGGTTTTTGCCTGTGCAATCACTCCTGTATCAAACTGTATGTGTAATTTCCCTTCATTTTTTATAAAGCATAGGAAAACACAGGAGGAATTTTCAAAACTTCTATGTTCTACATATTTTACTCTGGTTTGGAAATTAATATCTCTATATTTTAGGTATTATAATATGAGGCTCAAAAGAATTGTTTTTATAAAGCATAGAAAACAGTTTTTGTTTTAAATTATTTTTGTTCTAAATTATTTTTGTTCTCAGTATTTCTGAATCAAAAAAAAACAAAAACAAACTGTGCATTAGTGTTCATAGGCAAGACAGAATACAATACAGAGCAGATATCCTATAAGCAACATGATAGATTTAATCATCTGATTCATTATAATACAAATATTGTAATCTATCATAATATTCACTGTTCCATAAATCCACAATTCTGTGAAAGGGATAAGAAAAAAGGAATTAAGCTATCAGTGAGTTTACTAAAAAAGGAAAAGAGATTTCCTGATTATCATCATTCAGAATTAGTCAGACATATACATGGTAATCATTCATATTTTAAGTAATAATATGAAAATCAACATAAAGCTATGAAAGGAACAGCTTCTTTTTTTTTTCTCTCTCTCTAGAATGTGAAAAAAAAATAGAGCTATGTGCTAATTTAATTCCCTTTTAAGTTAATGACATAATGGGTTTCTGGAGCATTAAAGAGGAATAAATATTGTTCAACATTTCCATGCCTGAGCCCCAGGAATCGGGCTTATATTTAACATTGCCTTATATTTCCATGCTTGAGCCCAGTGCTTTCTCCTCCTTCAGCTTCTGATTCCTCAGATGGGGACAGTGATCATCAGTCAACAGTCACAAGGAAGAAGCCATGCACCTTACCCTCTGGTTTCCTGAGTCTTGAAATACTCAGTTTCTCCATTTTGAGTCCTGACGTAAACCCCATTTTTAAGGACTCTCTCCTGTGTCTTTTTTGGTATAAGTTCACAAAGTTCAGCTACCTCTCTAAGTAGACAGACTTTGAGACTTCCCAGCTGGGTGTGATCTGAGGGGGTAACAGAGCTGATTCTCTTGATATACACTATTTAGCCTATAGAGTATTTGGTCCTTCCCAAACTGTCATTCAAAGGAACACTGGTCTGAATGCAAAATATAGAAACACTGTGTTAAATCAAGTCAGTCTGATGTTTGTTGTTGTTATTGTCATTTTTGTTGATGCTATTGCATGATATCTTAGGTTATTTAATATGCAAGTGAAGATTCTTTGTGAATTTCAGGAACTGAGTATTTTCTAAACTTCATTAACCTTGAAACTCTATTTCTCCCATTACCCCCACCACTGCACTTATTTTAACATTGCACTTAGCAGGGTTCCACATATCAATATTTTGGGAATTTGAGGATGAAGATATGTTTTTCTCATTAAAATTGAATTCTTTGCCCACTGGGAGAGAAAACACATTAAGCTTTTATCAGTCTTTAACATTTTAACATGGATTAGACTTTCTGCTCTTTCTGGATTTTAAGCAGTTGAGAGTAGGCTTTCATTACAGGGAGAAGAAATGATCTGAAGTGCCATACAGGCCTAGGGAATTTCCAAGTGGAGTGCCATCATGAATGTTCCTGAGCTGGCAGAAGACAACATGGTACAGTGTAGCTTTGCAGCAAGGCCACCGATTCTATAATTATACTTATATATTGGAATTTATATTATATATGTTGGATTATATTCCAATATAACTATAATTATATTTTGGAAATTATGTTTGTCTCGGTTTCTTCAACAAAAGAAATTGACTAGATAATGACTCTTAACCTTGTCACTCTAACATTACAGTGTATCTGCCTAACTTGAGAGCCAAGGGTGGGGACCAAGAGAAGGAAAAGGATGAAGGCCATGAAAAGCAAGGTTGAATATGAGTGTTGTATCCATGATAGTTTGCCTAGGGCTGGCTGTGTAAGAGTTCATGACCCTTGTCTCCCAAAGCAACCCAATTTCAGACAGTCATGGACAATTGGTAAGACATCCAGGACTATAAAGACCACAAATATTTGCAAGGTAGACACAAAATACACATAGCATATTTCTGTCCTTTTTTTTTCTGATTCCAAACAAAGGAGTTGGCAATGTGAAAAAGCAACTGGCTGAATCACTGTAAAAAAGCAAAATGTCCTAAATATTAGAGTGAAGAGTAAAATTTATGTCTTCTTTTCTTTGAAAGGGGAATCTTCCCAGGTTAAGGGGTTGGAAAGACAAGTAAGATAATACCCTTTCTCTCAAAGTTTAGGAGAAGAGATGAAATTAATATATAAACACAGAATAAGATGTGTCATATCACTATCAAAGGAATGAGAAGTAGTATACAGAGTGATTATAGACCTGGATTCTAGAGTGGCTGGTCCAGGTTCCTGGGTTGAACTCCCTGGGTTCAAATCTCATCTCTACCACCTTCTTCAGTCCATTACTCACTTATAACTCTTTTAACCTCTGTTTAATGTATAAAATGGTGGTGATGATGGTAAGTGCCATTTCTGTCTGATAGAACTATTGTAACAAAGTATAAAGCATCTAGAAGAGTACCTGACATATAACAAATACAAGTGTTTATGATCATTAACAATAAATTCTATCCAATTAGAATTATCAAAAGGGGCTTTTGAAAGAAGGTAGCAGTGAGATAACCTGTAAAGAACAAGTAAAATGTTTAAAGATACAAATAGATTGAGTATGGTATTTTAGGGAGAGGGATAATCATGGATAAAGGCATCATGTGAAACCAAAGGGCAAGTTTGAGAAATAACAAGATGATCAGTTTGGATAAAGTACTGTTCCTTTACGGTTATTTTGACTGTTTTGTGGGAAAAGAGGAGATGATTCTGGGAAAGTTACTGTTTTTGAAGGATAGGAAGAGAAGTTTCCATCTAGTTTGGGTTCAGATGGGACCTAATATTTGCTCAGGGGAGTGATGTAAAAAGCATTGTAATTTTGGAAGTGTAATTTCAAAATAGCTTTGTAGGTTGTTTCTGAAATAGCCTATTGTCTTACAGTGAAAAACAAAAAAACAAAAAAACAAAAAAACAAAAGCAGGCCCTAGACTTGAGTTGGAAGATATAGATTCAAATCTATCTTTTCTACCTTTACAGTTAAACACTCTGAGCCTTACTCAGTGTCTTACTCTTTAAAGGAGGGAAAGCAAGATCTAAATCACAGTTGTTTTTAGCATTAAATAAATTAGATGAAAAAGGACTTAATGCAGTGCTGGGCATATATATTCAATTAATTTTTAATTATATGACATCTCATCAAAACAAGTAAAGAATAAAATTAGAAAAAAATCTTTTAATGCAAGGTCTCTATCCTAATATTTATCTACATTCTCTTCATGGTAGTCAGTTCATCAGACTGTTCAGTGTGCTATTCAAATTCTTGGCCCCAAAGTTACCAACATTTAACATCCCATCTCATTTCTAGGTTACAGTGAAGTTCTCAAAAGTTTCCAGAGTCCCTGGGATTATTCATCGTGAGTTGCATCTTTTGGGTTGACAACTACAGAAAGCTTAAAAATACACTGACTTCTGAATCAGCATCTTTTTTTTAGAATATAGATAGCAAATCTGGTTGGCGGTTATTTTTCAATCATTCTTCTGCCATGCTGATGCTCTATAATGGCTCTAAAGAAAGGAACAGAAACCATCCTACAAATAAAAGCAAAATTAAAAGAATGTGGGATAATTGACAATTTTGCTACGACAGCATCTAATTTGAATTCTTTGATACTCATTCTTTATTCATTGATTTTTAGGTTCACCGAGACTTTATTTGAATGCTCTCTTTTAGTTTTGGATTGTGAAATGATATATCATTTGGGTAACTTTACAGAATCACCTTTATTATTTTGTTAGTGGTGTGCAGGACAGATGGATATTAGAAGGTCTCTGTACAAATGCCAGCCGTGGAGGTGGTAACATTGTCCTGAGTGCTTTCTCATGAAACAAATCAGATAAAGAAGAGAAAGTGATGCCAAGGCTGGCCACAACAGATGAAGTGGATCCAATAATAGACATCTCAATGGATACGTATAGATGATTCAATATCGTGTGACCTTTCCTTTCAAACTCACTCACAGGAAACATATGCCAACAGGGTGCCCAGAACCCCGTGTTTTTTTGTAAGTTACTCCCTTTCTTGAAAGGAAATGCCATTCTCTGCATCTCAGTCATCCAATAAATACTTTGTGAAAAGAGTTTGACCAATGTTAGGAAAAGAGAATTTTAATTCTATGGCCATTAAAAAGAGCTCAACCATAGCCTAAATTTTTCCCTCCTTTCTCCCCCCACTCATTGATTGCTTTGATATATACCATTGGGACAATGCTGTGACCTCCAACTTCTCTGAAGGCAGTTAACAGTAATAATTTGGGCTGTTAAGAGACCCACGCATTTTAAATATTTCTGAATGCAAACTGCCTCTGTGGTGATGTATAGCCACAGCTAAGATAGTTACATCTGAAAACCATTGCACTTCTCCGCAGTGCTACCGGTAAGCATTGGCATGGGAAGAGCTACACATTTATGGAGCTGCCTTATTTAAACATAGATTATAGAATCAGAGCTTATGCTGGCCAATCACATTATCATGAATTGCATTTCCTTGTATCCCTTTGGATCATTATAATAGAAACAGTGATTTCTTAAATAATAACTATTTCCACAGATTAGACAAATGAAATACAGCCTAGAATAAAATTGTTTAATCAAATTTGGTAAGATAATCGTGGATCAAGTACATTATTAATGTTGCATGGCTTTTTTTCCCCCCAGAGAAATAGGAAATAATTTTTTGTAAATTATTAAAAGCAATAATTTCTATTTTAGTTAAACACAATCTGTCTTGGCCTCAGTTTCCTTTTTCATTAACTGAGGATAAAATAGTTATTGTAAGGATTAATGATTGAATACATGGGCTTAGAATAATGTCTGACACAGAGCAGTGTCTCCACGACTATTTATCGGGAGGAAAGAAGACTCTCTACGACGGTTTCACGTGCATGCGGGCAGTCTCTTCCATAAGTGTGTGGGTCTACATGCAGTCAGCCGGACTATCAGAGGAATTCTTAAAAACTGGACATACATTTTTAATCCTTACATTGCCTTTCTAATTTGACAAGGGGAAAAGAAATCATAACACATTTTTTTTAAATGTAAATTTCCAAAGTTGTAAAAAATTAACCCACATCCCATTTGCTTTTGAATCAGTTAAATTGGCAGCTGTCTTGTAGTGATAAAAGACCTAGGCCATTCTCAGATGATGTCTACATGATGCCAAACAGCTAATTGAATTAAGCCCTTGTGGAAGAGATAACTAGTCCCACCCCTCATTCCCCAGATGAGGAGATGGAGGCCAAGAAATTTGCAGTGATTTATTTATATCAGGGGCAGAATCTCTATTGATATTCAGAACTTCCAGCCTAGTGATTTTTCTACCACATCTCTTTGTCTTGAGATTTGGTTTCCCATGGCTACAGGATTAAAGAGGTGGGATCATTAGTAAAAATAACTGATAAATGAACAGTGTGCTTATCCAGAGGCTACTTTCACTGCAACTTAGACTATTTGCAATGTGCTTGAAAAATATGGTATTGAGCAAAAAAGACCATTGAATAATCAAAATGGATATTTAAGCTCACATACTAAAACTTCTATACTACCCAGTGGAGTGTTCCTCATTCATTTTGCTCTTTACAGTTTCCCTAATTTTCTCTCTGCCTGTTCCCCATTTCCCCTTACCTCAGAGAAAATCCACATGTTTTATTTCTAGAACCTATGGCAGATGGGAACTCATAGCACCAAGGAGAAGGAGAAGGGAGCAAAGAGTGGCTTTGCTGATAGAAAGGGCCCAAATATTGTTTGAGGGCATGATGACATTGAATGGTCTTTCTATGGCTAGCAGAATTGGTAAGTTTTGTTTTGTTTTGTTTTGGTTTGGTTTAAATAAAACCAGATTCAATGATAACAAAGGAAGAGACAGGAATCCTTGAAAAACACAGATATCCTATTTCATTCTTACATGTCTACAGACATTTTGATACTACGTCTCAAGATCTTCTGAAGATACCATTCTTATCTAAGACTGTATACAAAGTTGGTCAGATGTGAGCATATCAAGTCACAGAAAGATTAAAGCACATTTATCATGCTCTGGAAAATAAGAAAATGTGTGATACATTTTATAAAATTTAATTACAAGCATTAAAATAATTTTGTTTTTAAAAGAATGAACTTCCGCTGACTGGAAACCTAGGTATGCTGAGTGCCTTCTAACCTGATGATGCCAGATAAATGAGGTGTTACTCTCCACCGTCTCTCAGTAGAGACAAGAAAACACTTTCTCTACACTGGTAACCCTTAATTAAACAAAGTTTTTGGTGTGTCTCTTCAGGAGAAGGTCACCATGTCAACAATAATGAGGGGAAATGGCATTGTGAACATTACTGGGTGAGATGCGGTATATTTCTTACTTTCAATTATTGTCTCCTTGTTTGAATCATTAGCATTTGGCAGATTTGTTGCTGAGTTTGTTGTTCTGATTTAAAACTTGGTGTTAGGTTGAATATGTTCTTATCTTGATCTTATATTTCTGCCATGACTTGCATTTCTTGCTGAGTTTCTGACTTGAATTGCTCTATTTTTTTTTTTTGCTGAGCTTTTGCTTTGTCTTGTTGTATTTCTCTCTGGAGGTGTTTTCTCCCCCCTTCTTCTTCTTGCTATATTTCTAGTTTGGCCTATTGTATTTCTCTGGCCCGTTCATTAGCTCTTTTTTTTTTTTTTTAAGTTATTCTCCTGTTCAGTCTATGCAGTACCTAATCAATACGCTTCCTTGCTTACTGCGGGATTTCCAAGTTATTGTGTTTTCTGTCAGCTTTGATACTGCCTGAGAGGGCTTTCTGTGCTTTGGCTAATGTGCTGTTGTCTAAATTTGCAGGGTTTCAGCTCATTACACTGACTTTAATTTTGATGTATTTGTATTTTATCCAGTTCAAGTCATGTTTCTTTCCTCTATCAGTTTAATTACTTTCTGCCTGGGCAAAATTGTGTGTATACAATTGCTGCTAAAGCGACAAAGGTTTCTATTTAAATTACCACCCAGAACATCAGCAATTCAGTCTAAAAGATACTCAGAACACCTCTGATTGATGTCTCACCTTTGTGTGGGAAAGGAAATCTAGAATACTGAGAAGGAGTTCTTTATAGAACTTAGTCAAGCCTGGTTTATAGTTGTAGAGTCATTCATGTAGGAGATGAGTATAGGGCTATGGGGTCAGAGTACTGCTTCTCTGTAAGAAAGAATATATGACCAATTTCTGTTCTGTACAAGTCATGCTCTGAAAGCAGAGGGAAAAAAATCTTTCTTGGGTGTTTAACTTCTATTTAGCTTGACTAGCCAAGCTCCAGCTCTTATTTTTCCATGTGTGTACATGTAATATATAAGTTTCTGGGTTTGAATCATGATATTTCTTTAATCATTCTGCATTTGGATGTGTTAGTCAGCCACATTGATGGAATTTCCACTGTGTGTAGCAATATAGCAACTGATCTAAAAAGAAATGACTTGGGAAACATGGTAACTCTTCCTATTTTCAAAGCCCTCTGATACTGGGGGGAAAAAAAGAAAAAGTGTATGAGAAGTACATCTTTGAAAATAGAAACAATGCAAACACCTCAATAAATATGCAATTGGTTATTTATAGGGTGTAGGCTGCACATTCTATGGATATAACAATTGTAGCTGCTGTTGGAAATGCTTAGGAGACAGGCTTCTAGGTGTATCTGAACATGGGTCATAGACAAAGTTCATCAACTGGCTACGATCAGCAAATGTGCTCTCTCCTCAATTGCTTAGATCTGCTTTATGGGATAAGAGCTTACTCTTTATCTACTCTATATCATTCTGTATTTCCCTCAACAAGCAGTTGTTGACTCCCTATGCTCAACAAAGCTGGGCTACTTACTAAGGAGAAGAAGAAAAAGTCAGTTCTTTTTTGGTAAGTGCACCTTCTCTAGTACTGAGTAATTTCTCTTGGTCTCAGTTTTTTTCATCTGTGTAATGAGGATACATGAAATGTGAGAAAAAGATAACATAAAGTATTCAGCTCAGCATATGTCCTAAGGTGAGAGCTGTGGAAGTGACTTATTTCTCTTGTGCTTTTCTATTGTCAGTGGAAAACTAAATTTCTGGCCTATTTTGCATCCAAGATTATGATGACATACTACATTAGCACATTTGACCTTGATAGAAAATGATCTTTCATAGTCTAGTTGTGTGGTAATAGATGGGCAAATGCTCTGATTCCTGTGCTCTATAGCCCTTCTCTTGCCAGGGCTGGAGCCATGTAACCTTTACTTGGAGGCTCACCCTACCCCATTCCCTGGGGCCAGGACTGAATTCACCTGGAAGATTTAGACTCATGCTTTCAGAATCTCAGGAAGTCAATCCCGTGTGACTTTGTGCACATTTTTGACAAAGAGCCTCCCAGCACCTTCCCAAGACCCATGCCCATCAGTCCCGTTTTCTTTCTTGGTGTTGGTAATTGACTCCCTGTATGTTCTTGGAAACCTGCCCAGTACTCTAGAACCTGTATTGCTGCCTAGCTCTTAACAGGCTGCCCTCTGAGACCAAAGTCTACTTCTACACTCTTCTTTGGACTCTAGATCCCTACTGCATATAGCTCTTGTGCCAAATGGTGCAGTTTGTCTGGCCTTCCAAATTTCACCTATTGATGTATGAACATAGTTGTGCTTGTCTGTCCAGATATCCATACTTTAGCCCTGTATTTCTTTCCTTGTTCTTTAGTCTATGCCCCTCTGTTGTATCCCTGGCATGCTTTTTTTTTTTTTTTTTACGATTTTATTTATTTATTTATTTATTTATTTATTCATTTATTTATTTATGAGAGAGAGAGCGCATAAGCAGAGGGAGGAGCAGAAGGAGAGGGAGAAAGAATCTCAAGCAGACTCCTCCAGAGCATGGAGCCTGATGCTGGGCTCAATCATAGGACCCTAAGATCATGACCTGAGCCAAAATCAGGAGTCTGACCTTTAACCAACTGAGCCACCCAGGCACCCCTCCCTGGCATGTTTTGAGTACTAGCTTATTGCTCTACTCAGCCCGTGTAATGAGGAACCATACTTTTTCCTGGACTTGCAGCTGGGTATTTATATGACCCACTCATGTAAAAATGTCTATGTTGGGTTCCACCTTTCATTCCAGTTCTGCTCTGCTCTGCTGCGCAGCATCTCTTCATGGTATCATACGGACTTCATGTAGGTTAGTAAAGCATTATGGTTTTGCTCTGTGGTAACCCTAATGTTTTTTTTATAACTTTTGAGTTTGTGATCTTTTTGTGACCATTCCTTTTTGATGAAAACCCTTTTTTTGTGTAGCCCTTTTAGTACTTAGGATACTCATTGGATTCAGTATGAACTTACCTTATTCCAAACTATGTTCAATATTGAACAAGACTGTAACCAATATTCAGGACAGTAGACAAGGAAATGTGCAATTTTTATGAATTATAAATCAGTGTCCACCGTTGTAATGAAGCACCTACATAAAATTGTATAATACGTGAGTTTCTTATTCTTCAAATAGTCTAATTGATTGTTCATTGGGCTCACTCAGCCAAAAGTAGAGAGAAACTTTGTACAGACATCATTAGTTTTTCTCCATTTAGAGATTAATCATGAAGAGCCCTGGCTCTTTAATTCTGTAATTTGTATATTTAATGGGCTGCTGCAGAATCTATGACAGTAATTAGCATAGCCTGAAAACTCATTAATACGCAACAACATGATTAATGCAGCATTAATGCAAACATGACTGAAGTTATTTGGGTTATGTAGTAAGAAGATTAAAGCTAAAATGTCCTGTTTGTTTTACCAGTGGTGAATATAATAGGGTGGCAAAAAAAAATAAAATAAAGGCAGGTATCAAATTAGTTATTTTAAAATAGGGGGAAAAAAAACCAGCAAAATTTAAATCAAAATGATTTCCTTTTCCACTTACTTCTAAAGTTTAGGGCATAAAATATTCTCTATTTTTCTATTTATTTGTTTATTCATAAATTTATCAGTAGTAAAGATGAGCTCATTCAACTTTTTGGTTTAATCTAGTTAATCTTTCAGCAGCTTTAACATAATATTATTAGTCTTACAATGAAAAATTTTTAAATAATACCAATCTTTGACCAATACATTACACATTTATTTTGAAACTAACATACATTATTGGCTTTGACAAATGGTGAAAAGAACTGTTCCTAATATAAAAGTCACATACCGTGCTCTCTTACTGCATTTTATCATCTTAAGTAAATGCTTAATACTTTAGAAGATACTACCATTTTAAGTCCATCTATTTCAATAAAGCTATCATTCATTTCATGTTAAATAATGAAAGATTCAATAATGTTTGGGGAGGTGAGACTGTAAAAGTTTTACTTGTTGTTCTTACCCTCTCATATTGTCATATTGAAGCCCATTTTAAATTTAATATAATATGCTTTATTGGTCCTGAACTTTAAACGAATTATTTCTCAATCTTGTCGTCATACCTCCTGGTAAGCCAGCTTGAGGGAGGGACATATCCTATCCTGCATTCTCTCTTAAATACATGGTATATGTTGTCAATTCCTTTTTACACTTTCCTCTTTTCCCTTCTCTTTACTTTCTGCAAAGGTAGTTAATATATTTTAACATATGTCTGGCATTATTTATAATATCTGAAACAAAACTAGCATTTTCAGGTGCAAGCATCTTGAAAGGCTGACAATGTATATATCTGCTTTCTTGTGCTTGCTTCACTTCAAATCTATATTAGGAAAATGTTTATTTTTTTTTCAACAAAAAATCAAGTGAAAATATACTAGATAGCTGGCTCTTGACTAGGCCTTGAGGAGGCAAAGTAAGTCCATTCTATCGTATCCGCACTTAGAAATGACCATTTTATAGGAAAGAAGCTTCTTTCAACCTAAGGATTTCAACTTATATGAACAAAACTGCACCACAGGAAAAAACAAACAAACAAATCAACATTATCTGCCACCAACAGATGGCACTATTATTAGTGGCTCAAACCATGACTGGATTTGAGGGGCCAATAGATTTGCTAACAGACTTTCAGAAGATAGTCTATTTGTAATGAGAAGAGCCTCTGTAAATGCAATAAAGTGGTAAACATGCTTGATTTTCTTTAACTAGGGGTCCTGTCAAAATTTCTGTAAAACTTCTTTAAAATCCTGTATGTAGACTATTTCACTTAATTCAAATACATCTTCTTCCATGTAATTTGCATGTGTGAAATTAAGTTGTAGAAATTTAAAGCAACATATTTAGAGGAAAATAGTCTTTATGGTCTCTATAATATTATATTAGACTAGCGAACCAATACTTACAAAACTAAGCAACTAAATTCTACTGAAATATACCAGTGTTTGACTTATTTTCCAAGGGGAGGACCTAGACACAGAGAGAAAATGCACCACTGGGTAAAATCATTTGCCTCTAATGTTTTATTTCACCTCTGTGGTTTTTAGTGTACTAGAGAACTGTTTAATCAGACCATTACCAAATTGAATAAATGGCTACTTAGTGATTACTGGACTATTTAGTGATGGAGTTTTGAAGCTTCTTCTTATAAATAAGCTTTCTTTTAATATTTCATATAAGACCATCCTAATAAATGAAATGGAACAGAATCTATTTGCCACACAGTATCTCAGCCTTTTCTTTATTTCCATATAGTGGTGAAATGACCAGACTTTCTTAGAATGTAGCCAGTCCTTTTTCTAAGAAGTGATGCAGCTTGTTCATCCTATCTGCATGCCGCCATTAACAGTGTTTCTAATCACTGGTCCAGAAAACAGGAGAAATGAGACATTTTTGTTTTGTCCTGAATTGAACTCAGCCAAGAATTTAATCCATGTAGAGAAACTTGTTTTTGTTTTTTTTTTTCCTATAGGTAAAATCCAGGGGGGGCTGTTATTGGGGTCTTTAAAGGATGGTTGAAAGGATGCATTGGTTCATTCATTGTTATGGAGATCAGGGATGGTCCAAGTTAGTATGATCCAAGTTAGTATTCCCAATGATGTACACTCCCTGTAGGAGACACTGTACTTTTCTGAGGTAGAGTAAGAACCTCCTGTAATTTTACACAGAACTACGTTCTATATTATAAAGGACTGTGTACTTGGAAGAAGTTAGACTGTGAGACGGTTGTGTAGGTGAGGGTACAGAGACTTTTGTTCTCACAGAGAAGCCCTGAGATTGTTCCAGTTGTAGATTCCCCTCCCTTCCTTAGAGTTGTGCAGGTATTCAAAGTGTTTCCGGTTACAGGCTTTATGTTTTATAATGAGTAAAATGAAGGTACTATACAACCCTCTGTTGTTATTGTTAATTAATAATACCAAATCAAGGGCCTCAGAAAGCAAGCAAATTCATGGGCTTTAAGAATAATGATAATAGATAATACTTATATAGGGCCAAATGATTCAAAGTACTTTATACATATTAACTGATCTTACCTTCCCAAGAACCTTGTAAAAGAAGGAACTATCATTATTCCCATTTATACATGAGGAAAGTAAGTATAGAGAGGTTAAATAATTTGTCCAAGTTCACACGTGAATAAGTTCTAGAGTAGAGTTGGTATTTGAACCGAGACAACTGGATCTAACATCTATTTTTAACCAAAGAAATGTCTTAACAAAATGGAATAGGACCTTTGGAAGAAAAAAAAAATTGTTTTAACTCTATCAGTGCTGTAATGTAAGTTGGAGATCAGGTGAGGGCCAGGCAGTTACCTCCTGGTAAGCCAGCTTGAGGGAGGGACATATCCTGTCCTGCATTCTCTCTTAAATACATGGTATATGTTGTCAATTCCCTTTTACACTTTCCTCTTTTCCCTTCTCTTTACTTTCTGCAAAGGTAGTTAATATATTTTAAGTGGTTGAGAAGAGATGAAATTATATTAACTGATTAAAACATAAAAAAGTTCATTCATAAATAGGTTTATCTGCACACAAGCAAACATTTCCCTGATTGACTTACTTTCACTGAATTGAATTTACCTAATATTCTAGTGCCATGATGATACATTATTAAGAATGAATTAATAACCAAATTCAAATATATACATTGTTACCATGCAGATCTATTTTCCTCAAGTCCCATAATAATGTGAATTAATGAAAATGTAATTAAGTTGCAGAGAGAATGTACTCAGTTACATCCTAGAATTTACTTTATAGCAGTAAGAGCAATTACACAATGACATGGGCTACTAAAAGGATTATGGGATTTTACTTTTTCATTTGCTCAACATACATTTATTAGAATCCTAGTATTTTCAAAACCATCTTTGGAGGTAAAAAATCCTGGAGTCTGACCATATTTATAGATTAGATATTCCTTTGCCTGGAAGGAGACGACTGGTCCCTTTTCGTAAAATATCCTTTCTGGGAAGTCCCCCAAAATGCTACTGTAGTAAAACACTTGATCCTTAACAAGCATGGCTGCCCAATCTATAGAAGTCTACTAAAGAGGCAAAGTTATTCTAGGTAGCCAACAGACTTTCCTGTGCCCTACTTCTGATGAGCAAGTCAAGCGGAGTAGGACAGGGATAGACTGGCCATGGGTTTTATGGTTATGCTAAATTATGTACATGAACCTTCAGGAGTATCCCCATTCTGTATTTTATGTAAGAGACAATATGGTGTGATTATGCTAGCACACTCCAAATAAGATGTGGATTAAGTGTTGATCTACCAGAGGCCCATAAGTCCTTGGGAAGAATCCTTGGGAGTCCTGATTTTGTTTTTCATTTGTCACAATGTTGAAAGTATAGCCAGCTCCTTCATTGTGCATTCCTTTACTCTTACACATAGAATTCTATCATATAAGAATCATGAAGTGATTACAACATTATCTTCAAAATGTAGGATCACAATCAGAAGTAGACATTTTGGCTTCATTTTAAACTAACCATATATTATTTGAAAGTGAAACAAGAAAATTTGTTTTTATTTTATTCCATTTCTGGGATCCTACTTTGCTTCAAAGGAGTCTGAAATATATTTTCATATTGGTCCAATTGCTTGGGATCCACTGAGGTTGTTACTAGAGAGATTTGGTGTAGAAAACCCAAAGCAAATTTCTTTAATGGTGCTTGGGGTCATTGAAAACTTTCAACCATTAGACTTGACATGAAAGACACAGAAATCATTGCAAGGTCAAGGTCATTCAGCAATTGTAGTAATGCTGCAAGTGAGTAGAATTTGATGGTTTCCCCACAATGCTTGTTTTATAAAATAAAACAGAATATTTTAGTACATTTAATATACTTAGTATATTTAAAATAAAGTTTTGAAATCCCTTTTATTCAATATGAATCAATATAAATTTAATTCCATGGAATATGTATGCATATATGTATATATGTAAATGTGCAATTGTATATATGAATTATATATGTATATGCATGTACATATTCATGAACCTAGATCTTCTTCAAGGTATAAAATGTGAAAGTAGAACTTACATATAGAAATAGGTCTAAATGTTTCTTTCAAATTTTAGAAAGAAAAAATAATGATACAAACTCATTTTATTAAAAGATATATTCATAGCTAATATTTTTTTAATGTAAGCTTAAACACTTCATTTGCTAGAGTCACTTGTTAAAATACTGTCCATCTTACAAGATATCAAGGTAAAAAATATTATTTATTTTAGGAAACCAAAATACATGCTGAATTTTCTATCTTCTGCTCTATAATTATTAGGAGATTATAATTCACAATTCAATTGTCATTTAATAACATTCAGTTTATATTTTATATATCATGACTTTAGTACAGCAGTTTTCTAAAAGGTGCTCAAAAGTGGAGAGAGTTTATGTAATAGATGAAATTTTATAGCTGTTAAGGTGATTGGAATTGAACACATATAGTATATATAAAAAAGAGAGATGACAGTTTATAATTATTGGGTGCTGGTGGAAGCATTTGATTAAGATTAGCACTCTTCTCATATTTGTCCTTGGGGAATTCTGTTTTTGTGTTAATGATTATATAAATATTTGGGTATGAGGGCAATTTGGGGGTGTAATCTGGAGATGGGTGAATGGATAGACATAGATATATACAGATCTATGTAAATAGATCTATCTAACCATAGCAATTTTTACCTAAAACTTCATGCAATATAGGACTGTAGTTCTATATTTGAAATGAAGATTAAAGCTATTCAGAAGATGAAACCATTTGAGCCATTCTTTGGTGACGTTTGTTGCCTTTTACAACCTTTGACTTGGTGATTGTTTTTGATAATAAGAGTGTGTTGGTGGTTCCTTCTATGGGGAATTCCATTTCTCCATCATTTACTAGTCTCCTGAAACATTTCTTCTGGAAAACATTTTTTGACTATTCTTTCTTCCTTTTTGAGATGCACCATAGTCATGTTTAGCTCTGCCTGCCTCCCAAGAATGGCAACTCAAGAAATGAATGTTGAGAGAAAGTATTAAAGCATGTGAAAAACTACTGGAAGCATAGTTACCTGGAACAATAGATGATTGGATAAACCAAGAGTCACCCTGCTACTTAATGGGTAAAAAATGATATCAATTCTTATTAAGTCAGGAACAATAAATGATGATTATCATCTGTACTGCTATTTAATACTATTCTAGAAATTATAGCCCATGTGTTGAGACAAAAATAAAAGGTATGACTATTGGAAGGAGTAGACAAAATTATTTGTTTGGTTTTTCTTTTCTTTTTTTTTTTTTCAGAAAATGTTGGAGTATACCTAAAAAAGGGAGAGAACACCCGAACCTATTATAAGTGATTATAATGGTACGATAAGATGGTTAATTAAAAATAAATGCACAAAAAAGTTTCTATGACTCAGCAATTACAAATCTAAAGGCGATCTTATTTATATGGCAATAAGATATATGCAATTTTGTATAAACCTAAAAAGACATGTCCAGGATCAATTTAAGGAAAGTAGAAAGTAGAAACTTATAATTATTTTAGTGTTAATTTAAAAAGTGAATGAATCGAAGGCTTGTTAATAATAGAAAAGAAGGATACTGAGAGGAAGAATAAATTGTCAGATATTAGAAGTATTATAACATAATAGTATGGTATTCTATTGCTACAAAAATATATCAGTGGAACAAAATAGAAAGTGTGGAGAGTAACTCAGGAGAATAGATTTTAATATTTAATATTTAATATTTTACAGATGCATTTCAGTCAGTAAACATTCATTCAGCAAATACTTTTGAGCATCTATTAGGTGTCAGCTGTTGTTTAAATTGGGGAAAATGCAGAAGTAAATAACACGAAGTTCTTGCCTCACAGAATGTGTTATCTAGTTAGTTTTTAAATGTGTAAGGAAAAACCTAGGCTATATCCCGATCTCACACTGTATGTCAAAATAGATTGTAAATAGAATATAATGTTAAATATAAAAATATGGGAAATGAACAGAAAAAATATAAATAAATAACAATTTTTGAGTTCAGAGACCTAATTATGAAAGCAAAGAGAGGGATATACCATTACTGAAGAAAAAAAAAAAAAACAGCAAAATGATACCTTTACTAAAAGAAGAGCACTTACAAACTAGTAAGAAAGACAAACAACACAACTTCCAAAGAAAAACTGGCAAAGAATTTTGGAAATACCCAAATGAAGAACTGTGATTAAAGAAATTCAACTTCAGTAGTCATCCTAAAAATACAAATTAAAATTAGAATAAGATCCCAATTTTAATCTAATGCCAGATGGTGTCTCCCAGATATGCCTGGCCGTATCTCCTCATGATACTGGAAATATTTTGCTTGACAATGGTTGCAAGACTTTAGATAAGATAGAAAGGAAATTAAGCAACTTGAGAAGTCTCTTGCATTGAAGTCGGAAATGAAAAGGCAGTTAGATGAAAATTCTGCTTGATTAATTTATAAATTCACACACTACTGCAAGATTTTAGAGATCATCTAATCCAGTACCTCCATTTAAGATGAAGAACCTGAGGCCTGTTCTGGGCAGGAAATGAGGGTTCTGGTGTATGTATGTTTCAAAAACTATCTGGTGATATTGCTTCCTTGTATCTTTATCATTTGGAAATTATAATGTGTGATTAGTGCTTGTAACAGTGACATTCAGTCACAGTTTTTAATTGTTCTTAGGAGGTAATAGAGGATTATTTTAAAGATGAAAGAGAGTCTTCTTGGTTTTATAAAGATTAAAATTAACTACAGTTTCCCAAAACTTACTACACAGTAAAACGCTACTCTTTTTATTTTTCTCTAGCATTCCCCTACTTTTTATCCTAATCTATACTTCCAATGTAATTTTTAGAATATTGATCTAATGTTTCCCAAGTTCTTTCATGGTCATGGCTGACAATTTAATTTAAAAAATGAAGAAATAATATGTTTAAATAAATAAGACAAAATTTTTACATTCTAATAAAGAGTTAGCTATTTGGGGGTTAAATCCAGAGCATTTATAACATTTTCAGATTAGTTTTCAATTGTTATTTTGTCAAGTATCGTCAGTGAAGATTTTGTTATTCATGTATTTGTAGGGCTGGTTACCATAAATATTTTATTAATGGAGACATTTTTAGCACCACCTAATGGCAGCCAAGTAAAAAGAAAAACCTTTTCCAATTTAGAGTTTATTTGCATAATTCAAATTAAGCTATATAGCAGAGTTGCTTATATATGAAACTGAAGTTTTACATTCCCTGATGTACCAAATAGGCTGCTAGAAATCCATCTCCAAGCCATTGGCTTGAGTAGAAATGATGCATAAGGGATATTTGATAATGAAACCAAGAGATTTCTGCTTTCTTTATGAGAACAAGTATAAGAAAATTTGTAATAAAATATCCCAATTTTATGTGAGGAGTTTTATTTTAATTTTAGGAATTTATGCATCAAGACTTCATTCTCCATACCCCAGTTAATTTCCTGACAAATATAGCTTGACTATTGCATTAGCATATTTAATTTGTGTAGTTTTTCAGTAGTGTTCATAAAGCTTTGACCAATTTAATATACTAGTCTAATAAAGCATCTTTTACTTTCAGTAGATTTTTTAAAACTAAGAGTCATATCTTTCTGTTTATTCTATTAGAATTGTTTTTATTCAATGTGAGTTGAACAGTGTGGTTTATATCAGAGATAAGTAACTCTAGCTTAAGCTGTACCTATTTACCTCATATGGTTCCTAGCAAGATTTGGGAAATCTGTTGACGGTCACATCCTTAGCTTTAGGATCAATGGATCTGGTTATGTTATACATCTGAAGGAGAGTTGTGATAACACCAGATTTGAATGTCCTTCATCCTCATCTCAGCACTTTGGCTTGATACTTCTTTCGGCTTTATTTGATCAAATAATCACTATTTTTAATAATATTGTCTTCTGTAAAATCCTATAAAATATGTAATTAATAGAATAGTCTACAAGTTGCCTGGATTCAAGAGAAATATGTGTGCATATATACATATATATATAGCTATATATATATATATATATAGCTGTTGCTTTCCTATTCCCACAAAATCTCTTGTGTAATTAATGGGAACCTGTGCTTCCAATTTGGATATAGATGAGTGAAAAAGACTTTTACTCCCATGGTAACAAGAAAAACCTAGGCTAAATAAATATCACAATTTTCTATGAGGTTGTCAAAGAGCCGGTGATGCAGAAAACCCTGGATCAACTGAATTTTGGGCAGAAATGAATGCTTCATAGTTGATCAGAGACATGTGGAAGCTTCCATATCTGAGCGTGGGTACTTGGCCTCAGGGAAGTAAGCCTGATTTATATAGGGAGAATTTTCAGGATCAAGGAGAAATCAGCTGTGCATTAGACAACACTGTGTCTTTGTGAGATGAAATGGGATCTAGAAAAGATCCAAATGCAAAAAAAAAATAGGTTAGCCCCCAAATCCTACTATTGTCTAACTCATATTTTCCCAAGAAAGTGCCTATTGAAGAGGGTCTAGAAATGAACACTTATGAATTCTTGCAGTGATTGGATTCTGGAATTATAAAGGAATGTAATCCAAACATGAGCCGAAAATATCTATAATTTCAACCCAATCTCCTGCCTGCTTAACTACAGATAAAATCAAAGCAGTGACATCACTAGTCATTTTGAGAGGTGTTAAGCACAGGTGAACTCAATCTAACTAAAGCCCAATTTCAGTTAAACACAGTCAACAGAGGTATATTCTCAGATGACCAAATTATTGAAATTGGAATGCAAAAAATTTATAGTAAGTATTGTAAATATTTTAAAGAATTTAAAGGTAAAGCTGCATATAGTAAAGGAAGAAAGAGTATTTTAGAAGAGAAATGGTAGCTCTAAAAAGGAATAAAATAAAAACTACATTTGAGAAGTAAAAATATACAACAAAATCTTTATTGAGTGGGCTTAACAGAAGGTTAATGAATTTGAACACAGGTAGTTATGAAATAAACAAAAACAAAGAGAAAAAAGATTGAAAAAATAAACAGAGGATCAGTAACTTGTGGGATAATATCAGGAGTTCTAACATACATAGAGATGAGGGATTTAGGAAGAAAAGAAAGAAAATAGGCAGGAAAAAATATTTGAGGAAATAACTATTGATAAATCTTCATATTTTATGATAAAACAGTAACCTACAGATAAGAGAAGCTCAGGGAATTCCAAACAGGATAAATGCAATGAAAGCCACATCTTACGTATATTATAGTTAGATTACTAAAAACAAAAGATTAAAGAAAAAGTAAACCAGCTAGAGAAAAAAAGATACATAATATATATACAATGAAAAGAATGATGGCTAACATTTCATTAGAAATAATACAGGCTAGAGGTAATAGAATGTTTTTGAAAACAAAAGCCAAACTGAATTCTGTATTCAGTGAAATATTATTCAAATACCAAGTTGGGAAACATTTTAAGATAAACAATAACTGAGTTAATACCTCATGAGTAGTTCTAAACTACAACAAAGGCTAAATAATTTTTTTCAGGCTAAAGGAAAATAATACCAGATAGAAACTCAAATCTAATGAAGGAATAAGGGAAAAGGAAAATAAAAAAATATATATGAATAAGTAGAAAAATATTTTCTTGATTTCTTTAAATGATATTTGACTAGCAGAAGCAAAAATATATATTCTGCATTTCACACATATATAAAAGTAAAATTCATGACAACACTAGCACCAAAGAGTGGCGGATGGCATATAGAAGTATGCTACTATAGAGATCTTGTGTGTGAAGTGATATAATATTAATTTGTGGTAGAATATTATAAGTTAAGAATGCATATGATGGTCCTTAGAGTAACAATTTTAAAAAGTTTACCTATTTAAAATTAACTCATTTCTAAATAATCCATGAATCAAAAAGAAATCACAAGGGAAACTTTAAAAATTGAAAATTTAAAAGTTAAAAAACCAAAGTACAGCATATCAGCTTTTGGAATGCAGCTAAAGTGTGTTCAGAGAGAAATGTATAGATTAAGTAATTATCTTAGAAGAAAATGATCCAAGCCTTTCCAAGTTTCTTATTAAAAACTCCAACAAAGAAGTAAACCCAAATAATAAGAAACAAGAAGTAATTTAAGATACTATCAGATATCAGTGAAATAGAAACAAATAACAAAGCCCAAAGTAGGCTTGCAAGATTATTGGGAGGTGGAGGCCAGCATGGGGAGGGGAGTGACTTAGAACTGTTTTCAAAAATCAATCAATATGGTTCACCACATTAATAGAGGAATTAGAACGAAGGAATTAGAACATATCAATAGATGTGGAAAGCATCTGACAAAACATGTACTTATAATGAAAACTTTCAGCAAACTAGGAATAGAGGGGAACTTTCTCAGTTAGATGAATGACTGCTACAAGTATCCTGTAATATAGTGAAATATTGCCTACTTTGCTTTTCAGATAGGAATCAAGTCACATTCACATTTTACTCGTGGTCCCAGCCACTGCAATAAGGCAATAAAATATAATAAAAGGCATAAATATTGGAAAGAAAAGGAATAATGTCTTTATTTGTATTTGACATGGTTATGTATGTATGTTTAACAAGTACTAGAATAAGACAAATTCAGAAAGGTTGCAGTATAGAAAGTCAATATAAATGAAATTAATCAAATATATTAGTAATAAACAATTAAAAATGTAAAAGAACATTTAAAGGAGGATTCAAAACATAGTACTTTAACAGGGGCGCCCAGATGGCTCAGTTGGTCAACCATCCGACTCTTGGTTTTGGCTCAGGTCATGATCTCAGGAGCCGGTGGGATCGAGCCCCATGTTGGACTCCATTCTCAGCATGGAGTCTGCTTAAGATTCTCTCTCTCCTTCTCCCTCTGTCCCTCCCCCCCACTTGTGCACATGTTCTCCCTCTAAAAAAAATAATGAATTAATTAATTAAGAAGAATACTGGAGTTGATGAGTGCTATGGTAACAGGTAAAGCAGAGGGGTGGTTAGAATTGTTAATAGACCAGTCCTAACCAGCCAATCAGTGAAGTTGGGATTTGAGAAAAAGACCTGTAGAAGATGAGGTAGCAAACCATGAAGAGATACCTGGGAAAGGTATTTCCAGGCAAAGGGAAGAACAATTACTGAGGTAGCTAGGGTAGAAAAAGGGAAAGGAAACATAATAGGAAATGAAAGACATAGTGGAAACTGGATTATTTAGGATGTACTAGACTATTGCGGTGACTTTCACTTTTATTTGGAGTAAGACAGGAAGACTTCCGGTGAGTACCAAAAAGAGGGACATGACCAGAATTGCCTTTTTTTTAAAGATTTTTAAAATTTATTTATTCTAGAGAGAGAGAAAAATAGAGAGCATGAGTGGGGGAGGAGTAGACAGAGAGGGACGAGCAGACTCCACACTTAGCATAGAGCCGGTAGGGGGGCTGGATCCCATGACCATGCGATCATGACCTGATCCGAAATCAAGTGTTGGATGCTTAACCCACTAAGCCACCCAGGCACCCCCAGAATTGTCTTTTGATGGGATCACTCTAGCTATTATTTTAGAATAGACCATTGTATGTGTCTATGTGCGTGTGTATGTATTGGTTGGAAGGGGTAGTCATGGAGCAATGATGGGAAAAGGAAGATCAGTTAGGGGAAACAATCACAACAATCCAGGAGACAGAGAATGATGATTCATAACATAGGATGATCCACAATATATAAAGAACTCAAATAAAGCAAGTACAAAAAAATAAATGAAGTCTTCGAAATTGGGCAAAAGACATTTGTGTGTATAGCTCCCAGGAAAATGTATGGCTATTTTTTATGGCTGATGTATGTATCATTATGAAAATATATATGAAAAATCTCACCATCACAAATAAAAAATGAACTAAAACAACACTGAGTTCTCACTCTTTGCATCTCAGATTTTGAAATGTCTATTGTTGACCAGAGTCTGGGTAAATGGTCATTCACACCATTTAAAAGCATGTGGGTTAATTATTACTTTTTAGAGATAATAGATGTAGCAATATTTATAAAAATTTTAATAATTTTTAAATATTTACTCTCATCAACTGGACATTATCTTAGAGCTTAGAACGACAAGAGAAAATGTTTGTCAAAGTACTGCCTTTGCTATAAAAAATAGAAACCAAAACTTTTAGTTCTTATAGTTCTACAGTGTTTGAATTTTTATGTAGCTCTATTTATTAATTTTTGGCAAACTTTTGTATTGGAGTTTAACATATATACAGAAAAGTGCAAAAATCATAAGCGCATAGGTTGACAAATTTCAAAAACTGACCAGCCCTGTGTAACCAGCACCCAGAGTATTAAGTAAAACATACGGGGCCCCCAGAAGCTCTGCATTGTGCCCTGTTCTACATCACAACCAGCATTACCACTATCCTGACTTCTGACACAATTCATTTAATTTGCCTGGTTTTAAACTTGATGTAGTTGAGATTATACAGTATGTATTCTTTTGTGCCTAGCATCTTTTACACAACATCCTGTTGGAGAGATTTATGCAAGTAGTTGCATGTAGTTATAGTTTCTTCATTTTCATTGCTATATCGTATCCCATTTATTTATCCTTTCCACAGTTGATGGGCATTTGTGTATATTCCAGTTTGATGGTATAATGAAAAGTATTGGTATAAATGCAGTGGTCTGTCTTTCTGAACCTATGAATTTGGGGGAACATATACCTTGGGGTGGAATGGCTGGATCAGAATGTATGCCTATATTTAGAAGACATACGGATAACTTATATATAGTGTCAAACAGTTTTTCAAAATGGTTGTAGCAGTTTCCACTCCCGAGAGTAGTTTATGAGCATTCCAATTGCTTTACATATTTGGCTACACTTTTTATTTTCTATTTCATTTCAGCCATTCTAGTGGATGTTTAGTGGTATTGCATTTTATTTGGCATTTCTCTGATGACTAAAATCCAGAGCATCTTTTCCATGTTGATTAGTCATTTGGATATCGTATTTCTTGAAAAGCTATTTGCCTCAAATTTTCTTTTTTAAAAAAAGATTTAATTTATTTATTTGAGAGAGAGAGAGAGAGAGAAAGAGCATGAGCAGGGAGGAGAAACAGAGGAAGAGGGAGAAGCAGGCTCCCCGCTGAGCAGGGAGCCTGATGTGGGGCTCGATCCCAGGACCCTGAAATCATGACCTGAGCTAAAGGCAGACACTTAACTGACTCAGCCACCCAGCTCCCCTGCCCCCCAATTTTCTTATGGGTTGTTTGTCTTTTTCTTATTGATTTGTAGGATATATTCTGGATATTTACCTGTTATCAGAAATATGTATTGCAAATATCTGCTCCTACTACGTTAGTTGCCTTTTCACTCTCCTATTCATGCCTTTTGTTAGACAAAAGTTCTTAATTCTGATACAGTATAATTGATCACCCTTTCTCTTTCTATTATAGTTTTACCTCATTGTTCAAGAACTCTTTGCCTATTCCATGGCCTTGTAACTGTATTGTTTTTATGATTAAATGTTTTAAGTTATAAAACATTTGTATAAAAGTTAAATATTTCCAGCTAAATCTTGGATTTTTAGATTTTTTTAAATGCTAGGCCATGGATGTATGTGTATTTTATTTTATTTTTTTGGAATATTTATTTATTTATATATTTGAGAGAGAGAGAGAGAGAGCACATGCATATAGAGGGAGAGGGAGAAGCGGACTTCCCGCTGGGCAGGGATCCTGACCAAGACCCTGGAATCATGACCTGAGCCGAAGGCAGATGCTTAACCAACTGAGCCCCGCAGGCGCCTTGTATGTGTATTTTATACATCTATGTATCTCAAGAACCTAGAAGAGTGGCTGCACAAAGTATGTGTTCCCTAAATATTTCTTGAATGAATGAATAAATATTGAGATAGAAGAATGTTCTATCATTTCTCCAGACATTTGAAACAAAAATATTGAACTTTAGAATATTTCCTGATTTTTCTTTTAAATCAAAAATCTAAATTTTAGGCAAGTGAGAAATGTATGTTTTTCACTCTTCCATTCATTTTAGTCAGAATCGCTCCTTAATACAAACCTTTAAGGTAAAAACAATACTTTGGTACTGCTTGGCTCTGGTCCACATGTCTTCTTATTCTTGGGACAGGATGAAAGCACATTCATAAGGCATAGGGGAAGAAGGGTCAAGTTCAATCACACAGCTATATTTATTTTTTTTATTTTTATTTTTTTAAGATTTTATTTATTTATTTATTTGAGAGAAAGAGAGAGAGACAGAGAAACAGCATGAGAGGGGAGAGGGTCAGAGGGAGAAGCAGGCTCCCCGCTGAGCTGGGAGCCCAATGTGGGACTCAATCCCGGGACTCTGGGATCATGACCTGAGCCGAAGGCAGTCGCTTAACCAACTGAGCCACCCAGGCGCCCGACACAGCTATATTTAAAGCTTCTGCTCTGTCAGTGTATCACGTATCTGTTTCCATTCTTTTGCCCAACACAAGTCCCATGGCTGAGCCTAAAATCAATAGATGGGATATATAAATATATAATCTTCTTACAGGAAAAGGGGGTGTGATAATGTTGAACAATTAGGTATTTTACCGTTCTGTCTTGTGGTAAATTCAATAAACTTTTCTTTGAAATATTTTATATATTCATCAAAAGATTGTTATAGTTATATGCCAATACATGTATTTGTGAATTTAGTTCACTTAAAAAATTGATTATATGATTTAAGGCATTGGGCTCAAAAGATAGGACTTATCTATGTCTATGGCACTATTATCAAGAACATGAAGTCTCAATGGATGTGTGCATTTTTCATTTCTTCATAGAAAACATGCAAAAAATTTCATCTTTGTAATGTAAGCAGAAAAATGACAAGACTGAATTATTTGAAAAAGCTAAGGGAAAGTTGACTATACAACATCAAATCAATTTGCCCTCTATTATACTAAATCCTCCCTTTTCACAAGAAATTTTCCTTGTTCTGTGTAAAGTATTATATTTTAGTTGGGCTAAAAGTGCTTTTCTTTGTTATATAAGTGTAAAATTTAAAAATTAAATGTGTCTGAAAAACACATGCGCTTGCATATCCCATAAGTGGCATATAATATTAGTTGATTTATTCCCATATATAACTCAAATAAATATTCCTGTAATTCTTACTCTGATTCCATTTCATTCACCAAATTTCCCATCAGTCAGGAACAAGTAATTGTATTTCTAGATTGAGCAATTATTAATTTTATTAATTTCTTCCCTCATTCAAATCCTTGCTTTTGCTCTCCAGGCAGCTCCCACATAGGTGCCTCCAGCACACTTATAGAGAGTTTTATTATCTTCACGTCCTGAATTGTAGCTATTTTTATGAAATAACCTTCAGCTGTTTAATTTTAAAGCAATAGTTTTAATTATAGTATTTGATACCGCATATACAATTTTTAAAAAAAATGGTAATAGATAAGATGTCTGATGGGGAGAGCTACTCTAGACCCAAAGGAGAGAAGATTAAGAGAAGAAGGGTTAGTAGAAATACAGTTGTTCTCTAGTCAGAATGTAGACCACACTTTGGCCAACTCTATGCTTTTGCTGGCAGATGTTTCCTTCTTTTACCTGATTGGTCTACCCTAATAATTTATTTCTTTGCCTCCCATTTCTTTATCAGTTTTTTTGTGATGAGTGCTTCACACCCACTACCTAGTCATCCATTCTCTCAATCCTTATCACCTGGTCATTTGGGCTCTGAACCATTCCATTCCATTGAAAAATATTATGTCTAATGATTGCTAATTACCAGCTCTGTAATCTTTTCTTCAGGTCTAATTATTCTGGACTTACAGGAAGTGTTACATGGTTAACTAACTTTGCCTTCTTAAAGTTCTCTCTTATCTAGGCTTCCATTTTACGGTATTATTATCCTTGTTCCAATTTTGTTATTGTTTTTTTCCTTTTCTTTTCTTAAATGGGGGGGGGCATTTCCCCTAAAGGTCCTTTTTCTTTATCTACATTCTGCCTCAGGGAGACATGGATTCTTGACAGGTGATCACTAATTTATTTTTCTTGCTCCATCTCTTCTAAGATTTAGTTTCTTGTTTCCCAATGATGGATTGTTTTTGTATCATTAATATAAACACATTGTGCCCCAAACTGAACTTATATCCTCAACCCCATATTTTCTTCTTTTACCTGACCTTTCTATTTCTTTTTGATGCTTTTTCCCTTAGTAATTGATGAAAAGAATTCACCATTTTGTCCCACATCATCACCTCATATCAACATGTCTTAATGAGTTTCTTCTGAAATATACAGAGTCTATTCTTTCAATCCATTTAGTTACTTGTCAGTTCTTAATTAAAAATTTTATCATCTTATTCCCCCAAAGCACAGTGATATCCTAACTGGTTCCTCTGTGGCTAAATTATCTGTATCTTTTATACATGCCCCCATTAGTTTGGTTGCCATAATCCTGACTTTCAGCCTCTTACTCCCTTCCTCCACCCAAGGCTTAATGCCTTCCTTTAGTCTATAGGATAAATTCTAACAGGGAAGCTCAACCTTTTCAGTCCATTTATTAGGAAAGAGGAGCTAGTAGCAGGGGTTCAAATGAGTTTGAATACCTAAGAATGATTTGTTGGGATGAACAATTTTATTCTGTGGTGTCAGAGACATGCTGGGATTGACCAGGTACAAGTTTAACAACAAGGACGTAATGTCCTAGCAGCCAGGAGGAAGAGAATCAGAATGTGAGGCAATGCAATATCCAAATGGGTAGGACAAGTATGTTTAAAAGGGCCCAAAGCATAAAATCTAGAAGCCGAAGATGCAGAAGTTAAGAAGGCCAGGAAAAATTTGAGTTGACTCTTTGGAAAGTCTGAAGTCCATATTCCAGGCTTGCCTTTGCTGGTGTTAAAAAATTTCACTCTAAAGATACTTATCACACAACCTGCCTTTCCATCTTTGTCTTCTATTCAAACTTCTCAGGCTGGATAATCTATGGCAGACAGGCCAAGGTGTGGTCTTACCCATCTCTCCAGATCCATCTCTTAACTCCTGCCCACACATGCAGCATTCCTTAATAATTTCCATACCTCTAGCCCTTTGTAGAGTTTCCTCCAAAGTCCTTTCTACTCTCAGAAAACAAGCTCCAGCTTCATATTCTCTGTGAAACCTTCCTCAATCCCTTTGAATCAAATTATATCTTGTATATATCTCTATATTACTTATCACACCTCATTATACATTTTTGTTCTGTCTTTTTCCTCAACTAGAATTTAAGGTCAGGCACTGGCTGGTCAGTTTTTCTTCTTTACTGTGCAGTGGAGTATTCAACAAATGTTAATGTTTCATTGATGCGTAGTTAAAAAATGACAATTTGATACGAAATGACTTCTGCTTTCCTGCCTCCACACCTATGCTAAAACTTCCCCCTTACCTCTGATGCACCTCTCCCCTGCCTTCTCCTCCTCCAGACTCTCAAAGGATTCAATAAATGCACCTAGATACCATGTAATGAACTGGGGCTGGAAAGATGAGTCAGACATGGTTCCTGCAGTAGTTGCAGTCTGTTGAACTCAAATTAAAACCCCACTTATGTAGGACCTTTGGTTACCAGACCAGCCTGAAGGGACCTCTCTCACCTTCAAACCTTCATAGCTCTGGTTGACCGTATGACTACTCAAATCACTATTCACTAATTATTTAATATTGTGATCATGAGTTGTTTTTGATTCTCAAGTAAGTTCTTGACCTCTTATTTGATTCTCATCATACAATTTGTCTGTTAAGACACATTTTTTTATTTCCAACTAAACTGGGAATTCTTTGAGAACAAAGACTGTACCTCTTAAACTTCTTTGCTGGTTTCAATACATTAAGCAAAATGTGTTACACACAAGGAAAGGTGCTGTAAGTGAGTGGGATACCATGTGTTGAGATCATGTGGGGTAGTGGGAAGACATCTTAGGAAACAATCACAAGCTTCCCCTGCTTCCTGAGCTGGGGAAATTTCTGTAAGACAAGAGCATTGTGTGTCTAGGGCAGTAGGTGATCTGAAGGGTGAGGAAGACCCTGAAATTCTGAAAGCTGCAGACCATTTGGTTACAGGATCCTGTTTCAGAAAATTGGCTCTCTGGGCCACTTCACAGCAGGTCTTTCTAGTTTTTACCTTCTATTACTAGATTGATTCTTTAAACCTCCTAAGTATTTTAAACAATGCCCCTTGTGTTCCTTTCATTAATGTCAAAACCCATTTATTTTTATGGCTCTGATAATATTTTCACATTGATACAACCCAAAAGCAATTTTGGGTTGACAACATGTCTTTTCATGTTGATGAGTTTTGCATAACTTGAAAGTACATTATATATTGATTAGTGGGAGTGCAGACTTGAGTTTCCAAGAACAGGTTGGCATTCATAACAAGATATATTTAGAACCAAATGGCTAGGACCATCCCAGTACACTGCTGTGTATAATTCCTTGACTGTACTCACTACATCATAAATAATAATGAAAGTAAATGTACGTTTATCAGAAAGAATCAACAAAACCCCAGCACTGATTTGCTGATTGCACTTGTCTCACCAGGCATTAAGGCCAGCTTTCGAACAAGGGTGCCTGAAGGTTTGATTGTCTTTGCCGCATCGCCTGGCAATCAGGAAGAGTATTTTGCACTTCAGTTGAAGAATGGACGTCCTTGTTTTCTTTTTGATCCTCAGGTAAATGAGTAATCATAAGACTTGATATTTTTGAGAGTGTCCTAGGTGCCAGATACTGAGGTAAGTGCTTATATTTCACATTGAATCCTCACCAAAAACTTGGAGGTAAGTACTATTATTAGCCTCACTTTACCAATGAAGACAATGAAATTTACAAAGGTGCTGATGACTTGCCCACAGCTAAAATAGCAGAGCTCATTTTCAAACCACATAGTCTGACTGAGAATCTGCAGGCTTCACAACCATATGCTGTCTTATAATGAAGATGAAAACTTTTAAATACATTTGAATAGATCTATTTTTATTTTCCTTGAAAGCAAAATTATGTCTCTCTTTAATTCTTCCACATTCTGTCTCCCTCCTTCTCTATCTTTTTCTCACTCTCTTTTTCTTCCTTCCTTCCTCCGTCCCTCCCTCCCTCCATCCCTCCCTCCCTCCTTCCCTCCCTCCCTCCCTCCTTTGTTTACCAGTAAATATTTAAGTGCCTATCAGGTACTGTAATGCTGGGTATCACAGACTACAATAGTTTTAAAGTTAAATGCAACCATGCCCCTATGAAACAATCTAGGTAAGATTAATGTAAAGTATTCATGAATGTCATGAAAGAGAAGTAGAAGATGCTGTGTGTTATGGGAGCATAAAATAAAGGGTCTTTCTTTTCTGAGTTGTCAGTCTTCTCTGAAAATGTGATATTTAACTGAGATGCAAAACAATGAGGAAAAGTCAGTCAGAGCAAGAGCACATGTCTGTACAGGAAGATATGTGTTTGAGGTGGGGCAGGACAGGGAAGATACTAATGAGAGATCAGGAAGGCACTGGGAATAAAATTTCCAGGCAGAGCAAATAGCAAATGTTAAGTGCCCAAGGTAGACAAGAACATGACTTATTCTATACATCAAGATGAATGTAATATGGCTGAGGGATTGAACAAAGAGAAAAGTGGGAGGTTGAAAAGCTGGATGGAGACCAAGTCATTTAGTGCTTTGTAAGCAAATGTGAAGTTTTAAATTTTTCCCAAGAGCAATGGAAAAATCATTGAATAGTTGTCTTCATTTTAGTTAAACAAATATTGGTAAGAATTTGACAGTAGGTACAAATAGTTGAGGAATGAGTAAGACTTTGTAAAAAATGTTTTACTTTCTATATCCTCAGGGTTTCAACTTAAAACTGCTGATCTAAATCATAAGTTGTGCCTGCCAAGTCAATGTTTTACGTTATACTGTTAAGCCAGCATGACTTTTCCTCTCTGTAGCTAAACCATGGGCCAAGAGCTCTGGGTAAGAATCAGCACTTAATACACCCTGGACACCCACACACCTTGGAGAGGAGAGGCAGGGCATGGTGGACTCAGTGTATCTGAGCATCATGGCAGGTTCCTTGCAGGGGACCTCAAGAGGCCAGCTGGGTTCTTCCTGTTTCAGGAAGCTGGAAGAGCCATGAGTTGGCGCTGGAAAGACCAAGGAAGAAAGGTTTATACCTGGTGTTTCGACAGGGGCCTGATAACTGCAAGGCCAGTACTTGGTAGGTATTCAGGCACGGACTTCTGGGTGTTCTGTAGAATTGCAGTTTCTTAAGGGGTACCAATAGGTGGGCAGTGAGTAAGCAAAGAAGAAATAGCATCACACGTAAGCAGATCCAGCAGCCAGAAAGAATGGGAGAAGCAGCTGTCTCAGAAGGCCAGGCAGATGGCAATGGGGAAAAAAACAACCAGCACATTGAAGTTGATTCAGTGACAGAATTGAAAATATTATTTATCACTTGAAAACTTTAAGTAGGTGAATTAGGAGAGAGACACTGTTGAGCCTCAGATTAGCAGGTCAAAGTACATAACAAAAATATAAAAAGATAAAAAAGATGGAGACCACTAACATTATTAAGAAGAAATTCAGAAGGAGAACAAAAAAACACAGGTACAAAAAAACACAGATACAATAAAAAGGATAAAAAAGATGAGAAAAAAATAATGAAATATAAAGTAGGACAGCATATCCTTAATTGATTATAAATTTATTGAAAGGACTCATGAAGTTATAGTCAAGGTTAAGCAAAACTTACGCTTCCGTAGGACCTCTATATGCCAGGCATGATTCTAAGTGTTCACTGTATATGTAAAACACACACACACACACACCTCATTTAAATACCACAACAACTCTATGAAGTAGATACTCTTACTATTCCCACTTTACAAGTAAAAAAAAAAAATCAGAGCCACAGTAAAATTAATTTCCCCAAAGTCATCCAGCTAATTAGTGATGAAGTCAGGATTGAAACCCAGGCATTCCACCTCCAAAGACCATGATTTTAACTCTGATACTGTACTGCTTGTCAACATGAAAGAATAATGCTTGTTAATATCCAGAGACTCAGATAAAATACTATCCATGCACCATATGGAAGGAAATATTTCATCAAGCCTTCTAACCAAAAGGAGAAAAAGAAAAGTCTGAAATATGAAGAGGAAAATCAGTGGTGAATATTAAAACTGGCAATATTAAATTCAACTTAAATATTTAATGGCAGTGTGACTAGAAATGTGTTTTATGCTGCCAAAGAATTTTTGAAATAGATGAGACATATGGCAAAGGCAAGACAGACAAATCAACCTCTAATAATTGTTTGGTGCTAAAATTGCTAAAATTTGAAGGAGAGGGAAAGATAAGTGATTTAAAAGTTTCTAAAGGTCTCAACTTAGCGGAGAAGGCAGTAGGGAAATGGATCACATTGGTGTCTTATTTTCATAAAATAAATAGGCCAAAATGTTTTGTTTTAAATGCTGTGAAACAGACATTAATTATTGATAGAATGAAAATGTTCCAAGAACATCCAAATTAACAAGGTGAAAAGAGAGACTAAATGCTAGATGGTCAAAATCAACAAAAAACCTGAAAAGAAAGGAAACAGTACAGTAAAATGGAAGAATGTCAATGAGAAAGAAAAATCTGTCTCTGCTTTTTCTCCCTCAACCTGTTAATATCTGGGAATAATTGAGAAGAAGCCAGATGGAGAAAAACCTTAATTGTGTAACCATTTATTCATAGAGCTTTTAAAGTATACAAAGTGGGTTCACATTAATTATCTTACTTCATTCTTGAAGTAGCCACTTGAGGTAGTATTGTTTTCATCCCTGCTTTAGATGAAGTGGTCTAACTAGGGTCACACAGTAATTTAGTGATTGAACTGGCACTGGATTTAGTTTACTGCATTCAATGCAGTTCTGTTAAACAGCTATTGTACTCCAGGCTCCATGCTATGCTGTTGTGTGCTGGGAACACAGTAATGAGACATGAACAAAATGCCATTCACTCCGGCCATCCACTCATCTGGGCCTCCCTGTCCCACAACTGGAGTACAGAGTCTTTGCTTGAGTTGGACAGGGCAGGGAAGGAACAGGACCCAGAGGACTGTCCTACGGTGACTTCACATTAACTCGCACTTACAGTTGGTCATGCCCATCATAAATGTCAATCCCAGTGTCTGTGTGATTCTAGATGACTATGCACATCCCAGAGCTCCATTTGCAACCATACACTGGCTTGTTGTTCATCACCTATTTTGAGTACCGTACACATACACACACACACGCGCGCGCACACACACACACACACACACATACCAAACATGGGGCAAAGTCTTTGCGGAATTAATCCAAAAATGATTTCCCCAGATCTGAAGCATGACTGTCATCTCTTTGGGCAGTGTTGTTTCCCTTTGTGAAGAATGTGGCATCCTAAACTTCTACAGAATAGGAAGGTAAAGGGGTTAACTCTGCTCAGCCTCAGTATTATTGTTATGATCCTGAGAATGGCTGCCAGAAAACTCTCGGACTCATCTTTTTCATCTCCTTTTCAATGATCAGATAGTCCAGTGAAAGACATGATAGCGTAGTTCAGGGAAGCATTCACGGGACATTGCCAATGATTTCTGTCCTTTTCCCTTCTTCATCAGATACTTAGAACACTCATCACTGTCACTAGCTTCTCCAGCTGCTCTGTCCCTACCCTCTGTACCCAAATCCTAACCTGTATAAAAAGTTGGTAGGTGCCAGCCAAGTATGAGTCGAATTGTTATAGCCAATATATGGAATATATGGAATATGGAATAAAAGTATCTCTCCACAAGGCAAAAGTTACCTGCATTTTTAGGAAAGTGGCAATGAATTAATTCAAAAGAAAATTAAGGTATTAGTTGAGCAAGATTACTTTAGGATGTACTTGAGAACAGGTAATCAGATATATTATACTAAGTGGTCTTAGGACATGATGCTATCTCTGTATGAACTAGTGAGCTCAAGCTAGCGGAGACTGTGTCCTTCCCCACCACTAAGGAATTTATACTGCAGTGCAGGTGAACTGGACGTATCTGTTCACTTTTTAATGAAATCTCTACATATTTTCAGACAAAAAATTGTTGAAACAGGAATAGAGAAAATTTTGAGTATTCTTCCATTGTTTTTTCTCTTTTTAAATAGGAATATGAATACAGCTACTTGGAGAAAGTTAGAGGTATCTCACATTTAAGGAAGTTATGTTTTATTTGCTTCCCATTGATATGCAAATTATTTATATATTGAATACTTTAGGTACCACTGTAAGCCAGTTTTCTTTCCTCTATCTTTGAATGAGATATGATTATCTAATGAACACCTTATTGTACTCATCAGACAAGCAGTTATTTGCTTAATGTGTCTTTCTTATCAGACTGTACAATCCAGTGAGGGCAAAGTCTGTTTGTTTTGTCCTGAAACAGATCCTTGAGGTTAAGTCCTTGGAATATAGTAGATGCTCAATGAATAAATGTCTCTTGACAGATTGACTCACTGACTGACTCAATAACTATTGGTAAAATATACTCAAGTAAAAATTGGTAAAATATAAAATTACCCATTTTCTAGGCTAAAATTTCCAGCTCTTTAATGATTATTTAATAATTTAGTTCTTATTTAATTTCTCAGTTTGTTAGAAACTTTGACTTTTACTGTTGATTATTTTTAAATTACTGTCCCAAATCCATTCAAAATAGTTAAATTTGAATTGTGAAAAGAGCATTTTATAGGAATTTAAAGTCACTACTGTCTAGCACATTGCTTAAAATAACTTGAAGTCATCATGTACGTTTTTTAAAATATGTGAATAAACTTAAGTAATGAATTCCTTACATAACAACATAATCCTACATAGAGGCTATAGGTGTAAAAAACTTATTTGGTTTCCCTTTCAATGATCAAATGCATTCTGTGAATAAGTATTTAGGGAAGGGAGAAAGATTCTTCACAATATTTAAAATTTGTTAAGAGTCACAGTAAAGAGAAGTTCCTCTGATTCTTAATTGCTGTATTTTTTTTGTTAAGTCTCTAACAATTAGCTATCATCTCCCATTCTTTATTTGATTAATTCCAATTTGGATATACTTGGTCAGATGATATGTTATTGACCAATAATGACTTGTGGTTGTCATTGAAATGTTTTATGTTCAGTGACATTGAGAAGAAACTCATATTACATTCTGATTTCACTTAGAAGGGAGCTGAGAAAGTGAAAGCTTTCAAACAATTCTGAATGACATTTATTTAACATGTCTGGTGTTTTCCAAATGGAAAGAACGAACTGCGTGCTATAACATTAGAATTGATCGCAGAATTATTCTCTTAACATTGGTGGGGGAACATAATTTTCAAATGATCATCAAAGAATAATATGCTAAGTTCTTCCAAGTATAAAGCAAATTTGGCATCCTGAGGCTCTATGTTATATACTTGAATTTGTCTCCAATAAATGTGATTTCTGATGTAGAGAACTATTAATGCTTCAAATTGTTGCCAAACATAATATGAAGAACCACTTACTCAGACACCTGATCTTTAGAATGCAGCATCGTTTGTAACAATTTTAACGCTAACTAAGTACACTTTGATGAGACAGCATTTAATAAAATGCTCATTAATTTCATCATTAGCAAGGGTATGCTAAGAAGTAAGCCAGTTTCTTATGTCACGCCCAATTAGCATCCCATGCTAGTAATCCCATTAGTATTGTTGAATTCACTAATGGAAAAACTAATGGGCATGCTACCAGGGCACATTAATTGGGCACGACACCAGTTCTGGTTTTAATTATTAAACTACGATAATGAAATGTGTGTTTGTAAAATATTAAAATGTTGAAATAGGGTTGAAGAAAATAAAAGAGTATGTAGAGGAAAGAGATATAAAGAAAGTCCACCTACAAAAATTCAAGGACTAGAAAATGGATTTACCAAATGGTCATCCTTCTAGCTGATCAAGTTGACTATAAAAGTTGGGATATTGTCCACATGAGAAGCAACTCACCCATCCTCATGGGAAATTAAAAGCTGTTTTTTGATAATACGAATTTCTGTATGTCATACATGTTGTCATGCTCTGTATGAGGCCTGACAGGAGCCAATTAAATGTGTAGAATGGACATGTTACATCACTGAAGCTATTTTAGGGAAAAATAAACAGAAATGTTTTACTTAAGATGGTATGACGCACGTTGCCCTTTTTGTGATATAAATCTTCAATTAGATCAGGTAATTATCACTTTTCTCTTTTTGAAAAATGTTATTCCAAAATTATGGAAGTTTGGTGAAACATTCCCACTAATTAAAAAGACATTTTATAATATTTTACCCAGTCTTATTTTGTTTTTTAAAAATCTTTATTGGATTGAAGTTAATTATTGCTAAGAAAATCAGCTTTTATTAAGAAAGACATTTATTTTCACTGAGAAGGTTTGGAGTAATTTTCTGATGTTTTTTTCTTTAATAGTAGTAGTAGTAACTGATGATGGTGACAGAATTGAAATATCTTCTATTTACCCTTATTTGCTCACTAACACTAAAAAAAGGGTAACATTGTGCTGAACATGATATGCTGAAAAAGTGTTCACTTGGCTAGAAAGTACTCAGATGGAAGGTTTCTCTTCTACTTCTCTTTCTCTGTTTCCTTATCTTCACCTCCTTTCTGCTGATTTCTGTTCTTGATATCTGCCATTTCCTACTCTTACCTGCTTAGGAACTCATTTTTAACTATGATACGATGACTTCAGATACAAGTATAAATGCTAGATTTTAGACTGCAGAACATTGAGTACAAAGTTTAACTGCAATACTTATGGTCAATGTATTAATAACTGGCTAATTTTTAATATGAGTCTCATTCCTTCTCATTAGCAGTGTAGTGAAGGTAAAAGAAACTAAGCTGCCAGATATTTCCCTATCTTTAGAACAATCTGGATTCAATGGTATGTTATTAGTTTTAAATTCTTATTTCATATTTCTGCCAAAATTTTAAGAGCTAAAATTTTAGAATAGAAAATTCCTTACCTTTTATATAAGTGCTCAAAATGCAAGTGTGCTTGTAAGAGATTTTTATTCCAAGGAGAAGGTCTTTTCAGGTTTGAGCACTATGGTGTTTGCAGAAGGACATCACAGAAAAGCCTGAATAATGTTAGGCATCAACTTTAATTTTGAGTTCGGTTTGAAAATTATGCATGCTTCCATCATGATCATGTCAAAATTTATAAATTGGTTTTTAGCAAATATAGAATTATATGCATATGAGTTTACAAACATATATATTCATTCATTCATTCCTTCATTCCCTTAAGGGGTCTTCAATGGAAGTTACTCCAACTAATGATGGTGGGAAACAATATAGTGATGACAAATGGCATGAAATAATAGCTATTAGGCATCAGGCTTTTGGCCAAATCACACTCGATGGGCAGTATACAGGTAAGAACTTGATATATATAAATAGTTCTATCAATACGCTAATGTTGCCATACTTTTCTGTTGTTTATATTTCTACATCTTTCCTTTCACCTTTATCTCCTCCCCATTTCATCTGAATTGCTATTGGGTTTGCTTTTGGGGTGCTCCTAAAATGATGAATTTTTTTTTCAGTGCTTCTTTTCTTCTTATTATTATTATGTTATGTTAATCACCATACATTACATCATTAGTTTTTGATTAAAATGATGAATTCTGACAACCATTTTCTCATTATACACAGTTACAGTAAAGCAAGAATAACAGCAGAGTCATCAGTAGTAATTTTGTCTTTTATAATTTTCAAGGGCTTTTACTGATGTTCTCTCATGTTATTTTTGACCTGCAGAAGACAAACAAAAGAAAGCAGTTATTATATGCATTTTAGAAATGATGAAACTGGGTCTCAGGAAAGGTAAATAACTTTTCCCAATTTACACAGTTTGTAGAAAGGGTTCTTGGGATGCTTATCCTGTCTGTAATTCAAAGTTTAGTATTCTTTCCATTCTACACTATCTGCTGTCCTTATATAATTATAAAACAGTTACAGTACCTGCATGATGATGCAGGCTTTTATTAATATACTCAGGAAATATGGAATTATAGTGAGCACCTACAGTGTGCCAGGTATTGCTCTAGAAACTCTGGATACAAAGAGCAAAATTTACATTTTAGGTGGGAGAGGGGCAGGAGACAGAATAAATAAATACTGACCGAGTATCAGGTAGGGGTACATACTGAAAATAATAAAGCAAGAGAGGAGAGAAAGTGTGTGTGTGTGTGTGTGTGTGTGTGTGTGTGTGTGTGTGTGTGTGTGTTGGGGAGGGAATGTTTTGATTTCATAAAGAACTGTTAGAAAAGTCCCCTTTGATAAGGTGACATTTGAACAGAGACCTAAAGAAAATAAGTGGGTAAGCCAGGAGAATAACCAGGAGAAGAATGTTTCAAGCCAAGGGAATAGTTGGTGCCAGGGCCCTGAGGTGGGAACATATATATGGCATGTCAGGGACCAACAAGGAGGCCAGTGTGGGAAAGAGTGGGTGAAGGGACTAATAGGCTTTTAGGGCTGTTTTACATAGGGCCTTGTGGGCTTTTGCTTGGAAAAAGGGAACCCATTGGAGAATTTTGAGAAAGGAGTGACATGATCTGACTTCGCTCTTTAAAAGAAACACTCTGGCTGCTCTTTGGATTTTAAGGGGAAGAAGGGTGGAAATATGTAGAGCAGTTAATAAACTTCTGTAATAATTATAAAATAATTCAGGCAAGAAGAAATGGTTTCTTGAACCAGGGAAGTAAAATTGTCGATATAATGAGAAATCTGGGTATATTATAAATGTTAAATTAAAAGGATTTGATTCAAGAGGAGCAGGAGTTGGCAAATTGCTTATGGGCCACATCCAGCTCATCATTGTTTTTATAAAGTTTTACTGGAGCACAACTGTACCCATTTGTTATGTGTTGTCTGTGGCCATTTGAAGCTGCATGGTCTACAAAGCCTAAAATATATACTACATGGCCCTTTACAGAAGGAGTTTGTTAATCCCTAATGTAGACCATGACTGGTAAGTTTAGGGCCTGGGCAACTGGGAGAATGTAGCTGCCATAACTGAGGTTGACAGGATCATGGGAGAAGCTGACATGGAGAGAGATGTTCAGTGTGAACATCTGTGAGGCATCCAGGTGGATATATCAAGTGGTTTAATGGATACAACTCTTAGTTCAGGGAAGATTTCCAGACTAAGGATATACACTGGGAATTGTCAGCTAAGGATGGCATTTAACACCAAGGGACCAGATGTAAGTAGGGCTAATTAGAGTGGTTTGGGTTCTGAGGGAAAAAAAAAAAGAAAAGAAAATCCCCCTACTCCCAAGAAAAGATGGAATTATATAGAAATCTTAACAAGAGATTTACACTGTTACACAACATAGCCAGGGACCCAGGCCTGTTCTGGTCTTTGGCCTGGTCGTTCGCATAGGTGCCCAGCCCTCTAGGTCATCCTTCTAGAGGAGTTAGGATATCTGTGCACGTGGAGAAAGAAAGAGATCTGAGAGGGGAGGAGGCCTGGTCCTTCCAACATCAAGATGTCAGGACAATAAGGAAGAACTCTTGAAGAAAGGTAACAGAGAGGAGAATCAAGAAAGAGTGGTGTCCAGAAGCCCAGTGAAGGGTTTAATCATTTGTTAAATTAGTAGAACCCAGATTATCCTGGTGAAGTTGGAATTCTCATCTCCTTTTCCATAGGTTCTTCTGCCACCCCGAATGGGAGCACTATTATTGGAGGGAACACGGGAGTGTTTGTGGGAGGGCTTCCACGGGGTTATACCATCCTCAAGAAGGATCCTGGTAAGTTTGCCAAAGGTATAGGATTTATATGTTTTCACCAAAATTTACAACACAATCAAGTATGAATATATTATTTTAAAGTATGAATAATAGTATTATATTCTATCTCATGCTGTACTTCCTATATCAATATGCCAAAAAAATTCCCTTAGGTGTCTTTTCTAAAGGAACTATGTATTACTTGCATTTAAATTCTTGGTGCCAGCCCTTGATATATAAAAAGAGTTTATTAAATTTTTGCTAAAATGAATGATACTAATTTCAGTCAAAGGTATCTTATTTTAGGACTATGTATCCGTTTTTCTAAGATTTTAAACTGATGCAACACAGAAATGGAAAACTGTGGGCTTGATTTATACTCTAAATAGGGTAAAGAACATTCCCTGAGTATCGAGCATGTGATCAGCACTAAACTAGTCTCTAGATGTCCATAGGTGAATAAAAAGTGGTCTTTGCCACATAGAGGGCATATAATGCTGAGCAAATGCTGTAAGTACTATAATTGAGACAGAGACAAAAGAATTCCTATATTTGTAGAATGAGAGAACAAAAACTGATTCAAAATGAAATCAATAAAAACTAACATGGATGAAATTAACCTTAGGCAAAAAAAAAAAGAAAAAAATCACCTTTCCAAATGCATTGCTAAGATTTTAGGGTTGTTTTCCCATGTTCTCATTGAAGGGCATAGGTGTCTTCCCAGTCTCTCCCAGGAAGTAAAATGTAACTACATAAATATTACAAATCAGCTAGAACCTAGATAAATGTAAATTGTGCAAGTGTGGTGGTCTTCAGGGAATCATGATGAAGATCAAAAGGAATAAAATGTTTTCAGTGAAATTTGGAGAGGGATATATTTAAATACCCAAGACTGAATATAGTTTTCTCCTTAGAAATATCTCTAGAGTAGAGGGTTTTTATTGGACTACTTTAGATTGGTAGAGAAGTCCCTTAAAAACATTCACACACACACACACACACACACACACACACACACACACACACAGAGCGCTCTTGAGCCTTTGTCCTTGTTCCTTATCCATCAAGTACACTTCTTGGCTATGGTACATCCATGCACCAGAAAGAGAGCATACCCTGATACCAAGTACCCTTCCTATAGAGGACATATCTTCATTATAAATAAATAATCTGACATTGTGCATATAAAGTGACTTTGTAGAACTTTGATTGCTGGTGAATACCTTTCCCAGAATCAAGTCAGACACTCCAAAGCTGAGAACTAAGCTTTGCATTGATCAATAGGGACATTGTTGTATGAAGTGTTTCTCTTTCTCTAATTCTCTCATTTGCTCACTTTCTTTCTTTCCCAACCCCCTGTTACCACCTGTTTGCTGTGTTCATAAACCCCACATCTGCCTGGTCTAGGGTGTCCTAAAATTAAGGTCAACATTACATTATTTCCTAAATATGAAATCAAATTATTGACTTACTTGTATAACAGACTGGTTCATCATGATGAAGAAACTAAACTACAAACTACAGATTTAATAGAAACACTTCATTCAAATCTTTTAAAACTTGTTATAACACTTTTATTTTTAAGACTAGTGGCAGATGAAATCTCATTAGTTCAGAAGGCAATATTCTGGCTACTACTATAAAACCAGTTTTTGCATAAACATCTGTTTCTGCAGCTATGATGGGTCTAAACCAGGGCTAAACATTATAATTGTTACCACCTAGAATAGGTGATGGCGTGGTGTTCATGTGAATCATTAGGACGTTTACAATAAATAGGTAGTGAGAGCTATTGCCTATTTCTTTTATTTTAATGGCACATAAAATTAATTGCTTGAAAAAATTTTTTCAAAGTACATATTTCTTGATATCTACCAACTCCTACAGACATAATCCAAAAGGGTTTTGTGGGCTGTGTCAAGGATATGTATTTTATGAAGAAGTATAACCCCTTTGCTATTTGGGAGCCTCTGGTCTGGCAGAGTGCTGAAGAACAAATCAACGTGTATAACAGCTGGGAGGGATGCCCCACTTCATTACAAGATGGAGCCCAGTTCCTAGGAACAGGTAAGCTTCTAAAATAGACACCAGTGGTTGCTTAGCGTGTATGTTCTATCCTTTGCAAAATGTAATCTACCTTGTCCAATTACTTTGACCTCACATGAACCTAGTATCACAGAAATACCTAGTTATGCCATGATATACATAAATATATTTCAAAGTCTGAATGTGTAATAGAAGTTGTAAGACTCATATGTTCATGTGTCAGATCTCTGTTAGCCCAGCAGTTCACATATGGTAGGGTCAAAAATATCTTTTTGGTAAGTCAATTGTTTTACTTAGAATGTGGTTTTACTTAGAAAGATGTTTCGAGAGCATTTTATTGACCAGGTTAATCAACAAATATCTATTTATCCCATTATACAGACAGTATTCTCAGGACAAAAATTTCAGCTATGTAATGGGATGAGTAGGTCATTAAGGGAGATCTGGAAGATGTCACCACCATTACTTCCATTGTTCTGAAGGCTGCTGTAAAGGCAAGGGGCAGTGTCCCTGGCAGACATCCTGCCTGGCAAGTATCCAGGGTGAGGGGGTGGTAGGGAGTACGGTGGCTTGGTGGATAGTACTTCTTCAAATGCAAGCCCACCGCTGCCTCCTACATTTATAACAAAGCTGGTTACTTATTACGTTGCTTAAACTACCTTCCAAATAGAAAGCTAAATAATATCCTACTCTGTGCACTTTTCCATTGCTCTTTTCTCAACACTGTTATTACTCTGAATTTCTCTTAGTCAATGCAATTTCTTATTGTGAATACTGATAGAAAACAGTAATAGTCTTAATCATATCCATGATTTAGAGAGTAAATTTCTTCCTCTTACAATGTATATCAAGTTCACTCTGCCACTTCTGTACAATTAACAAGGGGGATTTCTTAACATCGATTTGCATTTTTTTTGCAGAGATGTACTCGATGACAGTATATGTCCTAGTCTTTGTACCACCTTTACAGTGCTGGTGGTTATGCTTTGCACATGCTGATATGTACATATTCTTTTCTTTAAAGGGTTCCTGGAACTTCATCCATACGTGTTTCATGGTGGAATGGATTTTGAGATTTCCTTTAAGTTCAGAACTGACCAATTGAATGGATTGCTTCTTTTCATTTACAACAAATATGGACCTGATTTTCTTGCTGTATGTTCATTTATTTAGTTAAATTTACTTGAAAATGTTAGATACAACTTTAAAATCAATAAGCCATGTGTTTATAATATGCTAAATTGGGATTTCTTTTGAAATTCTCTTTTGTTTTCATTTTCTTCCCTAAGTCATCTTTAGTTTTGGAGTCCTGTGAAACATTTTGTGCTTTAGGATCATGATGTTTGAAAATGACCGTTATTCCTGTGAAAATTGAATTTTAGCAAAATAGAGTAGTTATGAGGAATTAAGAAAATCCCATTTAGTTTCCCAATGTTAAAAAAAGTTATTTCCTTCATTATTTTTTGACATAATAGTGTCAAAAAACTATATACAATATATATATATATATATATATATATATATATATATATATATATAAAGATTTATTTATTTTAGAGAGAGAGTGTGTGTGCACAAGTGGGAGAAGAGGCAGAGGGAGAGAATTTTCAAACAAACTTCCAGCTAAGCATGGAGCCCGACAGAGGGCTCGATCTCAGGACCCATGAGATCATGACCTGAGCCAAAACCAAGAGTCAGATGCTTAACTGACTGAGCCACCCAGGTGCCCCTATAATAAATATTTTTCATATTACACACACACACACACAAACACACACATAATATAAGGTATAAAAGTACAGTGAACACTCATGAACCTACCACCCAACCCAAGAACTAAAAAATCACTTATGGGGTCTTTCCTATCCCATTTCCCTATCTCTCTCTAGAGCTAATATGTAGTCAGAATTTTGTGTTTATTATCCCTTTTAATGTAGTTATGGTCTAAACACCATGTATGAATGCCTAAAAATTCTTGTTTTTGACATTCATAAAAGTTGCATCATGTTCTACCTTTAGGCAATTGTTTTTTTGCACTCGACATTATTTTTGAGTCACTTATGTTCTCCATATAGGTATACATTTTCATAGTTGTGTAATTTATCTCTTCTCCTGTCAATGACATATTGGTTGTTTCCATGTTTTTGCTATGGCAAACAAAGTTGCTATGAACATTTTTATACATTTCTCTAAATATAGTGGGCAAGTGTAATTTCTTTTACTTGCTTTAATCAGACAGATATCATTGTCAAAAATAAGTATGTGATTAAAATGTTAATTTTTAAAAAGTTATTAAAGAACTTGCATAGAATCAAGGGAAAATCATGAACATCTTGACCTCATTGCTCATATCTAGGCAAATAGGTAATAAAACACATGTCTTGGCGATTTTATGATTCTAAGTTATTTTCAGTTCATTGATTTTGTACATTCCTAGATTATATACTGTCAATTTTGCTGACCAGGTAAGTAGAAATATATCCCTTCACAGTATTTATTAAAATTTCAGCTTATTTAAAGTATTGATTTGTCCTCCTATTTACTGTTGGCCTCCCTTACTGAAATGTAATCTCTCTGAACACAGGGCTTTTGGCTGGCTTCTTTACAGTTCTATCTTCAGTGCCTACCTCTTGCACCTGTTAAGTGTTTGATAAAGATTGTTGGATGAATGAATGAATGAACCTGTAAATGAGTTCATGTTGGGGTGACCCTCACTAAGCATTCTTTAATCGTCTATAAGTGCATAAATTCTGGGGAGGATGCAAAGATATTTTCATTTGGCCTTTCCTCTTAAGGACCACTTGCCACTATTGGAGGGTCACACATCTTGCTGCAGCCCTCTCCAAACTTCCATCTTCCTCCATTCATTGACTTTGGGAATATAATACATTTGAATACATGAATACATATTGAATAATAATGTTAACTTTAAGCTTTAATGAAATACATGAATACATATTGAATAATAATGTTAACTTTAAGCTTTAATGAAATAAATCTTAAAGAATCAAAACATTTAGACAAACATATATTGAGTGTCTACTATGTGTTAGACTTTCTTTTCACACTTACAACATAGCTATAAGGGAGGCAGACATTCCTTACATTCTACTCTTCCATATCTGAGGACATAGGCTTCTTCCAGATTATCTCTCAGAAAGAATTCTTCCTGTTATCCTAAGTAGCTTCAATATACATGGCTATCCTCTGGAGCTTGATTGACTCAGAAAGTTTTCACTGCTAAAATCTTAAATCTCAAAATACAACCTCATAAACTTTCAGCTTTCATTCTCTCTTACCGAGTTCACTAAGACATTGAGACCATTGGTTATCAGACCACCTTCTGTTTAACTTACTTCCTCCCTACCTCAGACACCATAATACAGCTTTTCAACCACTTTTCTGTCAATACCCTCAACTTGTATCTTCAATTTCACAACTCTGGGTCAATCATTCTAGCTCCCTAGCCTTTTCAGTTTCAACAGCCAGTTTACTGACCATCATAGGAGAACCGATAAAAGTATGAAGACTAGTAACACATGGAATTTTGAGGTTTCTGATTCCTTCATTCAACAGTATTTCTTGTTTACAGGATTTGTGCCTAGATTAGATGTGGAACATGAAAGAAAAAGAATGTCAGGACTGGAAAACACCACAACCTGAAGGTCTTCAGATAGTCTCATTCTTAGAATGGAAAGAAACCATCTCCTCACCTTCCAAACTCTCGACCTACAGCTTTTTTTATGAGCCAAGTCTGGTTTCACTCTCTCCTGACTCAGGAGAACAAATACATAATTACCACTCTTCCAACCAAAGTTAATATTTCTATCTTTACTCTAGATTCTATCCGTTCTCCTGCAAGAGCTTGTGCTACAAATTTTCCCCATTTTGTTAGTTCCAGTGTTCCTTCTTCATTGGCTCTTCTCCCTCAACATCTAAAATGGTTGGGCCTCATTTATTTTAATTTTTTTTCCTTTTGACTTTGAAAATTCTTCCTTTGTACTTCCCTTCCTTTCATAGTCTATTGCATTGAAAATAATTACTCTGGTTATTTCCCCTTTTATGTTATCATACTTCAGTCCTCAAAACTACTATACATTATGATTCCTACTCCTACAACATTCCACGACAGAACCTTCTAATGTTGCCAGTGATCCCTGCATTTTCTAGTCTAATAGATAATTTTCAGTCCTTATCTTATTTGATCTTCCTCTATCATCTTTTTTTTCTTAAAATATTCTTCCCTACTGATTTTCCAAAATACTAGTTGCTCTTGATTTTCATTAAATCCTTATGGTTTCTCCAAGAAGATCATTGTCAACTTAAGGAATTATATCTACTCTACCTTCCTCTTAAAACGTCACCGTTTCTTTTCACTGCTTTTACACTAACTAGATGATCTTATTTATCTTCTCATTAACCTTTTCTATTTTACTGGCCTATCTTTATGTTTGACTGCCTCAAAAAAAAGTTTCTTCTGGATGTTTTGTAGACATCTTAAACTCAGTATATTTAAAATTGGCCTCATTCTTCACTGACAATGATAATATCAAGTCTTTCTTCCCTAATGCTTTCCATATTGTGATGGTGGTAAAACACACCCATGCAAGAAAGAGCATGGGTATCCTTGACTTCCTTTTCATTCATCTAACACATTCAGCTATTTGCCAGGTCCTGCTGAGGTTTTACAAGCTGAATTGCTTTTAAAAATACCTTTTTGTCTGAGTTTTCACTGTCTTCACCATTGTTACCTGTATTTCAATGGTTCTCATAATTTTTCTCACAACCATAGTGATTCCCTAATAGGTTTCTCCAGTTACAGTGCAGCTTTCATTTCCAGTATGAACTTCCTAGGACTGGTAGGGTAAACTTTCAGCACAAGATAATAGTGGAAAGAATATAGTCTTTGGTGTCAGACAGACAAGAGAAAGATGTACGTTTTCCGTATCACTCAAAATCCTCCAAAACCTTGCTTCTACATACCTAGTGGGACTCTTTCTAACTCCTCCCACCATAATTTAGTCTTTTTTTCTAAACCTAATTAGCTCGTACATGTCCCCATGCCGCTGAATGTGTTCATCTCTCTGTGTTGAAGGATTCTCCATGAACCTTACATACTTCTAAAAGTCATAATTTCAACCTTTCCCAGTTCTGAGGGAACAAAATATATATCCTTTCTTTGTTGCCATTGCACCCAATTATTCTCTCGGTTATGGTATTACCCCAGATGTTTGCCTCTGCTGTTGGGTGGTGTGATTCTTGGGAACAGTTTTTATCTTATAGCAGCAGATACATGGAACATAGTGGGGGACTCAATATTTATTGAATGAGTAGATACATGACTGCTTATCCAATGTACTTCACAAAAAATGATATTTACATAGAAAAAGTAATAATTTTTATCTGGAATTACTTAATTTCATTTGCCATGATTGATCTCAAATTTTTAAGTATCCTATTTTTGCTGGTTTGAGTTCTAACAAAATAAAAACATAGTAGATAAAATAATTGTCATGTAACATTTTGAAGGGAAACATATGGAGGCATTTCCTTTACCATGAAAATTTGGGTGAAATATATTTGTATTAGAAAATGACACCTCAATCTAAAAGAATACACATAGAAGCAATTACGTTAGTTAGAGATTTAGAATAATAAAACTGAAATATTGAATCAAAATCCATCTTACAAATTTGAAATTGAGTTCACCAACCAGTTAAAATAAGCTTAATCAGGCTTGACATTTCATTTTCTTATTGTCTTGTCATATTTTTCCCCCAAATTAAATTGATATATGAAGTAGTATTTTCTCATTTTCTAAAAACTCAAGTAAAAATAGAGTTATAGTTCAAACTATTCTCTTCAGTCATTCAGTCACTTATGCCAGAGTTTAATCTTTTACCTGTGTTGCACACAAAAAAATAAATAAAGTTTTTGCCTACATTATGTTGTATCACACTGTATAATCATTACTGGGTATGAATTTGTTTGACTCAATACAACATTCTTCATGTCAGTTATAAGGTTGCAAAGTACTCCATTATATGTTACTCCAGTCCCGCTTAGAATAAAGTGGAACATTTTTATAGAGTGCTTTCAGGGAAATTTGTTGCTTTTCTTCAAGAAATTGACCTTCTGCTTTCTCCCAAACTGCCATTCTGCAGCCTTTTTATATACCTATTTTCTTTTTTAATGTGAAATACAGATGGAACTGAAGAGTGGAATATTGAGCTTCCGGTTAAATACCAGTCTTTCCTTCACACAAGTGGATCTAAGGCTCGGGCTGTCCTATTGTGATGGAAAGTGGAATAAAGTGATTATTAAAAAGAAAGGTTCCATCATATCAGCAAGCATGAATGAACTGACAGAACGTGTGTCACAGTCCAGAGCCCAGCCACTGATGGTGAATTCCCCCGTCTATGTGGGAGGAACCCCACAGGAGCTGCAGGACTCTTATAAAGACCTGAGTTTGGAACAAGGTAAAGTCCATCTGGAGAAATCCCCAAATAAATACAGCTCTGGTCCTACCGGGTTTTAGTGGTTTTGTGTTTTAAGATATAGCAACAGAGTCAGTTTGGAAGCAATACCTACCTACCCCTTTTTGGAAGCTCTAAAAAAAAAATCATAATGTTTCTTCAAATAGTTTGGTATGTTGCCCTTAAGACTATGCCCTCATGCCTACTTATAATCAATATACTTATTTTAACTTGTCTTCAGCAAATGTAATTTATGTATGTATTTCTTCATGTGTTTTCTGGTTCTTCCAGATACTGATCATTATCTGTATTCACAGATGAAAAACATAAATTAGGTTGGTGTGCACAACTAAGAAAAATGGCATTAAATTCACTGGGATTTTTTTCTGATATAACTGCTAATTGTCTCTGCATTTCCATGGAGCTATCCTATAGCAAAGCACATGAAAGGGTGGGTTTAATTGACTTTTAAACATACTGGTGAGGGCGCCTGGGTGGCTCAGTTGGTTAAGCGACTGCCTTCGGCTCAGGTCATGATCCTGGAGTCCCAGGATCGAGTCCCGCATTGGGCTCCCTGCTCGGCAGGGAGTCTGCTTCTCCCTCTGACCCTCCTCCCTCTCATGCTCTCTGTCTCTCATTCTCTCTCTCTCAAATAAATAAATAAAATCTTTAAAAAAAAAAAAAAATAAATAAACATACTGGTGAAAAATCTATATTTCATTTATTATTAATAACCACAAATGAAATAAAAAGTGCATGAGTGCATGACTTATAACTAAAGCAAGCGTTTAACTCATATAATAAATTTGAACATAATCAGAGAAATTAATTCAAAAAGGCTAACAGTAGCTGAATGTATGCTGTGTGCGGAATTCATTGTTCTGAAAGGTTTACATGAGAATAAGTGGGTCAGCTCTCCATAACAAGCCCCTGTGTTCAGTATTATTATTTAAATCCCCATTTTACAGATGAGGAAACTGAAGAGCAAAGTAACCTGCCCAAGGTCACGTGGCCAGTAAGCAGAGAGCAAGCCTTTCTGTCTCAGGCAGCCTGGTGTCAAAATCCACTCTCCTTATTATAAGCAAGTGTTTTCTTTTAAGGGGAGTTGGCCAGTGTGCCTTTTCTACAAATTGGGGAAAGCACAGAAACTTTAGTTTCTGAAACTTAGTTTGTGACTAAGCATGCTCCCATCTAGAAAATGTTCTCTACATATTTCAAAATCTATGTACCGCGAATGGTTAAAATTTCCATGAAGCAGTCTTTGCCTATTTGGTAAGTACATAAAGATTTAAATGCCTTTGAATAGAAAATATATGGCAAGCTCTAAGGAGACTTTTAGAAGGGTCCTAGTAAGGAGTTAATGAATATCTGGGGTGTAAGACAGTAATGACATTTTCAAGGCACTTAAGATGTAACAGCAGCTAAAAATATTACATTCGTATAAGGGCTTCTCCGGGTTTTCAGGTTTCTGAGGTTAGAAAGAACTTGAAAACCCTTTGTATGAGCAAGATTACTTGATCCTACTTACATCTAGGAAAAAATCCCCTGCATATGTGCAATTATACTTTGGAAAGTACACAAAAACCCATTACTATGATGGGCATAGAGACTTGGCTTTAGCCAAATTTTAACTGTAATTATAAGACGATCATGATAGAAGTTTAACACATCAACATAAACCCAATGAGGATAATTCAATCTGCCCTTTGACTAAGTCTATGATACTGAAAGATATTTTATTTATGGGTAATACTAAATTTTTATCATTGTGGTATCATACATATCAGTGGTTCTCAAGCCACTGATAAAATATTGAAGTATAGTTTTGGGAACATAGTAAGAACTCAATAAAATGAGCTGTCATTATTATTACTATTCAAGATACATTAGAATCTCCTGGAAAGGTTATTAAAAATTCAGATTTTATGACCCTATTCCCTAAGATTCTGACTCAGATGCTTTGAATGATACTAATCTATATAGGTAACTTCACGTTTTATACAGTGATCAGGAGAGTAGTCACCATATGGGGCTGCTGCCTGTATGTAGTAATATGCAATTAAAATTAGTCATGTTCACTTATTGTAATTTTTTTCAATCCACTCTCAAATGGTCTTAAAAATGTTCTGTGCTTCTTAATTAGCACCTTTTTCCAGAGGCTTTACTTTGTGGTCATATTAGTGCTATTTTTTTCATATCCATTAATGTTGTAATCTTCCTTTGAATCAAATGCAAATTAGCTATCCTCTGTAGTTTGGAAATGCTGGCAACCTAATTTGCTGAAGATGTGTCACCTCAGATCATGGGCATTTACCTTAGAACTACCACTTGAGACTATCACTTACCTGCAGGTTGGGGGCGATGGGGCTGTGGCTCATGGGATCACAGATTATGCTCTGACCCAAGCCCTGTGGGGAGAAGGCAGGAGTAGGGGCTGGAAGCCAGCCTTCCTACCAGCCAGTGCCCCCATGTTGGGCTGCCTCCACCAGAAAGGCTACTGTCTTTCTGATTTGTCAACTTAGAATTCTGGGCCACCTTTTATTTATTCAGAGGCCTGGGAGTGGGGAGTCATTTTTGATTCTCAAAAGCAAGCAAAGGAGGCATCTCCATTTTTCCCACAGATAGGCCCTTTCCCCTCTTCCTATCCTAACACCCCATTCAAATTTTGAAGGTAATTGAAGAGTATTTCTGGTGGAAATCATTCTGGTGGTGCAGAGTTGGAAGAATGGTGACTTGATTTGACAAAACTCTCTGTCTGCTTTAAGATAGCACAGTGAGGACCACACACTAGAGCTCAGGATTCTTCACCTCCAAGGCCTGAGGCCGGAGTACCACTTCCTAAGGAGGAATAATATTTAGAAACCTTATCCGATGACTCTCTGGACCTTTTTCTTTATCTCCAGAATGAAGGCAGACTACCTCTGTGGCCTTTCCCAAATTTAAAATTCCATCCCGTGAATTAATTTTTAAGACATTTCTTTTTTTATTTTTAATTCTTAAAATTGTAGTAAAATATACATAAAATTTACCATCTTAGCCATTAAGTGTAGTTCAGTGGCATTAAGTATATTTTGCTGTGCAATCATCATCACCTTCCATCTCCGGAACTCTTTCCATCTTGCACAGCTGAAGCTCTGTGCCCTTTGAACAATAATGGAACTTTCCTTGTAACAGCACTCAGGTGTTTGCCCAAGCTACATTTTCACTGTTTGCATTTTGTTGTTAGGGAAAGTGGGGTACAGAGAAGTTAGGTAACTGAACTCCAAGCCATCGGAAAATTACTGCTGGAAAAGAAATCAGAATTCTTAACTTCTGAATTTTCAAGCAGATGCTTTTATATTGAGCTTCATTGCTTTTATTTCAACTCAGCCAACTTATTGAGTGTCTACTGTGTGTTCAAGATAGATGAGCAGTATTGATCAGTCGGGCCTGAGGGAACGTGAATACGAGCAAAGACATTTTAAAAGGAACTAGGCTGCAACTTAATATGTTAGAAGACATAATAAAACATCATATAAATGCTGAAGAGAACAATATGGTCATTGTTACTATTAGCTTATTTTACTGTTAGGCATTGCATTATGTTTTATTTTCTCTTCCTGCTGATGTGCTTTAATCTTGAAAAGAGCGAAGCATGTGTTTGGGGCCTTTCAAACTTGACGGTATTTTGTTCAGAAAGAGCGTGTGTGTGCACTAGCTCAAACTCAGTCTGTCTCTTCTTTGACAATTTTGTGCAGTGTTCTGGGCAGAGTGCTGCCAACCCTCATTGAGTTGATCTCTGTTTACACAAAATAGCATGTAATTCAGAGCCACGGCTGCTTCCTGGCTGACTGGATGCCCTCTGGCCCTCTAACAAAAGAGCAGTGCATACTCCTCATCCATTTCTTCCACATTCCCTGGTAAACTTCCCAGAACTCCACTGCACTGTGGTCGTTCTAAAGTCAACTGGGTAGAATACACGTTCTGAAAAACCTCCGGGTGTTGCCATCACCAGAGCTGAATTTGCTCCCTCTCATACTACTGTGAACATAAAACTGGTGACCATTGTGTAGAGTCAAAATTATGGAACTCAGTGAAAATGATGGCGCATAGTAATAGTTCCTCTGTATGCTGATTTAACTGGGACTTAGTTCTATAACTCTGAAATGATTCTAACCGAGTTCATGTCACTATCTCAGGATTCCAGTCTATTTTGAGACTACATTCTCCCTCCTGCTATCTTGCACAATAATCCTCAAAGGGTGTTTTTCCCTCAGTGAGCTTGTTGAATAATTGTACTCCTCCAAATCTTATTTTTAGCACTAAAACAATGACTTACATAGGTGACTGAATTTTCCAGAATTGAGGGACATGTGGCTACCCCTCTACCATAAGGTCTAATTGCGTACATTTTGTTTCATAAGAATAAACAGAATGAGAAAATGTGGGCCTAAAGAAGTATAATAAATACTTTCAATTGCATATAATCCAGCTGAATTATAATGATCACCTTATATATTTTTTCAAGATAACATAAATCTGATACCTCCTCGTGACAACTTAGCCTGGTAAAAAGCAGAAGAAGGCATGAAGGATTTCCCAACTGAGACTCAAAAGTTTAAATATTGTCTCCACAGCAACCCCCACACCTCATCAAAACGTAGTACTGCCGAGGACAGAAATGATTGGTAATTAACGACTCCAGCCTTTTATGTGATATTAATCCCTTACTATTTGCTAGGTTTCGGTGGTTGCATGAAGGATGTTAAATTTGCACGGGGTGCTGTCGGTAACTTGGCATCTGTGTCCAGCAGTGCTGTCAGAGTCAATCTGGATGGATGCCTATCAACTGACAGCGTGGTTAACTGCAGGGGAAATGACTTCATCCTGGTTTACCGGGGAAAAGAGCGGAGTGTTTACGAGAGTGGTCTGCAGCCTTTTACAGGTACTGTGGAGGTGCTCTAAATTAAATGTTACATGTCTCCCACTTGTCGCCTCTTCCCTCCCTGCCAGCCCACTGCTAGTCTATATGAGGAATATTTTAATCTTTCTGCTTCTTATTTCCATTTAAGAATACCTGTATCGAGTGATTGCCTCACACGAAGGAGGTTCTGTATACAGTGATTGGAGCCGGGGCCGTTCAACAGGAGCAGGTAAATAGTATTTCTCTTAAAGTGGATACGTGCACACGCATGCACATGTCTGTGCGTACATGTCTGTACGTGTAAGAAAAAGAGAAGACTGTATTACCCTGAAGCAAGTAGTGGGTTTGTAATCTTAGGACAGGGCATGCGTTGGTTTGCGAATGTCAATGGCTAAAATGCTGAGGAGGTCGGTGTTTTGATTCCTCATTTATTTAGTAAGTGGTCACTCAGGCTTGATTCTTTCCTCTTCAAATGCAGGGGGAAGGAGGTTCAAGTTGTCTTAAGGATTTGATAGGCCTGTAATGTATCTAAGGACAGGAAACTTGTACACACTGCATAGAACCCAGGAAGCTAACGTCAGGACTGATTACCATTGGGCAGGGCGGCACCCTCTTGCCTCCCTGCCACAGGGGGCACATCTGAAACCTGTACCCTGGTCGGAAGCAGATGTGTCTTTTATCACATCGTGGCAGATGTTTGCCATGGTGGTGACTATTAGGATCTTCGAATGACTCTCCCAGGATAGAAATTGCTGATTGGTCTAAATTTCTTCAGTTGAAGGGGAAAAGCACCAGGAGATAGAATGCATTAGATTGAATCTCAGACAGCCAATTTATAAATGCTCTGGACTTCTCACAGTGACCACAGCATCTTTTCACGTGATACCATCGCAAGAAGACATTCATCATGAAAAATTTTGTGAATCAGTAGCTTTTTACCATTTGGGGTCAAACGGTCAGGGAGTCAAATACATTTCATAAGACTGCCATGTATGTCTCTCGAAGGAAGTTTATCCATAACAAGTCAGAGTTTGTCTAAAGGTGTGTTTTTCACCAAGATATTCTCTCATTAACCAGGGGCTACTAACACAGACAACTTTTGAGACATCTTCTTGATGTAAGATAAATAAATACTGAGATGGGCTACTAAGAATAATTTTCAAAGCTCTTTGCCTATAGATTTTCCAGAAGAGGAAAACCTGACACTTTTCCAGGATGATTTAAATGGTCATCTATTTATAGGCAAGACAATGAGCCGAAAGATCTCTTAAAATCCTTTCCAACTTCAGAGCTTGGAGAAAGCTATGATATAAAATATTCATTTGTTACTGGTGTATCCTCTGTCCCTATTTAGCCTCCTCTACTTTATTAACAAATACACTCTAAAGCCTGCTTTCCGTCTCAGTCAGCAGTGTAAATAGGTGTCTAGAAAGTGCATTGCTTACATAGCTTAATAGGCCCCATTTTGAGTATCACCAAGAAAGTATGCAAATAGAGCTCTGAATTTATAGCAATGATCTGACCACAAAGTCTTATGCCATAAATTCATATTTACAATCTGACCACAACACTGAGCAGCTACATGCTCCCAAGGGTTGGAGAATAATTGCACTATTTAATTATTTTTGAGTCAGTTTTGCTCTGTCCCTTATGAGAAGGCCATCTGTTAGACAGCACTGTACTTTGCCCTGTACCACATTTCAGAACTAATAAAATCAACATCACTCCCGTTGTCCCTTTGCTCGCATCTTGATTGTGTGGCCTGTGGGTTTTCCGTAGGTGCCCATGGTGTTTTAACAGCACAGACAGTGGTTCTCTGCCTCTGTGCTTCTCCCCACCCTCTATGTTCGCATTGTTTCCCTTGAAGCTGCCCTATTATATTGGTCTGAACAGTAAAGTCAGAGAAAGAGGATATTTGATGTGGGAAAACCAGAGTGATCCTCCATCGACGGGGCTCAGGAGTCCGCGGGCAGAGAGAGCAGCCTCTCATCCATCATCCTGCCATGGAGTTTCTTGGGTTTTTATCAGTGTTCCCAGAGCAGTCGGCTGTGATGAAGTTGTTACTGATCAGAACTGTAGAAATCTCTAATAAATAGTTAAAGGTTATGGATTTTTAAAATTAGGGGACGCGGCTTGTGAGTGAGGTTTTGCGGCTCCTTCCAACTTCCTCATTTTGTGTTATTGTTTCTGAGATACTCTGAAGGAAATATCTCTGAAAGTGATTTTGTGTAATCTCAAGGGCACCAGTTCCTCTACCCCCAAAAATGCAATTAGGAATGTATCCTGTATATCATATCTGGTAGAACTTTGCTTTTTCAAAATTAATTTGAAAAACAATTGAATTTGGAAAATTAGATCAGACGTTCAAGTGCAAGACAATCACATTTGTGATATTTTTTGGCTAATACACTGAAGATATAAAAGTGTCAAACCACTATGTATAATAACAGTCTAATTATCTTGCTTCAAAGGGGTACATCATTATATTGTTTGAACCTGTTATCTGCCTACCATCCACCTCCTTCTTTATGAGTGATGTTTAAAACATGTCTGGTACATTAAATGTTTTTGGAAAACCTGGACTAGACTTGAAAGAACATTATGTCGATGGAGTTTTGATGGTTTTGAAATATCGCTTAAACTGAATGGCTCAAGATGTGCAGTCATATTAAATCAATGCTGAAAAGTTACAACTCTAATAAATTGTATTTATGCTAATGGTTGAGTCTGATTTACTGTGGCCATTAAAAGTGAAGAATTGGGGCAATAGTCTTCTGAGAACGGCCATTTTCCCTGTTTTCTCCTTTTATTCTTTCACAGCTCCACAAAGTGTGCCAACTCCCTCAAGAGTCCGCAGCATAAACGGATATAGCATGGAGGTGACCTGGGATGAACCCGTGGTGGTGAGAGGTGTAATTGAGAAGTATGTTCTGCGGGCCTACAGTGAGGATGCCCCCCATTCACCGCGCATGCCCTCTGTCAGTTCTGAGCTTGTCAATACCAGCACCCTCACAGGTAAAGGTACTTCCTTAAGGAGTAGATTTTTTAATATTCTGCTTTGATTTTAAATAAAAACATTCTTCAAGGGTCCCCCCACCCCCAAAATGGGCTATTCATATATTTTGCCCGATTAAAAACAGCAAGAACCATCTAATGAGATGGAAGCTTATATCTACCTAGGATGAAGAGGATAATTCTATAATGTTAGGGCTCTTATGGATTCTATAATTCATTAGGGCTCTTATGGATAGCTTCCTCACAAGGTTGATACCCTCTCCTCCCCAAAAGATAAGATCACAGGTGACTCTAGCCCTTAAACACTCCATACACCTCCTGTAGGGGTCCTATGTATACTTACAGGACCAGCTTACCTGTTTCACCATGCAAAAATGTACTCTTTGGGACTAGCCCAAGTTCACAGCACCATTATTTATTGGAAAATTGTTGATTAAACCTAATTATGTCAAGGTAGAGGAGTATGAGAGCACCAGCAGTTTGACTGGCAAACCAGTGAATCAATTTCTCACAGGGCACCATGCCAGCCGTGCAGAACGTCTGCAGGGCACCGTGCTCGTACATCGCACGCGTGCCCATAGTCAAATGCATGCGTGTATAATAAGGCAGCAGTTTCCAGCTTCCTGAGATGTTAAAGCACATTTAAATGGAAAGCCAGATTTAAGCCTTTGACCAAAAAAAAAAAAAAAAGTAAAATGCATCAATGAATTTGATAGAAAAAAATTTTCCTGTAAAGAATTTTATAACTTGAAAAATTATATGCATTATAGAGTAGCCTTTATTATCTTTCAATATCTATTGGTCAACCCCATCTAGCCTTTACTTCCTTCTTTAGATCCCTTAAAACTACCACACAAGTCTAAAACCAACTGAACAAAATTTCACATCTTCCAGTTCCTTCTTCCCTATTTTACCCACCTTATGAAACCCAACTCGATGAAGCCCATGGTTTGCCTTTGCCTGGGCTGCACATTAAAGCTATGCGGGCTGGAGAAAAAAAACAAAAAAAAAACCCGAGCAGTTTGTCACTACAATTTCTCAGTCCTCATTTTCAAATGGGCACTCAGTAATGATGTCAACCCTACTACATTTCTGTAATAAGCTCCTTCTTCTATCCTCCTCATTCAATATTTTAGATTTTTCAAAACCGTCTAAATGCTAACTTCTCCTCTTCCAACTCAACCGATGGTCTTATGTATTAGATCTTCCTAGACACCCGAGAAGAAACAGAATCTATCCTATAGGATTTCTGTTACTATTACTAGCAAACATATATATTAATTGCACTTTTCTGAGCGATAGGGTTGTTATTAGGGGTTAAATGCTTTAATGTTTGCTAAAACATTTAAAATTCTTTTTGGTACATTATAAGCATTTGCCATCATTATTACCTTCATTTTTTACTTTTCTCTTTACTTTTCCTTGTTTTTACAAGGCTTTCCTTATCTTATAAAAAATAAAATCTTCAAAAGTCCTTTGGACCCCAACTCTTCCTGCCTTTTCAGAGATGTGACTGGTAGCTCTTCTCTCCCTCCCAATCATATTTTTACCTCTCTCCACAATCGTAGTTCACAAGCTGTGGCCCCAGGACCAGCATCAACAGCATCACCTGAGACCCTGTTATTAATGCAAATTCTCCAGCCCACCCACACGTGCTGAATCAGCAACTCTGGAGGCAGAGCTCAGCAATCCTTGTTTTAATAAGTCCTCCTCATCTGATACTGAAGCATGCCAAAGCTGGAGAACCATTGCCCAGATGGATTCTTCCCAGGATCATTCAGACTTGATCAACTCCCATTGTTAAACATAAACAGACTTAAGCCAATTATTAAAAATCTTCCCTTATCTAAATTCCTTTCCAACTATGGCCCCCTCTCTCCTCTTTCCAAACTTGCTTCTAGCAAGAAGTATTAATGGTTGTTGTCCCCGGTTCTTCACTTTATGGGGCTTCTGCACACTTGCCTTGCTAAGGACACCAACAACTTCCATATTTACCTTTCTAAAGAACACTTTGCAATCCTGGTCTGGACTGCTCAACAACATTCTACATAGTAGATTTCTCACCATTTCTTGAAGTATTTCTTTGCCTCAATGACTCTTCTGTTTACCTCCCAGTTCTCAGCCCCTTTATTCAGTGTCCTTTCCTTACTCCTTCTGAAATTCAACTCTACATTTTGGAGAACCTCTGGGTTTAGACCTGGAATCTTTCACTCTCTTTCTGTTTTTCTACAGTCCTGTTCCAGGAACCTCATCAATTCCCACAGCATCAAATACCAAAAAGATGGTACTGACTCCTCAGTCCACATCCCACCTGGATCTCCAAATGTGTGCATTCAACAGGCATTTGGAAAGATGGACATTCCTAACAGATGCCTCATAATCTCTGAAATGACCATATCCAAACCTGAACTCCTACTCTTCCTGCAAACCCAGTATCAATAAATGTCACCTCCAGACACCCAGTTAACCAAGCTTGAGAATTTTTCTCAACTTTTCATACTCTCTTCATGCCTCTTATCCATGTTTTTTGACTGATTTTCCAAACTATGTGTTAAATTCATCTATCTCTCCCCTTATCTACTGTCTAAGCCAAACCACTACAATCTCTTACCTGGACAACTGCAATCCTATTCTTTCCCACTAACCCCACCCACCGTAAGTCCATCCCACAAAGCAACCAGACATCATGTCCCTCTCCTCAGAATCCTTCAGTTGTTTTCCATTACTTCTCTCCAAATCTCATTTTGTCTCAGTCTCCTCATTTTCTGGGCTTCCAACTTTTGCTTTTATAATTAATACAATTTTTTTTAAGTCCATATGTAAATCTTTGAGGGAATTCCTGACAGTAATGGTAACATAGATATCTCAAAATGGAACAACTGGGTCAAAGGCTCTTAAGACATTATACATTCTTGCAAGTTGAAGTCAAGCAGACATTGGTACAAACTCGGCTACCTAACCTCCCTGAACTTTGGGGAAGTTATGTGTCCTTCTGGACCTTTCTTTAATGTCTTAACCTATGAAATGAGAGAATAATATTTACCTTGGAAGAATATTAAAAATATTAAGTATTATGATATTCTAGCTATAATGCTTTTTAGCTATGTAAACTTGTACAAATCAGTTAATACCTGTGTGCTTCTGATTCCCTATAAATCAATGGGAATGAAATAACTCCCTACTTTATAGAATAACTGTCAGGATCAAATGAATCTATATATATGTAAAGCACACAGAACAGTACTTCTTGACACATGGATTACACTGTATAAGTATTAGCTATCAGATATTTTTAAAGTGGGTAGCACAATGCTTAACATATAATAATTTCTTAACAAAGGATAGTTATTTGTATACTGCCAAATATATGCCAAAAAGGCTGTACAAAATATACTTACATGAGTAAGCACAATGCAAGAGTGTACATTTCATTTCATCCTAGTTGAACAAGTTTTTTTAGAGTTTAAAAAAAAACTTTGCAATTTTTCAAAATATATCAGAATATGGTTTTAATTTGGTTTATTCGATTACTAGAGACATTAAGTATTTTCAGTGTTTACTGGCCATTTGTACTTCTTTTATGACATTCCTAGAAAGTTTCATGGTCAATTTTTCTATTGGAAGACTCACATTTTCCTCTTGATTTAAAATATCTCTTTACATATGAAGAATATTATACTTATGTTTGCCTTATGTGTTGCAACCCTCATCATTGCTCATTTTTCTTTTATTTTTTATTTGCATTTTATTTAAAAAAATTTTCTATAGTTAATATAATATTTTTAAATTTTTTTGTTAATTTTCTGTGGGTAATTTGAAAAAAAATCCATACTCTCCTTTCAGGGTAGACTAATATTTGTTTATATTAAATATGCCATATTGATAATATATAACGCATATTTTCTGAATTAGTAATTCTAAATTTGAAGTAAAATCATATCAGAAACTGGGAACAGAGAGGTTTTACAAATTATACCAGCCTCTCCTAAGATTCTGAAGGATAGTCAGAGGAAAATAACCCCCTCAGACTGAAAACCAGTACAATATATTATTGGATCTTGCTATAGGGCATGTCAATCATGTGAACGGTGTACAGAGAAAATAAAATTAGAGAACCACTGACCAATTATTATTTATTTTTATATACTCATTCTGTAAAAAACTAAGAAAAAGTCTCAACTATCAATGCAATTTTGTTAATTTCTCTTCTGGAAACATGCTTTTTCTTTGTCTTTTCCTTTTTCTTACTACTTTACATTCATTATTTATATTTTAATGTTCAAAGTCACATTGTTTTAGTTATATCTCTATAAATAGAATCTAGTTTGATTTAGTTTTATATTTAACTTGAAATTGAATTGGGAGTTTAGCTCATTCACATTTATTTTTATAATTCATACAATTGCTCTTATTTCTGCCATCATATTTCATGCTTTCCAGTTTTGTTATTGTTTTTTAATACTTTTTAAAACAATTCTTTTATTTTTTGTTCTTTCCTGTGTGGACTATGAATTCTTTAACTCTTTTCTCTCAAAGGGTTCTAAGGGTATATCTGCTGTTCACAATTGTGAAGTAGACAGACAAGGATGTATGTAGGAAGTAATCTTAAAGATTATAGAGCATTTAACGGTAAAGAGAAAAGAATACCAGAAAGTGAGGTAGGGGTAAGGAAGTAGAGTCAGAGAGCTGGATTTGGTGGAGACACGAGGGGTGTGGAAATTGGATAGTGGCAGCTGTTTTGTCATTTGGTTGAGATAACAAGGTATTGAGAGAGGAATGTAAGTAAAGTAGATCATGACCAGTTTTGCGATTGATCTTAAATTAATCGCCCTTTAGCATTTCTGAAGTGACTTTGGTGAGATTGTAATGTTTACTTTTGGTTGTTAAAGTGGTATTTCTTTGGCTGAGACAATGCTGGTGCTGGATGCACAAGGTAATTTAGCTTTATTGGTTCACGTAAGATTCTTTACTGATTAAGTTATAGTAAAATGCGTTGGTGTCTTTTCATATATTTCTTTCTGTTATATAGCAAGCTCTTTTATTCTTCAGACATGGGTCCTTCTTTGGCTTGGGAAGTTTGCTGTTGTATATGTGATTATTACTTCTGGTAAGAAATAGCAGTTTTTAATCCTGTCTATTTCTGCTGCCCAGAACACAGCTTGTAAAGTCAGATCAATCTAGGGTCAAATTCCAGCTATGTCACTTGTTAGCTGTATGATCCCAGGCAGATTAAAAAACATATCCCTGTATCAGAGTTTCCTCACCTATAAACTTTTATGTTATGGAATTGTTGTGAAGATAAAAAAAAATGAATTGCCTCTATAGAATATTTTGCTCAGAAACAGGCACATAGTGAATGTTCAACAAATTAATCCTTATCTTTATACTCCTTGGTCTCTGAATTCTAGGTTATGACTTTGTAATTGTTTCCCTTTTCGTTTTCTGATTTTTCATTATTGATTCTGCTCTTTGAACCTTCTAAGGTGATTTTTAAATTTTTCTATCTCCATCTTTTCTATGATCTGCATTTGTTCTCCTCTCATCCAGCTCACCTGGATTTCTGCCTACCTCTCAGTTTTCTCAGTTTTCATCCCTGTCATTTACCACTGGCCTTCCATCTCTGCCTTCATGGACTCCAAGTTCTTTTAGATCTTATTAGTAGTATGAAACTGAAGAGTTAAAAATTTTATAGGTTTCCTGAATTCAGTCTTCCCCAGAGCATAATAGTCTATACTTGGAGTTCTATGCTGTCTTCTTCCTTTTGAGTCACAGATGTTCTTCCTGTTGGCTAAATGCACCCCCAACTCCCACATCCACAGCTAAATGTACCCCCAACTCCCACATCCACAGTTCACTGGCCCCATCCCTAAATTTAGCTTCAGACTGAGTGTTTGCTCAGGAAAATTAAATCATTTTCAAATCACCTTACTAGGGACTTAGTTTCTGTTAACAAAAACCTTCACTGGGATTATGCTAGGTCAACTGAGGTAAAATTGCAATAGCCTCATGGCAATATGTAAATCTCAACACCTTTCTCCCCAGTATTTGGTGAAGGAGGCTGAGAACCTGTAGGCATTCTGTACCCCGCTGGGGGTGGGGTTTGCCCTGGGCTCTCCTTCCAGTAGTCCATTTGTTTTTGCCTGGTGTCCTTCCAGGTATTTCTAAATAATTTTTCATTTCATTGGTATTCTTGTAAGACTGTGGTTCTCCACTGTGGGTGCACACTGAGCTACCTAGGAAGCTTTAAAAAAATACTGATGCCCAGGCTCCACCGCAAAGATTCTGATTTTTTGGTTGAGAATGCAGCCTGGGTATTGATATCTTTAATGTCTGCAGATAATTCTCTTGTACAGCTAGCATTGGGAAACACTGTGAAAGGCAGGAGTTTGACACCATGATCAAGTCTCAGTTTTATCCAGAAATGCTTATGGCAACTTTCACCTCCCAACTGAAACTTGAAAATGTAGGACAAAAAAAGATAAACGTCTATATAAAAATGATAAAATATTAAAATTAAGTATATAAAATTAGCAAAGGAAAATCATAGCACAACAAAAATTAAGTGCCTGAGTATTGGGAAGAGGTGGGAAATTATGGTCACACAAAATGCAGAAAGCAAAATGGGAAAAAATGAGTATTAACTAAGAGCACCAGAGGAATAGAATAGTGGGACAGAATATTTACCATTCATGAATTTGGCTACCAAAGGATTAAATGAGATAAATCCCAGTAGCAGTGAAGAGTCCAAGGGTTAACAGCCCTACTCAGGAGCAAATGGGCCCCTTTGGGCTACAGGGTCTGGATTCTGTGCCCTCTGAAGGCCAGGGTTCAGAGCAGGGAGTTCTTGAAAGTTCATTTCCTCAGCTGGAGCCTCAGGGTAGAAAGCCCTGCAGTTACCACTCCAGTGTATCTTTAGACTTGTTGCAAAGGGCTCCAATTAACTCTGGTAGCTTTTGCTGATTTTCCCTCCAGCCCTGTTAAGATGCGAAGTTGCTTCCCAGAGAGACAGTCCTGGCATTTCCCTTCAAACCAAGGGCTCCTCAGAAAATGACTTCACAATTTGATTTGAAATTATGTCAAGAATAAGTGGATTCAAGAATCTGCACATATACAATATTTTTTTTTCTTTTTTTCCCCTTAAGGTATTAAACATATAAACTTATCTGCATAATTAGTACAGCATTTGGCATAGTGCTAGGGCTATAACTGATACACAAAAAAATATTTTCTCAATTTCATTGTTGCATTGCACTGAGCTAAAGCCTAGGAGTTATATATTCCTTCTTCACAATAATAAATAATCATAATTAATGATATTTATTGTTCACTGTAGTTTAGCAGAAGAACTGATCATAATCTTTTAGATTACCCAAATAAATCTAAATTTATGTAGAAAAATAAATGAAAGACCTTTTAATTTATAATGCAACTAATATTACAGTTTTTGTCACTAAAATTGGTTCAGTCCTCATATACAATAGACTCTAATCTTCTACTTAAAGAAATTGGGTTGCATGCTGAAGATCTGCCTCGTGGTTTTCTTTCTCTTCTGTAGCCTGATAGTACTAATGGGTGATTCTCAACTCTATTGGTCATAAAGGGATTCCTGGATTGCTTATAAAATACAGATTCTTGGGTCTCCCACACAAGAGTCTGTATATTTGAGCTAAGGTTTGTAAATCTGCATTTGACTGAGTGTTCCAGGTGATTCTCTTGAAGAAGGTCCATGGATCACATATTAAAGAACACAGGACAAGGAGAATGGTCAGGTGAGAAGGTATCATTTTTCACCAGCTGGGCTTGAATTTATCCCTGTTTTGTTTTCTCCTGGGCCCTTGTTCCAACTGCACTAGCTTTGCAGGCAGAATAATGCTAAGGGCAAGTGGAGAAATAGAGGCAGTGTTAGTAGGGTCTCTGACCCTTAAGGGCAGTGCTTCTGAAAGTCACCCAAGGAAAATAAATGAGAATTACTAGAGATCTTGGTAAAATCCAGACTCTGATTCAGTTGATACGGAGATGGGTGTGAGATTCTGGGTTTCTAACAAGGCCAACCCTAGCACCCCCCACCCCATGTGTCCAGTAGAAAGTCAGGGAGCTCAATATTTATATAAGAAATAGGAAAACAAATAAACAACAAGTTCTAAATTTCAGGATGCCCACTGGATTTAGTGAAAAAAGATCCCAGTGCAGTTTAGCATGTGAAATATAATTGTAACCTTGTAGTAGAATCTCATCTGCATGTATTTAAGTTATAAACATTTAACTACATGTGAAAAAAAAAAAAACCTTTCAAAATAATGTCACAGGCAAAGGATGCTATCTAATCCTGAAATTGCCAATATCTGTTATCTGGGAAGAATGTACAAATAATTTTAGGATCCCAGTCATTGACAAAAAAGTAAAACTCATTGTTATTCTCATCTGAGAAATCTGCAGAGAAACGACTATAATAAAAACTTCAGGGGCGCCTGGGTGGCTCAGTTGGTTAAGCTTCTGTCTTCGGCTCAGGTCATAATCCCAGGGTCCTGGGATGGAGCCCAGGGGAGCCTGCTTCTCCCTCTGCCACTCCCCCTGCTTGTGCGCTCTCATGCGCTCTCTCTCTTTCTCTCTCTCTCTCTCTCTCTTCATTAAATAATTAAATAAAATAAAGTCTTATAAAACAAACTTCAATGTTTCTTTTTCTATTCAGTGGGGAATTCTTACTTCACAGTTGTTAAAACTGTCTATGGGTGCTCTTTGTGCAAGCATGTTATTTCTTCATTAGACAATAAGCTCCAGAAGTCAGGTATCATATTTTATGTTTATTTTAAGTCTTGTTCAGTACCTTGCTCAAGGTAGACGATCAATACACTTTTCTCAAGTGATGAAGAACTAGACAAATGAACAGATGCAGCTTTCTGCTATCACCTCTGTAGTTAATGAAATGTTAATATTGTTATATCCTGCTGAGTTGAGTATTGAACTAGTGGTTCTTACTGAAGTCTCATCAGTGCTATAGTTTTCTAATTTTAGGAAATAATATACAGAATTATCACAAGTTAAACATATATTTGTAACTTAATATACATATTCCCCATGGAAAAAAAATGTTGGTAGGGTAAACAGAATATAAAAATTAGTTCCCAAACTTATACCTCATACTGGAACTCAAGTGCTATAATTTGCAATTAAAAATAATGGAAACTTATATTGCTATAATGCTGATAATTACACAGAGCTGAAGATATTCATTTATTAGACACAAAAGCATTATCTACTCTGTTCCAAGCTAGTGCTAGATCCTAACTTTACAACCTGCTTTTATTGTGTTTCTTTCCTAATATATTTTTATTGTGGTAAAATACACATAACAAGCAATCTGCTTTTATACCATGAAGATATGGTCTCTAAAGTAGAATATTATATTTTTTAAAAATCAAAGTTTTACAGGGGAAAGACAATAGAGATGAGTTTTCATTTTTATTTAATTTCACTGAAAGGATCCAAATAACAATGACTTAGACAAGATTAAGTTTTTCTTTTTCCTGGTAATAGATGTTCACAGTTATCAATGTAGGGGTGGGATGTTCACAGTGCCAGGGACCAATACACGTCCATCTTTTTGCTATGCCATCCTAGGGAGGGGACTACTGCCTCATGGTCCAAGACGGCTGCATGAGCTTCAGCCATCCAGTCTGGTTTCCATGCACATTCACTTCAAAGACATACTTCAGAAGTCATTTCTCTACATACATATGTGTGTACTAGGTATAGTCATGTGACAATGAACTTGACTCTGAATTTAAAAAGTCTGTGAACTAAGTTCATCATCACATGGCTGTAGTTAGCTGCTGAGAAATGGTGTCCTTATTCAAAATGGCCACTTGTCCAGCTTTCGTTGTATTGTACTCTGAAAGAAAAGGAGTATCTATCCTAGGAGGGTCCTTCGTGGTCTCTGCCACAGCAAGCAAACTTCAGAAGTAAATTTTAAAAAATCATCTTGATAGTATTATTAAAAGATGAATTTTGAGGAAGTCTTTGCCATTTTTATGGTACCTCATAAATTACTATTCTACATTTGTAGTTTATTACGAACTATTTCTTTAAATGTAAAGCTTGGAAGAAATGGTCTGAAAAAATGCACAAGACAAAAATATGGCCTATGACATAAATAGTAAAAATAGAAATGATGTAATGTTCCTGCTTAGCTAATGTAGAAGAATTTCATTAGGTAATGCAGTGTTGATGAGTTAATAGCTTTGTCTCACTCTCCTGAATACATAATGTGCCTGAACTACTTGAATATTGTGAAATCCTCAGATAGACCTCTTTACAAGTTACTCATTTTCTTTTATGCAGTAGGACTCTGCAGTGCAGGGTGCGGATTTCTTTTTGGGAACATGTTGTACCGTGGTTAAAAATGATGGTGACATATAAATTTTGCTGCCTATTGATAATCAACTAGGCAGGTTTATAATACTATAGCAGTTGATAGAAATACTTTAAGGTTGCCAATCAGATTTGATAAAGGAAAAGAATAGTCGCCCCCAAATTTTCTGTTTTCTAACTTCTGGCCATTTATATGTGTATTGCATTTGGGACTAATCAAAAACTTTATATATGTGTGTGCGTATAAATATATATCCATGTCCAATGTTGTACTCAAAAGCACACGCATACACACATGCACTGATACAGGATTTCTTATGAATCAGTTTTTATAAGGGAATATTATAGACATACACACTTGCTCATTGTGGGGGATAAGTATGCTACTTTCTGTTTAAACACAGTAGGATTTAGTAATAAATTTGAATCTTTTAACAAATTTTAAGGTGTAATTTTAAATAATTTGCTATAAAAAGTATGCTATTCTTTGTAGTGACATTATTTCAACCCATCGTTTTTCTTCTTGTCGAATGAGGATTTAGGTTGAATAGCAAGAACGATAATTTTGGAGACAGAAGATGTAGGTTCTAATCTCAGCTCTGCTGTTGGACTTGAGTGATACCTTCTACACTCTGCCCTATAGCAGCCCCGCCTATACAAGGGATAATAGTATGGGAGGCCCTCTGCAGGGGACCTGGGACTCCCATCAGTAAGGGATGACTTTCATTTCTTTCTTTTCTTTTCCCACTGTCTCCTTGCCCCCCTCCCCACTTATTCGAGTCCAGTATTTTCTCAGAGTCCTAAAGATTCCAGTGTCGGCCCCTGAGGTTAGATGAAGAGTTAACATGAGTGGATGGCTTCAAACCTAATGTAGAATTAGAATGAAAATGACAGAAACTATAGTTCTTACCACGAAAGCATTGATTAAAAATTTGAAGTTAGATGTAAGCCTGCTGAGAGAATCTTAATTGGGTAACACTTTGAGGTCAATTAAAATCCCTGTTTAAACCATTCTCAAAGACTGGGATTAGACCCTATATTTTATAAAGAAAATAAAAGAATAAAAATTTTTTTCCTCTTTGTAAGCATCAAAATCTGTTTAGTTTTTTGATCCAAGGTATATGACTTTCTGTAATCCCAACTAGAAGTTTTAACCAAGATCAGAAAGACCCTTTGAAAAAAATTAAATGCAAAAAAATTAATTTTCGAGTTTTTAAAGGATAACCATAGGTTTAGGGTAAGGGTGTTTACTCTTCCACTTTTTGGTTAAAATGAAAATTGACTTTCATTTTCTAAATATTAGAGATCCTTAGTCTCATTTAAAATATTACCAAAAAACGCAACAACAACAAATTGCCACCTTCCTAGGCTATTAAGAACCAGAGGAGAAGCATCCTGGGTGTGTTTCCAGATCTCTGTTAGACCATTAAATTTTCATCCATATTTAACAAATGTCATTATTCAGTTTCATGGGGTCACTGTGTCAAAATGTCTGTGTTAGAACTTTAATTTATTTTCAGAGGTTCCTTTAAGTGGGCAGAAAGCATGGCATGTTGGATTGATTAACTCTCTTTAATCCATCCACTGGATTGGTTTGCAGCTCAAAACTTATTCTGGGATGTATACTTAAAACATTAGAATTTATCAGCACCGCAGCCGAATCTGACACCAGAAATGTCTCCCTCTCTTCTGCTTTCCTTCCTCTGGCTGGTTTTCTTTTAAAAGGTGGGTTCTTCCATTATGTCTCCAGGTAGCAGTAACAGCCCTGCCTGTGTGGTATCCCTTACCAGATGGCCCTCTTAATAAATGCCTTGCTCTTGCCCACCCTCACTTTCTTGATCCAAATGTGAAATGCCAGCAAATAAATAAGAGCATTGTACTCTGATGAGTTCTCTTGAGATGAAGAGACACCCTGGGGAGAAGCAGCTAGAAACAGCTTCTCTGTTTGCTGGACTGCTCCTAATTACTGGTTAGTAGGTAGAAGACACTGTTTAGATAATAGACAATTTAAAGAGAGAGAGAGGGAGGGAGAGAGGGAGAGAGGGAGGGAGACAGAGAGAGTCAGGGAAAGAGGGAGTGTGCATATTATTTCAAATGCCTTTGCTAACACGAAAATACTCTTGGATGGTTCGAGTCCATTTGAAATATTGTGCATGATCTTGTGAGGGGACCCCAGACTTTGGTCTCGGGGTACGCAGTTGCTGTGTGCAGATCTCACTGCCAGACTAAAAGTGCAACAGAAATGAGTGGGTAATGAGAGCAGAGCAGCCAGTTCTTTAATTGAATTAAAAGCTGGGTGACATCAATGCAGACACCTGTCCAATTACAGACAGGCCAAGGTGTTTACCATTGCTGTACAAGCGATTCGAAGATGACAGAAATCTTTCCGCCCACAGATTAACATAATGAAGGAGAACAGATTACAGTGGATGCCGGCCAAGCACCTAGGTTGGCAGCTGGGGGTGGGGTGGGGGAGGGAGGAGGAGTCTGCTCAAGTATGTAAATAGAAACGGGCTTCTTTTTTCTTCTCCGAAATGTGTTTGGCTTTAAAAAGGATGCCATTTTGCTCTGTGTCTCAGGCTCAGTTTCCGGGCAGAGCATTTATACTTGTCTGCATTTAGTCAGAAGAGTTAATCATAAAATTTCAAAATTTCACAGCTGGCTCTTCTGTTGTCTTCCTGCCTCTCAGCGCACAGAGTTCTATTAGAGGCTCAAAAGCTTGCACAGCTGGTGTCAGCTCCACAATGATTTTCTCTTAGGTAGTCGGGCTGCCTCCAATTACTAAGATTTCTCTTTGGCTCCTTTGAAACTTGAGGCTAGAGCAAAGGAAAGAAGGTGTTGGAAATCATCGTCATCGGTCAAAGGAAACAATGTCTGTTACTTTGCTGACTCCCTGGAGAGGGTAGAATGGGACTGGGGGGTCTCTTATAGTGAGGGAGACAGCAGAGTGGCACGAAGCAGATGGAAAAGTCTTCATTTTTTGGTCAGGCATCAAGTGCCAACTTTGGTAAACCGTTGTAAGAGCTGCTGGAGAACAGGACAAGTGAAGAAGGAAAAGGACATGTCCTTGCGTTCAAGGAGTTCCCTAGATCATTTTGAGGGACTTTTAAATTTCAGGGTTCTCCAGGACAAGGCTCTTGCCCTCTGCTAGGTGGAAATCCTCAGAGCACAGAGTTTGGAGCCATATACACCGGGACTCTGAAACGTCCTACTGCGATGTGCTTTATTCCTGGAAATGAGGTCCCCGTCCCTATTCTTTCAGCTTGGGCTTTCTGCATGCACCGAGGCCCACAGGACTGCAATTCAAAGGGAATATACTTACTTTACTTCAAACTCCCTTGGTGTGGCATGTCAGGATTTCTCAATGTTAAGCATTAATGCAAAATGCATTATCACTTAGCAGTGAGTGTTCTGCTGGTGCCAATGATTTTAATCTGGTTACCAACACTCCTGTGTTTCTTGGGATACTAACACTTTTAAGACATCAATAATGCTTACTTTATGCTTATTGAATGTTTTTTCAGCTCATCCTCTTCCATTATCAAAAGGGACTGGCAGGTTTCCTGACATGGTTGGGACCATTTTCTGATTTCACAGAGTTTTGTGGCTGAAAGGGAATTTGAGAGGTCATCTGGCTGGCCTAGAGGTAGGGACAGTCTTAAATTCAAAGGGAAAAAAAGGCTCCTCTGTGATGTCTCTCAAAGAAAGAGACTCATATCCCAGCCGATCTTAACATTTCTTATTGTCAGGAGATTCTTCTTTATTTTAAATACCCCAGGTGTCATAAAGGGAGATTACCCCACTTTCTCTTATTCAGTTTTCTATGGACGCAGAATATATGCAGTATTTTTCTGCTTAGGATTTCTTTGAAAATATGTCCCACTATATATTTTTCAGTATTCTTTTTAATATAATACTAAAATGTATACTTTCAAAGATTATCCTTTTTTTCCTCTTTGTCTTTAATTAAATCTAGATCTCCTTTCACATGGGACTAGGAAGTCTGGATCTTATAAATGCCCTTATCCATTTGTCATATATGCAAGGATTCTGATTTATGTATTAATCTATGTATTACTGTTATCATTAGGAGCCTTCAAGCTCTAATATTTTCTTAGATTAGAAACCTCATAGAGATCAGATGTATTTTATAGCACCTTTCCCAGAAACATGGAGAAGAAGAAATGATAAATACTTTTTGATGATGATATACTATCATAGTAGTACTACTTTTTTTTCCTGGAGACTGTATAATCTAAGTAAGACTCTGACACTTCAAATAAGGCCATTAGGTCAGTCACTCAATGATATCTATGGATATATCCAAGAAAGGCTATCTTAATTAGTACCGGAAAGAATATACTTACTCTCTTTCTTTGGTAACAGCAAAACTTCTTGTAACCATCAACTTTAATCCATCCTCATAAACTCTCCATACTGAGAAACAAGATGTAAACCATATGTCTCAGGCAATAGGATGACTTTGGTCTGAACTGAGGAAGATGACTTGGTTGACCAGCCCTCTCCCAACCACTCACTGTAACCTGACAAGAGGAGAGAAAATGCTGAATCTTGGGTGCCTGGGTGGCTCAGTTGGTTAAGCGTCTGCTTTCGGCTCACGTCATAATCCTGGGGTCCTGGGATGGAGCCCTGCTCAGCAGACTCACCCCTTCCCTGGTTCCTGCTTGGTCTCTCTCTCTCTCTCTCTCTCTCAAATAAATAAATAACTAAAATCTTAAAAAAAAAAAGAAAATGATGAATCTTTATATTACTCTTCTTATTGAAGTGGATAATACTAATCTATATTTAGGGAAAAATGATTCCAATGTTATGATAAACTTTTCTTTGAGACAAAACATTATGAGCAAGATCCCCACTAGAAATAGGAAAGATATACCACCTCGGCCTCAGAAAGTACAGCACATTTTTTTTTAAAGTGTGATTTACAAACCATCCAAAATTTCCACCTGGGATTTGAAGTTGGCAAGAACCAAAACATCAGCTTTCTTCCTTTTTCTCTTTTTTTCTATTTTGCCACTCTCATTTCTCAGTGTTTATTATTGTTTCACCTGAAATGGGAAATGGGAGCACTTTGATGAATGGCCTAAAAGATGATCTAGTTTCTCTCCAGCATCTTTCTTCAAGAATCTTAGGATTTTTCTATGAAATACAATTTGGTCAACTTCTCTATCAAAGCACAAAGCTGAAGAAAGCAAGTTTTGAGAGTATTTGCTGTTTTTTAAGGTTCTTAAGGTTTAAGGGGGAAAAACTTAGCAAAGGAATTTCATAATACACATATATATATATACAAAGTAATGCCTTTAGTGAAGGCAAGTAAGGTTAAACAAAATACTGAAGACCATTTAGTGAATGTGAATTCCATATCTGGTTTGACATGGTCCTTCTTAAAGTCTACATTAAAACCTTTCTTGCTAAGTTGATGTAACAGTCATAATTCTCCTATTGTACTTCCACCATGATTTGGAAAGAAATAAGGTCTCAGGATGAGGTATTTTGTAAGGCCAGTCTTCAAAACTATAAAATAATGGAACTACTTTTATAATGTTTCTCAACGATAATATTACCTGGTTGTATTATGCATCTGCCTACTAAAGATGTAAGAGCACCAACCTATATGTTATGTAACCATTGTGTCTTTTTGGACATGGTTTTCCTGTGCCCCAGCTAAATCATGACCGTCCCTAAGAGACAATGCTTTTTACATATGTCACATAGCTTAAGTGATGAACAAAGGAAGCTAATCTTATATCCCAAGATGTTTTTCTTGTTTGCTATAGGATTAAAAGTCTCACTCTCTAGGGGCTGTTTCATTTCTTGTTAGTATGGCATTATATTCATTCAGACATGCAGGTTGTCTTATTTTAGACTCTTTCAGTAGATTCAAACTTGGCAATAAGAAGACATGATAAATACCAAATATTTTCAAAGGATAAAATGGCTAGAACATATCACATAAGGTTACCTTAGTTTTGAGTCTGGACTTTTGGGATTATGGTGAAACGTTGAGAAATGGGAAAACGAAGTTTATGAAATAGTTGAGGCTGTCAAGTCTGGATCGGAGCATATTGAGAATGAAATGCTAGTGGGACATCCAGGTGGGATATACGACCTGCAGGTAGAGATGCAGAACCAGAGCTGGGGAGAGATGGGAAGCCTGTACATACAAATGGGAGATGGGGCTTGATGAGTTCACAAAATAAGTGTTTAGAAGAAGAAAGAAGCCTGAAGACCCTAACCTTGTAAAACAAAAGCTATTTAAAGGACTGTGGAGGGAAGATGAGCCAATCAGTTCAAAGAAAGAAAGGAGCTCTCAGGAGCTGAGGAAAACACCTTGGGAAATTCAGTGGCACAGAGGGAGCTGAGGGAGTCAAAGTCCAATAAGTAGAGGGAAGATAGGGATTTGAGGAAGGTTACTTGATCTGATATTTAGAGATTACTAGTGATCTTCAAAAGATAAAAATCAGGATTTAGTAGCACAGTGCGAGCAGGAAACTTGGTTGCAGTAGTAACGTGGACTGACACAGCCTCTGCTAGAGCTCTTTCCTTACACAGCTCTGTGTTGAGCACTTTATACTCCTAAACTCATTGAATCTTGATAGTAATGCTATGAGGTAGGTACTCTATTATCCCCAACTCACAGATGAGAACGGAGACCTCTCTTTCAAGACAGGTATTGTTATTACATGTTTACAGATAAGGAAACTGAGGCACAGAGATCTGAACAACTTGTCCAAGCCCATACCACAAATCAGTAGCAGAACTGGTGTTTGGACCCAGGAAATCATGCCCAAGTGTCTATTCTCTTGACCACTTCACCACTGCATGATGAGGATGCGTAGGTGGCAATGCACACTTTCTTTTAAGACATCTAGTGGAAGGAGAAATAACTTCTTAAAGTGAACTTGGACAGCAGGTCATGGTCTGGGAAGTTCAAGAAGAAATAACAGTCACCACGGCAGGAATGAAGGAGAGCAGAAAGTTAGGACATGAGGTGGATTCGAGATTAGAGGGAGCTGAATTTGGCATGAGGGAGTCATGCGAGTGTGTGTGTGTGTGTGTGTGTGTGTGTGTGTGTGTATTAGGTCACTGGCTCAATGTCTTCTTTGACCATGAGTTAAGATGATGGTGCCAAGTGCAGCAGAGATGGCTCAGGGGCCCAGGGCGATGCTTGGGGAGCTGTTGGAATGAAGACTCGCAGCCATTACTGGGGACTGACACGTGGGAGGTGCCCAAGTAGACAATGGCTCTGGTCTTTGCTTCATCCTGCTCTTTGCTTGTTTGATTTTTAAAAAATTTCTTTTAGGGGAGGAAATAGGAAAATACATATGTTAAATTTTATGTTTGAAGGATGCCCAAGCTGTTACCAATATTGGCACATTTAAATAATAATACATTCTCTAGGCTACTGAAGGTTTACAATATAAAGGGATACCATGACTGGGACCATTTTTTTTTTATAAGAGTGTTGACCAATCTATGTGGTTAGGATTAAAGGCAACTCTGAAAAACGTCAACAGAAAAAAACAATGGTGAGCAAATACACAAATTATATTTTTGATACTTCTGTAATTCCCAGGATTAAGTAAATAAAGAGCTTCTGCCTTGATTATGAACATTTAGTAAACAAAATGTGCTTTCATTTCTACAGGTACTCTTAATTGCTGAACAAATCTTATATATTCACCACCAAGCCAGGTTAATTCAACACTTCCATGTGCACCACTTCTGTTTAAGACAGGTGTCTTAATTAAATAAACTAATAATTTTGCAAGGAGAAGCACAAAAGCATAATTATCTAATTTGCTAATTGTTCAACTATGTTGATTTGCATATTTGTTAGTTGTAACATGAACAAGTAGTTTGTATATGTGTATCCTACCGTTAAAGTAATGAAACCACTCTTGGGATTAGCATTTCCTAAAGTGTGTTAATAGATGCTATGTAAAAAGGACTCTCGTTGAATAAGGCTGAAAAATGCTAGATTAGAGAAAATGGAATAGTTTTATTCTGCAGGAGGTCTAGAATCCTAGAATGGGATAATATGCATCTTAACTATCAGATACACAGTGCTCTGCTTTACAAACTATGTATGGAAACCCATTTTTACAGGTGAACGTCTCAGGGCACTAATGTTCTGAGGAGCACATTTGGGAAAATGCTCTTTTAAGCTGTTTTAACAATAAGTTGGTCTCACAATTTTTTTTACTAGTCACTCCATTCTGTAATCAGCAGAGGGGCAGGCAAATGAATTAAAGAGGCATATTTTTTTGTGTCTGTGTCTCTACATCTCTCTCTCTCTCTCTCTCTCTCTCTCACACACACACACACACACACACACACACACACACTGCTCTTTATAGCTACTTACAGTAAACATGCAAACCTCCTTTTTTCCCCTTTTATTATAGGCATATTGACAGGCTTGCTACCCTTCAAAAACTATGCGGTAACCCTAACTGCTTGCACTTTGGCTGGCTGTACCGAGAGCTCACAGGCATTGAACATCTCTACTCCACAAGAAGGTAAAGTAATTTCAAAGGTCTTGACTTCCACATTTCAGTTATGAATAATAAAATAGGAGAAGAGCTAAATGCTGCAAGGCCATTTGCTGGAAAACCCCAACCTAATTTGATGACAAAGTGCATTGCCAGGCCATAATTGCTCCATTTTTTGGGGGGGTGCGAAAATGAATCAAACTCCATACCCTTTAATGACATGCATCTTTAATAGCTGTAATGCAGATTAATGGGCTTTTTAATTGCTGTTACATTGTTCATGCAAGAGCCTTGTCATTAATATGAAGCATCTGAAAGATTAATGAAAGCTTCCTCATTTTACTATGGCTCAGAAGTAAATCTAGAGACAGTCTGACTAAAAAGAATTGATTGTACGGCACAGTATGAAATTGAGAATCAAACGGTTGATTTCCATGGTCTCTTTGAACTGCTAAACACCAGCACAGGCAACAATTATTTCAGTATGATGGAGCCTCCAAATGTCGGTTGAGGCATTATTAATCACTGCTCGGTTCCTTCTGACTGAAGTCTCATTTTTGTTGTACTTGGAACTTACAAACTGTTGGCATAAATTAATGTTTCAGAAAGCATACGTTTAGAAGGCAGTGAGAAAGAGAAAATATTTTAGCACTCCAAAGTGAAAGCTTTGCTCAAGCATCAGAACACATCACTTCAAGAAATAACAGCCCTCCAAACATTTGAAGCATTGTTACTTCATATTTCTCTCTCCTGGATGAGAGGAATTACACATTTCTTCTGTCTAGTTGTCAAGTTATTTAGGAAATTGAAAAGCTTGATCCTCGGGGGAAGAGTCAGCCAGTCTCTCTCCCTCAGCATCTGTCCATCTCCTTCCTGGCTCCCTCTTTTTCCCTTCCCTCCTGCAAATCCTTTAGCAAGTACACCTCACGCAGAAGACATGAAAGAGAAAGACAATGGCCCATGTAATGAAACAGGATAGAGGGGTCTGTGAAATCCTTCATGTGACCTTGCCCCAACAAGAGCCTCCTCACCTGGGCTACGCCATCAGTGACCCCGTCATCCATGTTTTCTCAGGGTTCTCTCAGTCTAGCCTGTGGAGAAAAGCACTGTTTCTCTTACTGTGGCATTGCTTCTGCTGGGCCACGTGATCCACGTGTTGGTCCTCTCCTTTTACAAATGCTTCCACCAGCCTCAGTATGGGACAAGCGCCCTTATATTCTCAATACCCCCTACCCCCTCTGTCCAGGTTTTGCCTGGAACCCTTCAAACCTACTTTCGCAGCTGTATCCCAGAGGGATTCCTACTGGTCCAGTTCACCATTCCCTCTTCATTATTTAAGGAATTCCCAACTTCTAGCTTTTTCTTAAAGTTACTGCCAATGTACCAAACCATAGATGTTTTTAGGGTCAATATTTTAAAACTTTTAGTTCCTGTGATTCCGATTTATTCACCATTACAGAAAATGAACAGAACCTTATTTGAAAAAAAAAAAACAAAAACTTACACACAATGTTGTTTTCATATATAATTAATTCAATTGATTCTCTACTTGCTGGTTATTTCTACAGAAACACATAGGGTTTTTTGTATCTATTATGAACCACCCTCACCAGCATTGTCCACCTTAGATCAAAAGCTCCTCAAGGGTAGGAACTCCATCTGTTCGATTTGCTTTAACAGGCGCAGCCCCAAGTAGAGAGTATGGGTTAATAATACTTCAAGGAGTATTGATGAAGTAATGCAAGCATCAGTCAAGTGAACTAGTGTAATACTCCCCATCCATCATTAAGGCAAATTCTCATAAATTCAGGACAATTATTTAGTACTGTTCCTAAAGCAATTATTGACAAGCTGCCCACGAATCAGGAATATTTCTCTGCATCGGATTTCAGGTTTATTTCATGATTTATTGGTTTAGGTCTGAAAAGTTTGAATTAGAAAAGTAAACTAAAATTAGACTCCATAAATCTTTTTTTTTTTTTTTTTCCACAGCCCCACAGGAAGTTCAGCCACCAGTAGCCAAATCTCTTCCCAATTCTTTGTTACTGTCCTGGAATCCACCCAAAAAAGCAAATGGTATTATAACTCAGTACTCTTTATATATGGATGGGATGCTTATCTATTCGGGCAGTGGAAAGAACTACACAGCCACAGGTAAGACTTCTATAGGTATCGGTAAATAGTTCTAGTCTGTGTTAGACTATGTATATTTCAGATATCTGTAGTCTGTAATTGTCTGAAAATGTGGTCTTTAAAATTGGGGTACTTACTGTGTCTCCTCTTATTTGGTCCCCTTGCGTGGTCCCTAGTCACACTCACCATGCCCGGTTGAGTCAATGTCATTTCAAACAAATTCCACTGTCACACAAGTTAACTACTTTAACATCCTCATGAATGCAGGATAATATTAAGACTCAGATGTGTGACTCAGTGTCGTCTGAATTTTGGGTCATTTGAGAAGAAACAGTATATATGCCGAAATCGTATTGTAACGTGTGACGACACTTGAGTAAAATAAGGTAAATTGCTGAAAACCTTGTAAAACCCAAGAAGCCTATATTATGTCTTATTGCCTAGTATCTGAATCACGCTTCTATTTGTGTAGTAATTTTAGTGGTTATATATTGTATAGTATTTTATATACTATATGTGACTATCTGGCAAGACATCATGAGTCAAATATTGACTGATGAAAAACTGAAGCCTAGAGATATGACGTTCTTCATGAAAGGTCACAACCAGGGAGAGGCAGAGGCAGAATTAATTATTTATGTATTCAGTCCTCCACATTAATACCAGGTGCTAAGGTTGTAATAGGGAATCAGCGGCACACTGGCCCTCCTCTGTTGGTGTTCATGGCTTCAGGGGAAAACACACAGATGCAGGGATGAGGCATTTGTGGACAGGGCTATGGCATTTACCTAGTGGCATCCTCAGGGTTTACATTTTTTGTGTCCTTTCAAGACCGAGAACCTTCAAGGGACAAGAGCTATTAATTTAATATTTTGTTCCTTGAGGTTGGATAGAATTCTGTAATACATGTTCTAGGAGGTAGGTGCTATTACTACCCCCAGGTTACAAATGAGGAAATTGAGGCAGAGAAAGATTAAGGAACGTCTTCAAAGTCACACAGCCTATGAGTGGGATTTTGATACTGATCCGTGCTTTCTGGCTGTGATGAAGAACCTGTGGTCTTGAAACAAGTTACTTCACTTCTGAGACTTAGTTTATGAATCTGCAAAATGGGAACAACTACAATTTTCAAGACTCTAAAGAGAACTGGAGCTATAAATAAAACACCTAACAGGTTCTTAGCATTTAGTAAGGAGAATACTCTTATTTCCTGTAGAATGCAGAGTTCATATTTTAAACTTTAAAAATAGATTCATCTTGCCCTAACAATGTCTGAAAGCATTATTTTAATTAAATATTATACACCAGAGAAATTACTTCAAAAGAAATGAAAACATATCATGGAATGAACTATACACACGAATTAATAATTAATATAAAACACTTCTGTAGGACCAAAAAATATCAGCATCATGCATAATAGGAAAACACATCTTTTAGGCCCAGTACAGACATTTCCTCTGAGAAGCCTTCTCTGATGCCCCAAGTATGAGTTGATCCGACGCAGGTATGCTCCTTGGAAACTTCTGTGCCCCCTCTTTTTTTTTTTTTTTTTTGTGCTGTCTTTGAATAAGGTTGCTTATTTACTTGTCAGTTTGCCCTTCTGACCCTAAGCTTCATAAACACATGACCCTAAGTGTCTGGTTCTTTACTGCATCTCCAGGACAGGGTGGGTATAGACAGTGTTGAATAAATGAATGAATGAAGTCAGGTGATTGCTGGGAACAGAAAAAGGAGCCAGCAAAGGGGAAATTGTGGAGGGTAGGAGTAGGGTGGGAAAGAAAAAGTGACAGAGAAAAGAAAAAAGAAAGGTAGAAAAAGGAACTAAGATCCCTTCCATGGGTAGACACGAGTGCTAGCCCAGTCCATAGGGAAGTTGTGTGGCTGATAGCAGGTCTCAAAACGTAAGCCTCGACTATTTGCAAACCGTGAATACCATTTGAGGTGACAGACACTGTGCACAGCCAGAAGATGAGCAGTGTGGGGAAGACGGGAGGCCAGAATTCACATTTATCTCCAATACTACTTCCAAAATGATGCTAATTCTGTATTTTGTTTGATGGAATCAGCAACAGAACCATGTGACTCTGGGGTCTGCAATTAAAAATCTTGGCAAATGTTACCATAGTGGATTAGTACAACAGATGCCCCCCAAATATAATCTAATGTAAAGAAAGTGGAATATTTTTGTAGTGCCCACAACCATCTTCTCGAGCTACAGAGATAATAGATTCTTTAATGGTTTTCATTTTTTATGTAGATTTTTGAAGATTAAATCTTAGGTAGTACTTTTTTTTTCCTATGGCCTTCTTGGCTTCTAATAAGCAACTGTATTTCTTGCCATTCTCATCCCCAAATGGCAGAAGATATGAGGCACATTGAGACTGCAACACGAAGGAGAGAAACGAAGCCAAGAACCTTATGATGGGATTCAAAGTTGTGCATGATTGTTCTAACATTAGAGCTAGTAAATCTGAGGCCCGGAGAGGTTAAGAAATTCTAATCCGAATTGGAGGAACCACTTCAAATCTGGATCTGTCTGGCCCCAGAGTCCATGCTTTCATTCTTTCCACATTCTGCTGCTCAAATTATTACATATTATCTTATTTTTTACATAAATAAATATGATATATTATTACACATTCACATAATGTGTAAATGTTTTGTGTAAATATGTAAATTATTAATATATTAACATAAATATATTGTGTAAATATGCAAATATTTACACCGCATGTGAATGTTACATAATATGTAAACATTACAGATTAACATAAAGAAATATTACAAATTATTACATATGATTTTATTTTTCCTCCCAACAATGCTGACAGGGAGACCAAAACCTGATTGCAAACCCCAGAGCACCTGTATTATTCTTTTTTGGGCTCCATAACAAAATACCACAGACTGGCTGGCTTAAACAACAGAAATTTATTTCTCACAGTTCTGGAGACTAGAAGTCCAAGATCAAGGTGTTGGCAGGTTTGGTTTCTCTTGAGGCCTCTCTCCTGGGCTTGCAGACAGCTGCCTTCTCACCATGTCCTCCCAAGGTCTTTCTCCTGTGTGCACAGCCCTTTCTTACCCGGTCACCAGTCCTGTTGGATTAGGGTCCCACCCTTATGATCTCATTTAACCTTAATCACCTCTTCAAAAGTCCCATTTCCAAATATAGTCACATTAGGAGTTAGGGCCTCAAAATATGAATTTGGGGGAACACAGTTCAGTACGTAAGAGCACCCTAAAGGGAGTGCTTTCTCTACCATGAGCGTAGGCTGAATGCCCACTTCTGTGTAGATTCTCAAATCATGTGAGGATTGAAGAAAGTGGCCTTTAAGAGCCCTTTCAACTCTAAGATTTTATACGTGTAATAGGCATTAATTTCAGGTCAGTTAGGTCTTCAAAGTCTACCTGTCCACTAGGAATCGCAAGAAGGTACAATGCGAAAGGGAATCTGTCTGTCTAAAGTCAGCTAGGAGAAGGCTGATTAGAGGAAACTGCCCTGGCCATTTGAACAGGCTCTAGCCTCTCCAGACACTGCATCTGTGCCATGTTCCATCATCAGATGCGTCCATGATGTCATTGGTACTTGTTACTCATCTTTGTGTCAGGATCTTTGTGAACTAATCTCCTGTCCATGCTGAGAGTGGTTTGCGGGTGGAGCTTCCACTGGTGAGGGCTGGTGCTGTCAGCAATAGTGAGAGTTGAGGGCTATTAGAATGGGTCTCTTCAGTGCTGAAATGACAGTTCATAGGGAGACAGAGGAATGGAAGATGCAGTCTAATGGATTAGAGAAATAATTGATAATATTTTTCAATTATAAAAGCCACTATATGCTTATTGAAGATAATTTAAAACATCCAGATGTCTAATACATGATAATCCCACCATACCAGTAGAAGCTCAATGTAAGATGTAATTCCTTCTAGTACCTTATTCATGTTAACAAAATTGATCTGTAATGTATAATGTTGAACCCTGGCATATTTCCTTATTATGACTGTATCCCACTTTATGAAGCATTTTTCCTGAAAATATTTTGAAATATTTTAATACTAACATCATATCCCATCCAAACGTATGCTAATGCATTTAACCACTTGAAAGAGTTCAAGTTTCTAACTTATCTCTCTTTTAAATATGTGGTGACAAATATTATTGTATGTAATCTTTGTTTATTAGCTTCCCAAAAGGGGAACAACTAAGTCAAAGGTAGTGAACCTTTCTGAAATATTTGATATACATTTTCGTACTGTTTCCCAGAAAAGTTCATCAGCCGGGCATGTTATATTCTTAAATCTTTGATAATTTTGCAAGTGACAAATACTATTTTATTTTTGTTTGCCTGTTGAACTACTAGGTATAGGGCATGCTTTCTGCATGTTTATTAGAGATTTGTATTGTGCTTTGATTCAGCTGATCACAGCCTAATGAGCAAAAATTTAATAGGTGAGGAATAATTTTGAAACTTCCTCAAGAGCTGTGTTTTATACCCTGTTTTCCCTGGTTGTAATCATCTGCACTATGTAAAATTCCTTGTCTTCTACCCTATCAAAAACTTCCTTAGTAACCTGGCTTAATGTGTCCTCCTAAATATTCAAAATGTCAACCTTCTTTCCCTCACTCTTACTCCATTCATTTGTAGCTTCCTCTTAAGTTCCCACATAGAACACATTCTTCTGTTGTGTGTAGCAAATAGATCTTGCTGCCATGGTGGATACAGGAAAAAGTAAATGCATTTCAATTCAGAAGGCACTTAGCATCTCAGTGGTTTGAATTTTTTTTTCTTCTTTCTCTTAAATATGAAGCATTAAAAGTCAAAGGCATTGCTGCACCTTGAGTTAGTACAAAATATATTTAAAAATGCATACAGTTCAAATTTTTTGCCTTGCATAGGCCATAAGCTAGTAGTATGGTGGGTCAGTTGTGACACTGAAAAATGAATCCAGTTAGAGAACCTCCCGAAGGCTGTTGATGTTTGCTATAATAAATAGCACACACTTTAAGTCAAACTTTTTCATTCTGTATTCAAAGGTAATGGATTTTTCGTAACCATAGTAACCTTGGTGTATTTCTGGATAAATACATGAGGTATATACATTCTAGTTTTATTTTTGAATATAAACTACCACATTATGTATTACTAATAATATGAAAAATAGGATGTAGGTTAGTATAATGACAGCTTAAACTAGTATGCATTTTTCTTCTGCAAAAAATAAATATTTATCAAAAGTATAGGTTCAATTAATTTTTCCCCCAGTTTTGTGGTATTCTGGTGGTGCCATTTATCTTTTTTTGCAAGATCTCCATTAATCTCTTATTTCTGTCCCATAACAGATTTTTAAGAATTTCGAGGTAAAAACAATTGTGCTTTAAAGCTCATGATTAAAAACATTATTGAAAGATTGAAGGACCTATATTGATATCACCAACAGAGCTATTGTGAACTACTTAAGATGTATGTATATAGTATGTTCATAAAGAGGTAGAAAAAAAGAAACCTTTTGTGAGACTGTTCAACATCCCAGGATTGTTTCAAAGTTCAGGCTAGATAGCATCCTGATTGATGATGACTATCCAAACTGTAGCCAACCAGATCATTCTCATTTTAAATGAGCACCCTACCAGAAACTGGCAATCTTTAAGAAGTTTGTGAGATGTTTCCGAGAAGCCTACGAAGTTTTCGGAAACAAGGATAGCAAGATGGTGAGCTGGGAGAAGTGTACTATGGGCGCGACAAGGACGTTTATGTAAGTTGTGCGAACTGGTAAGGAAAGAATAGTGAACCCTCTGGACAGTTCTTTTTTTATGACACAAATTGTTGTTGGTGAACCTACCTAAGCCATTGCTGCTTATAACTCCTAGAACTCCAAAGGGGTAAAGGTCAATAAGGACTCTGTAATGTAGAAGAGATACTGACACCAAACCATAAAACTCATGTATTTTCAAGTGTATCATCTAATAAATCTATAGTAGTCTTATGACTGAATACAAGTGGCCGATTTCTAGCCACTGCTGTCTCATCAGGACCCGGGCCTCTGTCACTGAGGCTAAAGCAGTAAAGAAGCCAGGATAACAGCAATGTAAGAAGTGCATGTGTGTGTGCATGTGTGTGAGTGTGTGTGTGTGTGTGTGTGTGAGAGAGAGAGAGAGAGCGCATGTGACAGAGACAGAAAAGGAAAGGAAAGAGGAAAAGCAGACGAATATCTGGTAAAGTTAGATAGTAAGTATTTATATCTTTACCAAACTGAAAAGTGCAAAAAACTGTTAGGTCTGTTTTTTTTTTTTGGTCTCATTTGCCAAGGTCAAAAAAACCATGTTTAAACAGCAAAACAGAAATGTTTATCTTGAATCTTCCAAACACTTAAGTCTGACGATGAGAAATTTATTGCAGAAGAAGCTGTATTGCTTATGACACAATAAAAAGCATTTAAAGTTAGGTACTTCTAACCGAGCGTTACAAGGAACCTTATCAATTCTCTACAAATTTGAGCTAAATTATATTCATTCACACTGATAGTTTACAAAAGATCCTTTCTTAGCAAAACAAAACTTCACTTTAACCTTGATATTTTCTGGAATTTTGCATTTTTGAATACCACAGGGCAGTGCATCTAAATCACTCCTTTTACATAAAGTAATATTATTGAGAGGATACTGTTAACATGCTCGTGTTCTAATCCATAAGGCCAAGTATTAATAAGGTAGAGCATATGAGGGTTTTCAGGTAAGGCAATGATCTCATCTATGAGTCATGGTGCCTCTCTATTACAAAGTAAAGTCGTACTTCGTGCCCTTTTTATGTCACAGACATATAGCATTAAATTATAAAAAAAATCTAAGAAACCTTGAGGCTACAAGGAAAAAAACCCTAAATTATGAAAAGAGGCTAGATCACTAACTCTGTGATCAAAGACTCCAGGAGAGTTGCTCAAGGTCTGGCCACATACCAGATCCTTGGGTCAGTCAATAGGGGATGCTTGACTCTTAAAGAGTAACTAAGTAACAAAGGGTCAAATGGAATGAAAGAACTTGTACAGATGTTGAAATATCAGTTGTGGTTAATTGTAAACAATACAACCAAAGTGTTATTTTCACTTTAAGATATTTTCACAGTGTACCAGTATGTGAAGAAATGAAACATGCTTAATTTATATTTTAAGACCTATATAAAAATGCAAAAGAAAAAAAAAAAGCCATTGGAATACTTACAGAATGAAACATCTACATCTTTCTCCAAGTCCAAAAGTAAGAAATAATTATAGAAAGTCTTCATCTATGAAATTAAAAGTTAGCATATGAAATCACTGGCCTGTGTACACCAGCAATATAACTTCTGAATGTCCACTAATGGAATATTGTATGGCCATATAGCTTATGAAGCAATAGAAGAATTTTGAATAATGCAGAAAGATGTTAAAAACAAACATTTTCATCAACAGCATGTAACATAAGGGTCTATTTTAGTAAAATAAATGTGTGTATATGTGTATACATATACATATGTGTGTTTATGTATGCCTAAATGTTAATAGTGGTTATTTTCCAGTCATGGGGTTTAAGTGTTTTCTTTTCTTTTCCTTAAGGGGAGTCTTTTCATCTTTCAAATTCTCTACAGTTTAGATATTAGAAAGGAGAATTTTTGTAGTATTTTCTCACAATTTTAATATATATGATAAAATTGGTATAAAGGATGCATATTTTAGGACTCTATCACCTATTAATACTTAGCTTTGACTTCTCGCTAGTCTTTACCCTGATATTTAATCAGGTTGATTCCCTTAACTCATCTCTTCTGGCCAGTGTCAACGATGGTCTTCTCCTTACCTCCAGCACTATCTACTGCCATCAAAACGTCACACAATGTGTTTGATGATCTACGTCAATTCACACATTTTCCTTTGATTCACAAAATCTTTCATATAATTTGCCTACGAATTTGTCACTTAAATATATTCTATCTTGTAACAAAAACTTATTTGAAGGGGATAAATCTTGATCCAAAACCAAAATGTAGGTTCATTGAGTACAGTTATCATGTATTTATTTATTTTCATAATCTCTATAGTATGTATCATAGAAATAAGGACCCAATTGGCATCTAATAAACTCTTATTGAATTGAGTTGAAATGAATTGGATTAAATTGAAGAAACACTGAGAATCAGTAAACTAATATTTTAAAGTAAATGACAACAAACACCGGTGCATAATTCAGAAGTAATTAATATGCTAAATGTGGTAAGCAGTTTTAATGAGGTAGGCTGTTCCTGTAGCTTCTTAGAAATTTTCATGTAATTATCCAATACGTACCTTTTTTTTTTTTTTTTGTTAAACTACTTGTATATATTTGCTAGGGCTGCCATGACAAAGTATCACTGAGTGGGTTAAACAATGGAAATGTGTTGTCTCACAGTTCTAGAGGCTAGAAGTCCCAGATCAACGTGTTGACAGGGTTAGCTCATTCTGAGGGCTGTGAGGGAGAAGCTGTTCTGTGCCACTCTCCTGGTCTCTGGTAGTTTGCTGGCAATCATTGGCATTCTTTGACCTGTAGATGCTTTGTCCTGATCACTGCCTTCATCTTCACATGGTCTTCCTCTGTGTGCTTGCCTGGGCCAAATTTCCCCTTTTTATAAAGACACAAGTCATATTGGATGAGGGTGTCATCTTAACTCATTACTGCTACAGTGGCCCTGTTTCCAAATAAGGTCACGTTCTGAGGTACTGGGGGCTAAAATATCAACACATGAATTTGGTGGAGCGGGGCAGGGGATGGGGAGACACAATTCAACCTATAACTATGTATTTGATTCTGTGCTTAATAACATCCTGACTTCTTTCAAAGACCTAAAAAATATCAGAGAAGATAGACATCTAATCAAAATCAGTTAAAAAATGAATACATCTCATGACAATAATACAAATAGGAAAGAGATAATCACAGCTATCTGGGATATTCATTCATTCAATGAATATTATCAGGTGTCTACAATGTAGACACTCAAAATTTTTCTGAGCCTTGAAGAGCCAATGGGAAACATAAGTTGCAAGCAAAGGGTCTGCCCTCATGGAGCTTATAGTTCAGTGGGAGGTGGTTAGAGAAGACCTCATACTGTTCATGTAGTAATGCTTAGATCTTCTTAATATAAATGAAAACTGAATCTCTCCTGAGGGTAGGAATTTCTTCTTCAGTCATTTTAAGTGGATGTGTATCATTCCTTGATGTCTGTGTAATTCAGAAATCAAGAGGATAGCGTCAACACCCTCTGACTCTCTTCTACCATACGTCATTCCAGATGATGACTTTTTTTACCTTCCTTTAGTACTTACCAATCCTATAAAATCCATGCTTTTTGGCTAAAGGAAGTTCTTTTCTCTGTTTTCCTCATCTTTGCTAACATCTTACTTCTGTTCCCCAGTTCAGTAAAGGCTTGAGCATCTATATTTGCCTCCTTCTTCTTTTTCTACCCCAGGTCTGGGAAGATCCTGTGTTGTTTCATCTGTCACAGAAACAATCCATTAGAGAGCTCAGCCTCCCATATCTTTTATGTTCTCATCTCTAAGAAACTCAACTGTATGGTAAAATTACTTGCCCTCGTTTCAGTATCCCGGACCTTGCCATCACTTAGAAATGCCCCGTGTCTAACACATTAGGTTCAAATATGTAACTATCCAATAACAAATACCCATTTTCCAGCTCTTCTACTCATTTACTCACACTAAAAATATTTGTGTTCTTCTTTGAAACTTTCAGTTTCTTAACATCGCCTGCTCTCCCCATCTATTAGACCCTGTCTTTCCTTGCCTTCTAAGGTAGCTCCATAATAACTTGAAATATTTTCTTTTTAATTTTCTTAACTTTCTTGCCTTGTTATTATTGCAACATATTCAAGGTGAAACCCACCAAATCTAGATCAATCTAATTGTGTTCCTTACACCTCAACCTGGGGGTCCTGAGCTCTGCTGAAGAAAACCTAGTAAGCATCCAAATTGGTGCCATTCTAATATCCAGTGTTCCCCAGTCACCAACAGGCTTCTAAATGCTTGCTCTGGATCTTTGTTTCCCCAGTGAGCTTTGCCTCACATTCTCCATTACTGGCTCTTCAGTCATTGTCACAGTTCTTCAAACCCTGGCCTACCTGAATCTTTTTTTTTTTTTAATTTAATTTTATTATGTTATGTTAATCACCACAGATCACATCATTAGTTTTTGATGTAGTGATCCATGATTCATTGTTTGCATATAACACCCAGTGCTCCATTCAATACGTGCCCTCCTTAACACCCATCACCAGGCTAACCCCTCCCCTCACCCCCCTCCCCTCTAGAACCCTCAGTTTGTTTCTCAGAGTCCATAGTCTCTCATGGTTCATCTCTCCCTCCGATTTCCCTCCCTTCATTTTTACCTTCCTACTATTTTCTTCTTTTTTTTAACATATAATGTATTATTTGTTTCAGAGATACAGGTCTGTGATTCAACAGTCTTATGCAATTCACAGTGCTCACCATAGCACATAGCCTCCCCAATGTCTATCACCCAGCCACCCCATCCCTCCCACCCCCCACCACTCCAACAGCCCTCAGTTTGTTTCCTGAGATTAAGAATTCTTCATATCAGTGGGATCATATGATGCATGTCTTTCTCTGATTGACTTATTTCACTCAGCATAATACCCTCCAGTTCCATCCACGTCGTTGCAAATGGCAAGATTTCATTCCTTTTGATGGCTGCATAATATTCCATTGTATATATATACCACATCTTCTTTATCCATTCATCTGTCGATGGACATCTTGGCTCTTTCCATAGTTTGGCTATTGGGGACATGGCTGCTATAAACATCGGGGTGCACGTACCCCTTCGGATCCCTACATTTGTATCTTTGGGGTAAATACCCAGTAGTGCAATTGCTGGGTCATATGGTAGCTCTATTTTCAACTTTTTGAGGAACCTCCATACTGTTTTCCAGAGTGGCTGCACCTGCTTGCATTCCCACCAACAGTGTAGGAGGGTTCCGCATCCCTGCCAACATCTGTCTGAATCTTAGCAGATGACTTTGCTTTCTATCTCAAACTGAAGCTCCTAAATGGGATTCCTCTGCTTGCTGTCACAGAACCTATTAGCTTTTCTACATCAGAATCAGTGTTCCCCTTCTTCTCTTAGGAAACAAAAAAGTGTCCATTCTCCTGCAGAGGGCTAATCCTCCTCTGGATCATCTTTTCCTACCTTGGTGAGTACTTCTCTATCAGTTAGCCTGACTTTTCTTTATCTCTCTACCTATACTAGCTCTTTCCATCAGCATTTCTAGAGGCTCACAACTCTTACATGGAGAAGAAGAAAAAAGACAAACAAGGAGAAAACATGTCCTGGTTCTGAGTTCTGTCTTCCACTCCTGCTCCCAACCTTCCCAACTTGGCCCTTCTTACGTCACAGCTACAGTCTTTACCTCCACTGGCTCATTTGCTTTGCTTCCTTACCTCCTGTGCATTTGCTAGAGCTTCCCTAAAAAAACAACCAAACAAACAAAAACCCACACAAATTGGGTGCCTAAAATAACAGAAATTTATTCTCTCATAGTCTGGAGACTAGAAGTCCTAAATCAAGGTGTCACCAGAGCTAATGCTCCCTCTAAAAACTGTAGGGGGGCACCCTTCTTTCCCTAGCCCAGCTTGTCATAGTTACTGGCAGTCTGGAGTATTCCTTCACTTTTAGCTGCATCACTCCAGTTTCTGCCTCTGTCACATGTGCTGTTCTCCCTGTGTCCAGATTTCTCTCATCCTGTAAGAACACCAGTCATATTGGATTTAGAGCCACCTAATTCAATATGACCTCATCTTAACTTGATCATATCTGCAAAGACCCTATTTCCAAATAAGGTCACATTCACAGGTAATGGGGGTTAGGATTTGAACATCTTTTGGGGGGACAAAATTCAACCTACTACCCCTCCATTGGCTTCATAAATACCTGACCACTCAGTTGAAACCATTGTCACCAAGGTTGTCAAAATTCTTATGGTCCCCAATTCAGGGACCATGTGAAAGCACTATAGTTCATGGCACTTTGACAGATTGTTGATCATTTCTTCATCACAGAGGTTCTTCTTTTAGTGTCTGGGATATTCCACCTTCTCAACTTTCCTGTTACTGCTCAAGTTCTCACGTGTCCTCTCATCTTTTCCCTCTACCCACAAATATTGGTTTATCTCAGAGTTCTTCTTGGAACACTCCAACAATATTTCTGTGATGACTCAATCCTTATCTCTTGTTCAGAAGTTTTTTCCTAAGCAATGAACATTTTCTAACTGCATATTGGACACTCCTGCTTCAGGCATTTTACTCCAAGTCCCCAAAACTAAATTCATTATATCTGCTACCTCCCATAAAATAGGTTCTTTTTCCTGAGTTTCTCATCTCAGAGAACAGTAGCAGTATTCACCCCTTTGCCGGAAATAAAAATCTGGATTTAATCTTTCAGTTTTTCTTTTTCATCCCTCATATCAAATCTTAAAACAAAATTCAAACTCATTATGTTGGCATACAACACTTTTCTGATTCCTATCTACTTTCTTAGCTGTATGCCATTCTCCTACTCCCATTTATTTTTACAGTGCTGGTTTCCTTTCTGTTTCTGCTTATTTTGTTTGCTTTGGTTTGGTTTTTTGTATTTTGTATTTTTGTCCAGATCTTTGAACTTGCTGTTTTATCCAACTGGAATTCTCGTACCCCAGTTACATGACTAGCTCATTCTTCTCTTTCAGTTCTCAGATTCTGTATATTAGTTAGGATAACCTAAATGTTGTGAACACACACATACTAGTTTCTGTTAGCAGAAACACCCTAGAAATTCACTTGTCATTCAGTTAAGAGCCCTGTGAGAGTGAAGAGTTGGATCAGCAAAGCTTCAGTCCTGTGCACATTCAGGGTCCCAGGCAGATGTCAGGTCTGCCATCTCTTACACATGACTCTCAAGGTGGCTCTGGAGTTTATCTCCATTGCTGCAGCAGGTAAGGGAAGGGGATGAAGGATAGTAAGTTGGAGATTTTTATGGGCCAGACCTGGGAGTGACCTATGTTACTTCTGCACACATTCTAATGGCCATGACTCAGTCTCTGGGCAGTGCATGCTGCCAGGGGGCCTCAGAAAGCAGCCTAAAACAACACCCATGCTCCAACTCACAGTTCTGTAAGTCAGAAGTTTGCGTAGGCTTGGCTGGGTCACTAATTAGGGTCTCACTACGGCAAAATCAAGAAATTGGACAGTTCAGGCTCTCCTCTGGAGGCTCTGGGAAAGAATTTGCTTCTAAGCTCATGCAGGTTGTCAGGAGAGTTTGATTCCTTGCAGTGCTAGTGCTGTGACATTTCTGTCCCCCAGCTGGCTGTCAGCCCGGGGCTGCTCAACTTGTAGAGACTCCCACACGGCCCCCTCCACCTCCAGAGCAAGAAACGCTTTTGCATCAAACCCCCTTCATGCTTTGAATCTCTCTGACTTCTGCTACCAGCTGGAGAAAACTCTGCTTTTAAAGGGATTATAATTAGATTGGGCACACCAGGGTCAACTCTTTTTTCCATATAAGGTAAGGTAATCATGGGAGGGACATGCCATCATAGTCCCAGGTTGCACCCACACTCAAAGGGGAAGAATTTGTGCAGGGTCAGAGGCAGAATCACACAGGTGCTAAGCCCTGGTTTCCTGGTAAAACAGAAATAGTACTACTTTTGCACCTAGTGGGAGAATTAAATGTGATAATACATGTAAAAAACGGTTAGTGTGGTGCTCACAGCTCTTTCAGAACATAGCAAATCATCAACAAACATGTCCTACTAATTGTAGAAATGATCAAATTATTGTTACATCATGATAAAGATTCTAAATGCCAAGAATGCCCTTCAGACATGTCACTCAACTACATAGCTCATTTAATTTAGAAAATACTTGTTGAGCATCTACTATGTACAAGGTTAGAAGTTACATTACTGCTTAAGACATTTTCGTTTTTCCTCAGATCATTCCCAGTTCAATTGCTTAGACAGAAATAGACACAACTAAATATAATGCTGTCCAGCAGGTGGTGAGTTCTCTGACAGATGTGAGAACAAAGGAAAAGGTAATCAGGAGGATAAAGTGTCACCACAGGAAGTGACTTTTTGCAGGCTTTCGAGTAGAGTTTCAGACCTGGGAATCAGGCAAGCCTAAGGACCAGGGCAGAATAGTCCACGGCACAGCACTATCCATGGGGGTTTCATGAAAATTAGATAGGGCCCAGCTTGATATCCCTGAGTGCCCTGGGTAGCTGGTCAGGAGCAGTGAAAGGCAAGGTGAGAGTCAAATTATCAAAGGTATTATAGGTATGTCGAGATGTTTGAACTTTGTTCTGAGGCAATGGAGGACCACTGAAGGATTTACAGTAATGATATAGCATGAATGAATCAGTGTTTTGGAAAATAAATAATTGAAGTAATGGCATTAGTCCAAAATAGTCACGGCTGAACCTACACAGCTGTTGTCTCCATTCGTAGGTGAAAAAGCAAGTAGGTTAGAACTTTAAATGCAAGAAGCTAATTGGACTTAGCAATACAGATGGCAAAGGATGAGCAAAAGAGGAGAGAAAAGCATTATGTTTATTTGTTAACAGCTCTATTGTATTATATTTCTGTGCATTAGTCAGTGTAAAATCAAATCTACTTATTTTAAATCCTTTTAAATGGTGTTTAAATATTTCCTGATGACACAGTCTGCTGAAGTATTTACTCTTGTTGCAGATTTCCATTAACCTTATTGCAGATACTAAGCCTAAAATTGTATATTTTTAGGGTCCTTGATTATGGAGTAAAGCCCAGTGACACCATTATAAAACCACATCTGGATAAGCTTTAGTGTCATTGTCTTTCTATCCAATTTGGAAACTCAGCAAACTATAGGAGAATACCACTATTAACAGACCCTATGTTCTCAGATTTTTAGGATGCCCTTTCTTTAAAAATAAAGCCAGAGAGGGATTAAACCTTTAAAGCCTTAAGTGATATAGGGAAGTGCCCAGTACAGAGACATCAGTGATATTTGGGGAATTTAGTTATATTGGATATATAAGAACAATAAAGGAGTCAGAGATTAAATTCAAAGTAGTCTTTCCTCATATCTTACTTTTCTCAGATTTTTATTGTTTTCAGAGAGTCTATATGAATCTTCCAGTTCCCTAAAGGATAAAATTTGCTTCACATTTTTATAAATTACTTTCAAAATAGTATCTTTGTATCATAGATACAAACAATTAATGACCAGGACAGATTAGGTTACTTCTAGTAAAGGAAAGATTCAATAATAAAACCAGAAAGACAATTTTTTTTTTCATTCACCTAAGTTTTTGATATCTATCTTACACTGGAAATGTTTTGTATGATATATTGGATTTTATCCATGACAAAAGTTTGAATGCTTCAAAAGCAGTGATTATTATTCAATCTTGGTTTTACGAAGTAAATATACTTATGAATCCTGAGTCCTGAGTCTTTTTGCTGCAAGTGGTAGAAATCCAACAATTTCATCTTTGTTTCTTCATGGACTGGAGAACACAATTAGCAGCAACTCTGAGTTCTTAGCCCACAGCTGGACAACCTCCTCAACTCCAGATTGAAAAACTTTGAGGAAGGAGGCTGATTGTTCCATTTTGGATCATATATCCACCTTTGGGGCCAGAAAGGCAGGATCTGGCTACTAGAAGAAGAGAAAGAAAAATACAGCCTCTGAAGAAATCATTATGAGCTAGAGCAGCACTCCAAATGTTGACTGTTATAATTCCAAACTTTGGCTCATTTGTTAAATTTACAAATACTAGGGGCGCCTGGGTGGCTCAGTCGTTAAGCGTCTGCCTTCGGCTCAGGTCGTGGTCCCAGGGTCCTGGGATCAAGCCCCGCATCGGGCTCCCTGCTCCGTGGGAAGCCTGCTTCTCCCTCTCCCACTCCTCCTGTTTGTGTTCCCTCTCTCGCTGTGTCTCTCTCTGTCAAATAAATAAATAAAATCTTTAAAAAAAAAATTGACAAATACTAGAATCTGCCAACAAAGCCTCACCTTACTTACATATATATTTTTTCCCTTTGAATGTGTTTTATATATATGTATCCTAGGAAACCACCCAACTCTGCTGTCCACTGTGTTCTTCCTTTTGAGAATTTCCCTGAAATTTTATCTATTTTCTTAAAATTGAATCTCTGTTTTTGTTGATTTATTTTCTCCCATTGTTGAAACCCTCAAATCTGTCAGTTGCATGGCTTCCTTTCCAAAATAAGAAATGAATGTTTAGAATATTCCTCTATCTTTTTTGTTTGGAGACCATTCATTCCTTAATTTTTTTTTTTCTGAGTATATATTTAAATTCCAGTTAGTTAACGTACAGTGTAACACTAGTTTCAGGTGTAGAATCTAGTGATTTATCACTTACATGCAATAGCCAGTGCTCATCACAATAAGTGCCCTCCTTCATTCCTTGATTTTTATTATCTGCATCCAAATATCATTCCAGAGCCCTCCTAAAGCCATTAGTGATGCACTGCACCCGTGATATTATTTTTGTAGCTAAAGTCTAAGTAGCTTAAGTGCCTTATCTCCATTCATCTGTATTTATTCAAAATATATATTTAAAAATATCACCTACTATTTTTCCAGCACAAAAATAATTGCTGAAGATTGAATTATTAATTTTCTTATCTTTGTTTCAGTCAGCTGCTTCATATCTAGTGGGGGTATAGCACTAATAAAAATAACCAAAAAATAGTAATAAGTAGTATTCCAAACATCTTTCTGACTTTTACATTTTATTGTGCTTGACGTTATCCCAAAGTTACTGATTTTTCTGATCATATACACATATGTGCCAATAAAATAAAATAAAATGTAATAAAATAAAATATAAATGCAAAAGCCTAATGAACATCAATAAAAGACTAGTTAAACAAGTTATGGCTAATAACCAATAGGCACACTGGGTATATTACATGCTCATTTAATAGAATGAGCAGATCTTTACTAATAAGGTAACATCATCAAAGTATATCATAAAGTACTGGTGTAGAAAAGTATATTTTATAGTCCACTAACATTTGCATATTTGGTTATATACTTTGATTTCCTCTGGAGGAATGTGTAGTAATTGCTAAACTCCTAGAAGGAAACTGGATAACTTGGGAACAAGGGTAGAGGGAGACTTGATTTTCATGTGAGCTCTTTTGTATCTTTTAGATTTTGTACTGTGCCTATATATTAATGTGTTATACATTCAAAATTAAGTACAATTTAAAAATAAAATCATTACAAAATAGTAAATTCTAAGTATAAAAGAAAATTTAGAAAAAATAAAAATCGTCCACAATTTCACCCATCAGAGATGATCACTAATCACATTTTGACTTGTATATTCACCATCCTCTGATCTTTTTTTGTTGATGCACAGATACACACATACAATTTGGCCCAGACTGTTTTAGTCTTTCACCACTTTATAATATATAGTGATCACATTACCAAATTACTAAATTATTTTCTAAATCATGCTTTAAATGACTGCCTAGTATTTTTAAATATTTCACAATATATTTAAGGAACTCATTATAATATTTGGATTATTTCTCATTTTTTTCTGTTATAAACAGTACTGCAGTTTTATGCGTGTGCATTTCTAATTCCTTAAAATTCTCCAAATGTTTTTGTGCATTATTTAAAGGGATATATTCTTCTTCCTTTTTTCTAAATATTTTTAATATACATTAAAATTGCTTAACATTTGCATGGAAGCTATATTACAATTCTTATTTCCTATTTTTGTAATTTAGGTTTTTTGTTTGTTTTTTTTTTTACTTCAGTTATGGTGGTTTTTTTTTTTTAAGATTTTATTTATTTGACAAGAGAGAGGGAACACGAGCAGGGGGAGTGGGAGAGCGAGAAGCAGGCTTCCCGCGGAGCAAGGAGGGTGGGGTTTTTTTTTAGTATTTTATTTACTTATTTTAGAGGGAGAGAGACAACATGAGCAGGAGGAGCAGAGGGAGAGGGAGAGAGAATCTCAAGCAAACTCCATGCTGAATGTGGAGCCCAACATGGGGCTCAATCTCATGACCCTGAGATCATGACCTGAGCCCAAACCAAGAGTTGGATGCTTGACTGACTGTGCCACCCAGGTGGCCCATTTATGGTGGCTTTTAAATGCAGTCATTTTGCTAAAACTTGTAGTCAAATCTAAAAATACTTGCCTTCATAGATTCTTCCTTAGATAGAAAAACTTAAGTAGATTTTTCTTACCCTCAAGAACAGATAAATATTTCCTGATTTTTTTTGCTTGGTGATAGTTTTGTATTTGCAAAATATTTTCACATGTACCAGCTCCTATAAGTCTTTAAATGACCCAGTGATGTATAAAGATTAAACAACTTTATTTCCCATTTGGTAGATAAGGAGCTAGAGAATCAGAATTGACTTGCCTGGAATCATAAAGCTAGTTAATGGCACAGCTAGGATTAGAATTTTGTTACTCTGATAATTTTCTGAATCCCAAATCCCAAATCTCAACTAGATGAGTTTAAAAGAAAAGAACGATGGGGAAATGTCATTAGATTATTAATAACATTCAGCGGTGTCAAAATATTAATACAACATTCATATCTTCATCACATTATCAATGTATTCTTAAAGACAACATGTCAATTAAAATGTCTCATTCAAATGTGAGGTTTAAGTTTTTAAAGTTTAAAGCAAGCCTGATTTTTAATGGGAACTATTTCATATTGTACACTCATAAATGGAAGAGACAAATGCAGAAAATACAGGTCTGCGAGTATAGTACTGATAGGAGAGGGGCTATTTCTTTAAAGTCAGCAATGAAAAGTTCTGCAATGTAAACTGTAATTTTTATGACTGTACCACCGCATGACCGCATAGCATCCTTGTTTCAATTAACTATGGACATGAAAGAATAATCTCTCCTTTTAATCCACTCACAGCAATGGTAGTTCACTAGAGCTTCCATGACAAAATATCAGACTGGGTGGCTTAAATCACAGGAATTTATTTTCTCACAGTCCTGGAGGCTAGAAGTCCCAGATCAAGGTGTCAGCAGGTTTGGTTTCTCCTGAGGCCCCTCTCCTTGACTTGCAGATGGCTGCCTTCTGGCCATGTCCTCACATGTCTTTCCTCTCTTCACGGACATCCCTGGTGTCTTTGTGCATCCAACTTTCCTCTTCTTATAAGGACACTGGTCAAATTGGGTTAGGGCCCACACTCAGGGCTTCATTTTAACTTAATCCTCTCTTTAAAGACCCAGTCGCCACGTATAGCCACATTCTAAGATACCAGGGGTTACGGGTTCCATGTATGAATTTTGGAGGGATACAGTTCAGCCCACAACAGTAGGTTTATTTTACACTGATTTACAACTGTACACCAAAGTAATAAAAATTAAACATTTATTTGTGCATTCATTCATTCATTCATTTGTTCATTCCTTTTGGAGAATAAATCCCAAAGAATATTAGAACAAAATATTCTCAAGAATGCTCATTTGTGGTTCTTTCATTCATTCACTTATGCATTCATCCATCCATTCATGCATCTTTCCTGATTATTCTGAGGCTGGGACAATACAGTAGTGTTTGATTTAGGACTGTCCCCAAGTATGTAGACCTATGTAGTTTACAATTTTCCCCTCCATGTTCCCACCACCTCTCATATCATTTAGCATACTTTACTAGAATTTCTGGTTGACTGAGTAGTCTTCCTCACTAGATTGAGTCCCGTGGGGGCAGGAACTGTATCTTTCATCTTCTATCCTGAAGAAATGGAAGGGTATATGCATATAGTAGGAGAACAATAAAGATCATTTCAGAATAAAGAGATGAAGGAATTTTTTCATTTATGTGAAAACTGTGTGTTATTATGTGGAGAATTTGCCAGAATGTCAAACTGGTATTCAAAGGGATGTTCAGAGACAGAGTAATTTATCTGAGACTGACAGCCAGACCTAAGTCGATTGGTATCAGAGAAGTGACATGTGTCTCAATGCTTGACATATATCGGGTAAATATTTGCATCCTATTTCTTGGTATTGCACACAGGCTATTGCAAAGCTCATAACCACACAGCTGATACACAATCCCTGAGAGGCTCTATCCCACAGCTACAAATATGACTCTATTGATTATATTAAAGTACAATAAAAGTTGATCAGCTATTTTAAACATACCAAATAGTTATGTAATTAAATTCCGTATAATCACAAGCAAAAGACTGGCACATATTTTCAAAATAAAGTTCTTGTTTTACTCTGGATGGAAAACTTCAGAGGAGTTAGTGAATGACTTAAGACTTAGATAAGGGCATCCTGCTTGCTTGACTAAAAATCCCATCCCTGTGTTTATTATATTTCCCAGTTGCATTCGAACCTCGAACAGGAGAAAAAGAGTTTTGAGTAAAAAAAATCCAATAGAGTTTAGGAAAGTTTGTCTTCTATATCCCAACTTTTAAAGGCTATTTTGCAAAGATGATATTGTTGCATTGCCCTCTGTATTTTTTTTTCCACTGTGTTGTGGAAATGTATACAAGTCCAGCAACTCCTAGGGATATGCTAACAAATATGCAAGTATTTGAATATCTATTTCATGTAGGGATATTAGAAAGTCACTTGCTGCCACTTCTGTAGTTCCATTATGCAAAAATCAAGAGGATGCAGGTCATAAATTCTATTAGGTTGGAACTCTGGGTGTTGAAAAGACTATATAGATAATTTTAAAAGATTTTTCCCCCTCAGCTGAATCACTGCTATCAAGTTAAGCTTGGTTTTTAAAAATATAAATCAAATAAATGTTTTCTATAATGCTATATACCTTTAGTATAACCTGAATTCCAGCAAACTTTTGGGTAGACATTTCTAAAATTCAGCATCTATAGAATTCTTCCACTGAAAAAAACATTTTGTAAAGTTTGGCTTCCATTTTTGAAATTATTTTGTTTTAATGAGAGCTATAGTCAACGCTATCACTATAAAGAAATATACTACTTTAAAAGATGTGCCTAAATAAAATTAGCTCATAAATAATTACATTAAGCAAACATTAATAAAAGTATTTAAGGAGTATTTCAGAGTATAATTAAGGAAATAAAAATCTTGTAAAATTACTACTGTGAAAGGTCTAATAGAAGTTTTTATAATTTCAGTGACAGTGAGGCTATTCACCAAATATAAAGAGACAGAGAGATGTTTGCTCTAAGACAAATTAAAGGGGTATATATGAATTTCTCTCTATCTGATGGGTATAGTAACATAAGTAAACAAATACCTAAGTTTGTATTTTATCAATTCCTTCATGACTTATTTGTATATGTGATTTACTGTGAAATATGATAAAAAGTGAAGAGCCTGGAAATGTGAGCATTTTGGGGGCTAATAGTAAAACATTAATGTTAATTATTTTTAATTTTGTGTTTATAAGTATTTTGGTACAAATATTCTCATTATAATTTGTTGTTAATCAGTGAAACTTTATTTCTTCATAAATTAGTTCTTCTTATAAGTAATTCAGTTTCTATCATAGGAGATACACTATAATTTGTAATTTTGCACAAATATTCTTCTCAAACCATTTATCATTTTATATTATGACTTATTGAAGCTATAGAAATTAAAGTGTTTTAGAATCATTAGTACCTCATAAATATCTTTACCAGATAAAACACAGGATCTCGAGCGCCTGGGTGGCTCAGTTGGTTGGGCGACTGCCTTCGGCTCAGGTCATGATCCTGGAGGCCGGGGATCAAGTCCCGCATCGGGCTCCCTGCTCAGCAGGGAGTCTGCTTCTCCCGCTGACCCTCCCCGCCTCATGCTCTCTCTCAAATAAATAAATAAAATCTTTAAAAACAACAACAACAACAAAAACACAGTATCTCTGAAATTTGAAAAACATACCCCAGAACAATGTGTAGTTCAAAAGAAAATATCTTGTATGCATCTTGTTATCTGCTGTATCTTAACATATAAATCACATAGTAGATGCACATAGCAGGTGCTCAGCAAATACTTGTGAGTGAATAAATAAAGAAATGACAAAAAAACTATATTTGCATATATTAAATCAAATATATATGCTTCCTTTCTTTTTTTTTTTAAAAGATTTTATTTATTTATTTGACAGAGAGAGACACAGTGAGAGGGGGAACACAAGCAGGGGGAGTGGGAGAGGGAGAAGAAGGCTTCCCGCGGAGCAGGGAGCCCGATGCGGGGCTCGATCCCAGGACCCTGGGATCATGACCTGAGCCGAAGGCAGACGCTTAACGACTGAGCCACCCAGGCGCCCCTATGCTTCCTTTCATAAGAAATTGATTATATGTTTTGGACTTAGCTAAAAATATATATCCTAACTAAAAAAATATATCCTGGATTCTACAGAATTTCATGATAAACATTTTAAAAGTATATCATTCCCAGTATTTATGAGCATTAATAAATAGGAATAACATCAAAATATAAAGAATCAGGCTCTGCTGTTTTTGATAATGGTTTAAAATTGTTGTCTCTTACCTGTGTGATAAGCTCTTCTTTATAAAATGTTTTTACTGCTATTTATCTTATATTATCTTCACAACAATTACAGGGAGAGATGTTACACATGATATAAATTCCTTTTAATGAGATGAAGAAACGGGGCCTGAAACTTCAGTGACTCAGTCATGTTTACACTAATCAAGACTCTATACTCAAACCCAGGTCTTTGGTGATTTCTTCTCTTCTTTCTCTTTTTTTTTTTCCTTTCTCTATAGTGTCATCCAGTAGTATTTAAGGTTTTTGCCTGCCTGCTTTTGTAATGGGTCTTAGCTTTACACATTAGCAACCATATAAAAAAAAAAAAAGGAAATTGATTATATGGTTATTAATCAAACTAAGATGCAGCTACTCCCCATTTTATTGGCGAAACCCATGATAACCATTTCATGTTGTGTGAGAGCCTCTTATCCTAGTGTTGGCAATTTTAAAGAGTTGGAAATGTGAGGAAAATGTTTGCTTTTCATTTTGTACTCTTTTGTACTCTACTAGCTTAATTTTTTACCATGTGCCTACATATAGTTACCCCCAAATCTAAAAAAACTAGTTTCGTTAAAAAATTAGGAGACTGCAAATCATTATATAAATAAGGGCATAATCATGTTTATTAACTTTTTTTTAAGATTTATTCATTTATTTTAGAGAAAGAGTGCATGAGCAGGAGGAGGGGCAGGGAAAGAGAGTGGGGAAGCAGACTCTCTGATGAAAGGGTAGCCTGTGGGGCTCAATCTCAGGACCCTGAAATCATGACCTGAGCTGAAACCAAGAGTCAAACGCTCAACTGACTGAGCCACGCAGGTGTCCCTAACATTATTTTTAATTAACAAACACATAACACTATTCTCTATTAGGCATTGTTCTAAATGATTTACATCTAAATGTAACATTCATGTGTACTTCTGCTGTGTTAGGTAGAGCCAGGCAGTTCTGAATTCCAATATATTGTCTTGCATCTGTATCATTATACTGTATTTACTAACTTGTGTAAAATATGGTTAATGTATGTACCTATCTGTCTATCCATCTATCTCACTACTCAAATGGAGTTTTGTTATTTTCTGTCCTCAAGGTCAATGACCATATCTTACTTTAGTTTCTTTTGGGTTTTTTTTTCAGTTTTTGTTTGGTTTTTATTTGTTTTGAACAGTCTTTGAGAGGAAATGGAGAAATCATTGGTTTGGGGTTATATAAAAAGACAAAATAGATCCAGTTTTCCTGTGTCCATCACCTGTAAAGTATACCAATTTTCACTTTCCTCTCCTGAATCCATGCTTTAAAGACATTGTCCATCTAAAAACCATACAGAGTCATGGGGCAAATGGGTGGCTCAGTCAGTTAAGCATCAGACTCTTGATTTTGGCTCAGGTCATGATCTCAGGGTCATGGGATGGAGCCCCGCATCCGGCTCTGTGCTCAGGGTGGAGTCTGCTTGTCCCTCTCTGTCTGCTCCTCCTCCTGCCCCCACACTCTCTTGCTCTCTCAAATAAATAAATAAAATCTTAAAAAAAGAGAAGAGAAACATACAGAATCCCAAAGTATAAGGTTTGATGCAGTGAGCAGCCATTGATTATACCCTGAAGTGGATATAGATTAAAGGATGATGGATGGATGGATAGATGGATGGATGGATGGATATAGATATATTTATGTCATATTTTCCCAGATCTCATGTATCTCAATATATAGTAAGTCTCATTAGTTCTAATACTCATATTTTACTTGCTCATCACTCTTACCTGCTAGTAGATGATCTCTGCCTTCTGCAAACTAATCCTCATGCATTTCTGGGGAATCATGTGGGTTTTCTCACATGCACTTAGGATCAAGCCTGACACCAGTTGTCCAAGTGTCACAGTAACTCATATCCATGGTCTTGCTCTGGATAAACACCATCATCTCTGAGCATCAGAAGCAAATGTTCCCAAATCTTACCCAGCTTATAACACAAACAGGCTTCTGGCAGGCCATCTCATGAGTTTCCTGAAATTCACAGATATATCTGAAACAAGAGTACACCCAAATTGTTCCTTCCTTCCATGACTGCCAAACTTGCTCCTTGTGCCAGGAATGCTGGTTTCCAGTTCTCATGCAAAGTAGACTGGCCACACACTCTGTCAGATATACCCAGAGAAATCTACATCTAGCTTACACTCAAGATGAGGTCACAGCAACATCTAGACTAGTGTTTGTCCAAGCAAGTGGACACCATAGCCCAGCCAGGTTGATACATAGAATTAACCATCACAGACATAGTACTTTATTTAAGATCATCCGTAAAATATTATTTCAGAAATAAAAAGTTAGACACATATCATAGTGTCAACACTTATAATACAAGTGTTTTTCCTGGAGGAATGTCAACAGACCTTTCTTTGAAAATTACTGTTTTAAAAGAGAAAAGCCTATCATTTTATGGAAATGGCTCAAGGGTAGACAATTCAGTAAGTCTTATAATGGGTCAAAATACTTCTAGCTGTGACATTGAAGACTTCTCTAGCTTCCATAAACACAGTGGTTGCTTATGATGCATTGCATTTTCACAGGTTGATGTAAAAGCATAATTTTAATAGGATATTTATTTATACCCTAACATTATAATTTAAGTTCTGAGAATCCATTGTGTTCATTTTACACATTCTCTTCTTAGATGCAGGAACAATTTTCTCAGCATATCATTCCAAATTAAATTGCAAGGGCATTTTATGATGAATTAAACAGGTGATCCTCTCCAAGCCTCTGTAATGATTAGAGCAAATATCCAAGAAGTAAACATTTTTATCACAATATCACTTCTCTCATACCCATTACTTCTCTTATATCACACACAGTGTCCAGTACAGGGGTAAGTTAGAAAAGCATTAAATTAGTATTTAAGAATTGATGATGGGTCTTCAGTGAAAACCATTCTTAGGCAAACCTTTACTAAGCTGGTAGTGCAAGGTGTGAACTGGGTGGAGTCCCCTTTGTGAAATAATGGTCTGGCTATGGGCACCTCCAACCTAAATCCTGCACTGCATTCGGAGTGAACTCAGGTGGCTTCTGATCCTCATACAGGGTCTTACACAGCTGATCTCTTTGAGCTGGAATTTTGTTCTCTGTATATTGGGAATAACAGTACTTGTTTCACAGTTATTTTGAGACTTAAAATAAATGAGAGATTATAAAACATATTTAACAGGGCCTGCCAAACAGTATGTAGTCAGTGTTACAGCCATTGTTGTTACTGAATTAACAACGTCTTACCTTCAATATCATATTTTTGGGGAGTGTGGGTTCATAAATTTATTCTTTTAATGCTACAGATAGCTAGACACTTTTATTATTCTCATTATGTCTCATTAACCTCTGTTGTTTAAGAGTATGTCATATGAGTAGAATATTGTCTTGCAATATATTAACTGATTCCTAAGATTATTAAAGAACATGAGAATAACAAATGTCCACCTAAGTCTGGGAGGAAATCCCCCAGTTTTGCAAGAAATATTTAGCTAAGTTATATGACTCAAATTTCTTTAGATAATATTCCTGGAAATTTATCTCAGTTCTCTCCTCTTTGGTTTGTGAGTGGAAAGCATTTATGAAAATTGGAAGCCTGTAACTGACTCCCTAATTCTATATCTCTTCTTATCCAGAGACAAGGTAGAGGAGTGGGTGGGAAGTTAATGTGTGTGTGTGTGTGTAAAGGGAGAAAGAGAGGGAGAGACAGACACACACACACACACACACACACACAGAGGAGAGAGCACTGCTGTAGGGTTGTATTATAAAAGTAACCAAGAAAAACAACCTTGGGCTCAATATACTATCCTGCATTACAAATCAGGTATTAGAGATGCTCAGAAAGCCAGACTGGAAGACAGCTATATCAGAATGCTGTCAGCCTAAGGAGGTTTACATGGAAGTCTTTTGTTCTAACCAGCCAAAGAAGAAAAGAGGAAAATGAGGAAGCATCTTCCTTCATTATCACAACTGACAGTAATGGTTCCTTTTTTTTTTTTCCCCAAACTAGTGACTGACAACTCCCATCAGGCTGGGCTCCCCTACCGCGTGCTGCTATCTTGATGGAGGGACCAGGTTTTCCTTACCACCAGTTTTCTTATCACAATGAAGTTTTTACTATTCAACCATCAGGAGGGTCCCAAGTATTAGAAGTCATAGGGGATGCCTATAAGAAGATGCATCCTTGTTCTCAAAGAACTTACAACACCATGAATAGTTAAGACTCATATGAGGATGCTCATGAGGGAGATTTGTTAAGAAGGCAGCTAGATAGGGTACATATAGTGCACACATTAAGGAGAGTCAGGAGATGCTCCATGTCTAATACAAAATTTGGACAAGGTTTTGATGAAAGGGAGAGCTGTGGATTTCTCTGATGAGGTAGAAAATATTAGAAGCACAAGTAGAAAATTTGTTGAGTAATGTCATTTGGGTGCGGTTGTATCTAAGTGATTCCAGTCTTGAAAATTAATTTGAAAGCACAGGATGGGTTGTTAGTGGTGGTTCATTGCTCACCTGGCCCAAGAAAAGCATGTTGCAAGTTTCGGCTTCTATGAAGAGCAAAAGAGCAATGATGTTCAGGCTAAAGAAAGCCTCCGTTTTTATTAATTATAAGGTCAGAATCTGATTTTCTGGAATCAAAAGGCCGAGCAAGCAATCGTGAAGCAAGGGCTACACAGTGGCAGAGATGAATGCAACCTGACATTCCACGTGCATTGTGGCATAGCTCATTGCTTTCCAGGCATCTGTGGAAAACACACCACATCTCAGGTCTGCCGCCTAAGACGTGTTCTCACTGAACCATAACCTAGCAGTGGTTCTCAAGTTGGAATACCAAATGACAGAAGGAGATGTGGTCAGGAGTTACCTAGACTGTTCCAACATTTTTAAACATCCTGGTGATGATTTGTGGGAAGGATGCATAGACAGGAGAAAAGAAAATCAGGAAGAAGCTGTATTTTTCATTTACAAAATGATACTGGGAGGTTGTCAGAAAAGCAACTAGATAACATACATTAGAACTCAAGAAGCAACAACTGCGTTTTAATTTTCTAATGGGAGAAACCAATAAGGTATAAAGTTCTCAGTTTACACCAGGAGTTAAAAGAAAATCATTGCCTACTTATTGGTTCATTTTGTAAATTGAGATCAATGAAATTCTCTGAACAACAGCATGAAATCAATTGTAAAATAGCATATAATTCATGGCCGGTATTGTAAATTATACTTTGCTTGACAGTAATCGGTGAGGTTTCCATGTGCTGGGATGCATTTCCGTGTAACACGTCTCAGGATGATGCCTGTGGATCCATTTCTAATGCATATTAGAGTGATCTGTTTTTCCCTGTCTACAACTCCCCGTGTTTGATCTTATGCAAATGATGCAATCAAGCAAATGGAAAACAAGATGTTGTTGCTAAGGGGCTCTGACAAACAGTGGCCTTATATGTTTTCAGGGTTCCCCCACCCTCCATTGCCCCGACTCAGATTTGTGTACATACCTGCAATTGTTTGAATCCATTGATCCATTACATTGCCCTTGAAGGGCCTAATCACTTCTGTAGAGACGGATTATCAAATCAGTTGCAGTTAGGCAGGGAAGAGAGAGTTATCATTATAGTCCTCTTTGCTTTACATTATAAATTGGTGGCTTTGTTTATGCTCATTCCCAAAGAATGCCTTAGTCCTGCCTCCCGGGTAACCCTCTTTTTCACTTTTTAAAACTGACTCTTTAAGAAAAACCCTCATTCCGTTTGTTCCTTTTCAGACACAGTATTACTCTTTTTTCCCCCACCTGATGCTGCCTCCCCTTTTCTTACCACAGTTTTTTTCCCCTTTTGCTCACATCTCCTCTTGTTTCACCAAGGATTTCCCAGTCAGGCCACCTGTGCAGCTTCCTGTCCCATGTATCATGTTAGATACTATCCCCTTCTTTTTTTCATGCCTCATTATTCAAAGGATGCTAGTGACACTTCATCTTCTTATGGAAATACATTGAGAATAATCCACTTCGGGGTGGACAGTATAGGCATAAAAATGACTTGGAAGTCACAAAAGCTATTTAATCAGTCTGGCTTTCTTTGCACTATTGAGTTTATAGGTTTTTAGATTCTCAGAATCAAAAGAAAATCCTCAATTCCTATTGTAGCAAAGGCACACTGAACAAAGCAGATTTCCCAGACTAGAAACGTGGCCCACCCAATTTGTGACTGTGTGTGTGTGTGAATTACCTTAAGGAAAATGATTGGAAAAATTTTTAATTCTGCATAGGCTTGAAAAATCTTGGCCATCATAAAAGCATAAATGAGGTACCAGTGAGTGTGGAGCATCTATAAATCTGTCGATAAGACATCTACCTGTATCTCTATTTCTATGTAACTGTTTATATCTTTACTTCTATAGCTACACTTGATAACTGACTTCCCTCCCATAAGATTTCGTAGTAAGAGAATCACAGTCATTCTCAGGGGTCTGCCTCCTGTCCTCTGATGGTGTGAAAGCTTCCAGAGTCTTACATTTGGAGTGTGGCATTTGGAGTGCACTTTCCTTCTCTTTGCAAAAGGATCACTATTGAGATATCTCACTCAGATACAGGATATCCCTTCATTGCTTCCATATCACACTTGGGAAACTTTAAATCCTTGCACTGTTTTCCTCGTCCTGCCTGCCTACATACACCAAGGTCATTTCTTTAGCTGAGATCTGTCACCTCCCTGGGACTCTATCTTGGAAACAGGAGTCAGGGCCCCTCCTCCCAAGAGTTGGTACATGTCTTCTATCATTATTCCATCATTCTGGGAAATCTAAGCTGGTGGAGGCAAGGGAATATGCACTTCTTGGTTTTCCCAACATTATATCTGAACCCTGAGTAGTATCTGTTCCCCTCAATGACTCTGTTCAGGAAGTTTCTCTTGCTCTTTCTGCTCCCTAAACAACTAGCCACATTCTGTTTTATAGGTAGTACCTATTTTATAGATAAACTCTAGATTTATAATTTAATTGAGGGAAATTTAGATAAGAATTTAAAGGAGGGAAAAATGGGGGAGCAGGGAAAGGGCAGAAGGAAATAAAATAGATTACTATGACAGCCATATTGATCTCAGCCCCTGGGGCACTGATATCAAACATTGTAGGGGTTCAGAGGACAGAGCTATACCTAAAGGATCCAATCTTAGACCCCACTCAGTTCATCTAGAGAACCGGCCAAAACATGGGAGGAGGAAAAGAAAAGATCAATACAATGAAGAAAGAAATAAGGGAACAGGACAGTTATTACTGAGGAGTGCCAAGGGTCCCCTTGAAATTGGAAAACCTAAAATTCTAGTAGACTCTTTCAATATGTTCAGCAATATTTCTCATTCACATCTCAGAGGTATGGGAAGCATTAGAGAAATGAGATGGTGAGATTTATCCAGAGCTAGGAATTGGGAGAGCATATATTGAAGTAGGTGGGTGAGGTGAAAAACTCTAGGGAGTGGAGAGCATGGCTCTGAAAGGAGTGATCAAAGATCATATCAAGGAAAATGCAAATGTTGCAAATAGTTTGAAAATGAGAAGGTGCTAAGAGATAGACCCTGTGTGGTGACAAAGGAGTGATTGCATTGATGTGACAAGAAGAAGAGGTGAAAGGCTATCAGTTTGTGGTCGGAGAGGGCAGATTTTAGATTAAGAATCTTGGAAATAGTTCCAAAGATGATCAAGTAGTGGGTATAACTGTGCTGAATGTCGAATAAATGAAGTAGAGGTGAAGGACATTACATTTGAGGAAGTTAAAGTTAAGCCAGATCCAGAGATGAGTCATTATTGAGGATGTTGGAGTTGCCAAAAAGGAATTATAATTGAAAAGAAAACTGAGCCAATGCTGAAGTCATTGAGGAAAGGAGAAGTATGACATAGGAGGTATAAGAGGGCGTGTGTCAGCTAGGTCTACATTTTCTTAAATAATGAATTGATATTGGTAAATTATGGCTGTCCTCTCTCCATCTATACATGTATATACAGGCATATCATAGAATTTGAAAAATATATGTAACTAAACAATAAGTAAGATTTAAATTTTCTTTATGCCCTCACTCTGAGAAAAACGCTGTTGACATTTTGGTGTATCTCTATCCCTATTACTTATGAGCATTCATGTTTGAAAATTACTCTTTGGCATTCAGGCAAACACAAGTTTGCCTTTTTCTTATGTTTTTTTCAATAGTGAATCTCTTTCATCTCACAATTACAGACCCATCATTGACCTAACAATTAATTAAATTCTTGGAGATTTTTAGATGTTATTCTATTTCTGAGAAAAAGTTCGCAGTCTGGCTAAGGGTCATAGAGGTCTCCCACCTGTCTTGCCCATTCATTCACTCAACAAATAAAACTATGCTAAGTAGACATCATATCAGTCCTGGAGATATTGTAGAGTACATGATAGAAAAAAATATATATCTGTCTCCACTCAAGGAGTTTACATCCCCCTGGGAGGGATATAAAGGCAAGAAATAAATAACAGCAATTTCTGCCATGTTTTGGTAATTATAATAAGTAACTAAACAAGGCAATATGACAGAGAGTATCTGAGGATGGTGGTAGCCACACTGTTGGATTATCAAGAGAGAATACCCAGAGGAGGATGAACCTGAAGAATGAAAAAAATTCAGCCAAGTATAGAAGGAGAAAATAGATTTCAGCTAGAAGGAATAGTACCTGCAAAGGCCTGGAGGTGTGACGTTGTAGAGTTAAAGGAACAAAAATATGTCTAGTGTATGGAAGGAATGAGAAGAAGTAGTCAGGTGTTAAGTCAGCTTGTATTTCACTGACCATTATTAGATTTCATTCTAAAAGAAATAGAGGGCCCAAAGCAGTGTATTATTCTGGGGAATCGGAAGATCACTCTTCACTAATGATCTTGCTTCTTTCTTCACTGAGAAAATTGAAGCAGTTATAAGATAAATCCCATACACTCCCATGACCATCTATCCACCAACTAGCATTCATACCCATGTTGTCTGCCTTCGCTCCTATAACTAAAAATTATCTGTCCTTGCTCCTTCTAAGTCCAAATCCTCCTCATTCGTACTAGATTCCATTCTTTCATGTAATTAAGGCAAAGCTCCAATAATTCTCTCCTCTTTCATCATTACTAATTTTGCCCTCTCTGTGGGGTCATTTCCATCAACATACAACACATTTTTAATCTCATTTAAATTATCTTTTTTTAAATCCCTGGGTGCTACTTACCTTCTCTCTATTGTCTCATTTTTCTACTTTACAACAAAATTTCTTGAAAAAGTTGTTTATATTCACTATCTCTGATTCTTCTCTCACTCTCTCACAAACTCAGTTGAGTCAGGCTTTGACACCCATAACTTCATTGAAACTTTATTGCACAAATACCAATGACTGCCATATTGTTAAACAATGGTCATTCTGTAGTCATCTTATTTGAACTATCACCTTTAAAACATTTGATTTATTTGACTTCCAGATACTATAATCCTCTTGTTTTTCTCATACATTACTGGTTGTTCTTTCTTTGTTTTGTTTTGGTTTGGTTTGTTGTTTTGTTTTTTTTTTAGTTGATTTCTGCTTTACTCCCAGAAAAAGAAAAAGATACGAAAAAGATTTGAATCCTTTTACCTTTTCTCTTTTCTATCTACACTTGCTCTATTAGTGTTCCATCCACTTTAAATATAATATATATGATGATGACATCTCAAATTATGTATCAGTCCAAGACTTTTTCTTGAAATTCCAAATTTATATTCAAATTGCCTAATTGACAACTCCATGTTTATCTAATTAATATCTCAAACTTGCCATGTCTGAAACATGAATTCTTTATCTTCCCCTTCAAAACTTGTTTTTTTCTGTGATCTTTTTTAACCAAATTAATGGTTCATTCTTGCCTTTGCTTAGGCCAAAAACCTTGGAGTCAGCTTTGATTCCTCTCTCTCTCTCTCATGCACTACCTACAGTGCACTGAGGAATCCTATAGTTTTGCCTTTAAAACATATCCAGAGATCCTTTTGGAGTGATTTCAGCAAAATGGCAGCATAGGGACTTCTTGGTTCGTTCCACCAATCCCCCAACCCCAGACCCCTGCCCAGAAACATTAATTTGAACAACTATTCACACATAAAATTACCTTCACAAGAGCCAAGGTTTCCAAATAAGGGATTATAGCACTTGGATAAAGCACAGAAATAAGAAAAAATGCATTAAGGAGAGTAAGAAAGATCAATTCACATTACCTCCATTTATCCCTACCCCAAACCCAAGCAGCTCAGTACAGACCAAGACTCTCCCCATGGGAGAAGGAGAGTAAAGTGAACACCTAACTTCACTACCCCAGAGCTGGCCTGTTCAGCACTAGGCTGACTCTTAGGCTGCCTCCCCATATGGAGCCATCATACTACTTGATTTCAAAATATATTGCAAAGCTATGGTGTTCAAAACAGTATGTTATTGGCATGAAAACAGACACAATATCAATGGAACAGAATAGAGAGCCCAGAAATAAACCACGCATATATGGTCAACTAATTTACAACAAAGAGCCCAGAATATACAATGGAAAAGGACAGTGTCTTCAATGCATGGTGTTGGGAAAACTGGATAGCCACATGCAAAAGAATGAAGCTGGGCCACCATCTCACACCATTCACAAAACTTAACTCAGTGCACTCAAGACTTGAATGTAAGACCTGAAACCATAAAACTCCTAGAAGAAATCATAGGTAATAAGCTCCAAGATATAGGTCTTGGTGATGATTTTTTGGATCTGACACCAAAAGCAAAGGCAACAAAAGCAAAAATCAACAAGTGAAACTACATCAAACTAAAAAGCTGCACAGAAAAAAAGAAAATCAAATTGAAAATGCAACCTACTGAATGGGAGAAGGTACTTGCAAATCATATGTCTGATAAGGAGCTAATATCCAAATTGTATAGGGAAATCATACAATAACAAAACAGACAGATAAAAAAAGCCAGTCCTTTTAAAAAATGGACAGAAGATCTGAGTAGGTATTTTTCGAACAGAGACATATAGATGGCTAACACGTACATGAAAATATGCTCAACATGACTAATCATCAGGAAAATGCAAATCAAAAGGATTTGCAATGAGATATCACCTCACATCTGTTAGAATGGCTATCATCAAAAAGACAAAAAATAACAAGTGTTGGTAAGAGGTGGAGAAAAAGGAGCCCCTGTATGCTGTAGGTAGGAATGTAAATTGAATGCAGCCACTATGGAAAACAGCATGGAGGATCCTCAAAAAATTAAAACTAGAAATAAAATATGACCCAGCAATTGCACTTCTGGGTATTTACCCAAAGAAAATGAAAACACTAACTCAAAAAGATATATGTAACCTCATGTTCATTGCAATATTATATATAATAGCCAAGATTTGGAAACAACTTAAGTATTCACTGATGGATGAAGGATAGAGAAAATGTGGTATATACACAATGGAAGATTATAAAATAAGGAAATCTTGTCACTTGCAACAACATGGATGGATCTTGAGGATATTATGCTAAGTAAAATAAATCATATAGAGAAAGACAAATACCATATTATCTCACTTATATGTTGAATTTAAACATAAAATAAGCTTATAGATACAGATACACATCACACACATACACACACACACACACACACAAGGAGGAATGATATTCGGCCGTGTAAAGAGGAATTCCTGCCCTTTGAGACAATATGGATGGACCTTGAGGGCTTTATGCTAGGTGAAATAAGTCAGACAGAAAAAGACAAATACTACATATTTTCACTTACATGTGTAATAAAAAAGCGTAACTCATAGAACTAGAGCAGCATCGTGGTTGCCAAGGGATTGAGGCCAGAGGACCACTCCTTGGGGACAGGAATAGGGAGGTGTCAGTCAAAAAGAACACACTTCCAGCTCTAAGATGAATAAGTTCTGGTGATCTAAGGTATAGCATGGTAAACATAGTTAACAATGCTGTCTTTATACATGAAAGTCATTAAGAGAGTAAATCCTGAATGTTATCACCACACACACACACACAAAGGTAATTATATGAAGGGTATAGAAACGTTAGCTAACCTTATTGTAGTAATCATTTTACAATGTATATGGGTATCAAATCATCACAATGTACATCTTAATCTTATATATGTTATATGTTAATACCTCAATAAAGCCGGGGAAAAAAACCATATCCAGAATCTGACCATTTCTCATTTATGACAAGCCTCCACTTACTTGATTACTACAGTAGCCTCGTAAGTGAGATTTATGCTTATGCTCTTGCTCACTATAGTCTATGTTCCACCCAGCAGCCGGGTTGATATTCATGAAATCCATCTGATCATGCAACAGTTCTGTTCAAAATCCTCTAGGGTCTTCCTAATAGGATCTCAGACTAAAACCCCAAATCTGTGCAAAAACCTACAAGGCTCATGTGATCCAGTCCCTCATTAAATCTCTGATGTCATCTCTTACTTCTTTCTGCCTTATTCGCTCAGCTCCAGCCACACTGGCCTCCTTGCTCTATACATGCCCAGCGTGTTCCTCCTTCCAAGCCTTTGCTCTGTCATCTTTCTTGGAATGGCCCTCTCCACAGAATCCCAGATTTACTCTCACTCTTCCAAGTCTTTGCTCAATATGTCACTTTCCTGCCAAAGACTCCACTGACTCTTGCCTTTTAAAATTACCCAGAACTCCTGATTCTTCTTGCTCTGTTCTATGTTTTCTGTAGCATTTTTCAATTCTACACCACTAACATCCTTAAACCCTGTTGGACGTTTTAGTTAAAGCCATGCTGTCTCCTATCTTCCTCACCCATAACACCTTAGATGGTCTGGGGATAAACCCTAACTATGAATGCAGGACCTGACAGGATTTGGTATTTCAGTCCTGGCTCATCAGTCCTACTGGGCCTCGTAAGTAACATGACCCTCCCACACCTACTTACTTCTTCATCCTGGTCTCTCCCATTCTCCAACTGGCATAAAAATGCCAGTTTCCCAATCCGTGGAGGAGGAGATTTTGTCACAGTAAAAACCAGATATCAATGGTAACCCTGGAACTAATTGCTACAGGAGGCTATTAGGCATTTGAGACAGATATTCCTGGTGAGTTTACGAGTTAGGTGATCAAGGTCACTTTCAAAGTACGGAAGTATATTGGGAAAGGGAGTGGGGCATTCTGTAATAAGGAGATACTGTAAGGTGATGATATCATGATGATGCAGTCTGACCTCACCAGCCTGAGGATGGTACTAAGGATTAACTAGGGTAACTAAGAATTAACTGATTTTTAGATGTGCAAGTCTGTCCCAGCAAACACAGACAAGCAATCATCAGGCCACATTTGAATGGTATGACTTCTTCACCGCCTATAAACTGGGTAGCCAAACCCCTACCTCAAAAAGCTAGAATGTAAGGAAGCAAGAAAAACTGCCCCATCACAGAGTCTGTTTGCCAAAGAACATTGTAGCATCCAGTCTCATTTGCAGCTGACCAAGACAATCTGAAACGGCCAAGAGAGAGGCTCATGCAAAATATGCCAAAGTCACTTGGAATCGACCACATGGAATACAATTTCGGCAGGGGCATGTTCTTTCAGAAAACTTAGATGTACTCTGATGTTCAAATACTACAGCTTTCTCCTAATTGCACTGACTTACCCATTAGGGATTCCTGCTTTACTCTGGGTTCTATGTCCTCCTTGATTTTGTTCCTGAAACCAGACTCAGAGATAAAATCCCTAGCTTCCCCTGCCTCGGGAATGCAAGGAATTCAGACAGATGGTAGAGATGAGAAGCTGCCTCGTCACCAAGTTCCTGCGAATCAGAAGGAGAAAGTGAAGAGAACAGGGGAACGGCAGATAATGTGTTAGCATGTTAATACATTGTACTTTTGGCCAGAATTGGACCTGCTAGTAGGAGCTGTTCTTTGCATGAAATAGTAAATAGAGTTTACACTCATTGTAGCATATGAGACCACTGTTCTCATGATTTTTAACTTAATAACTTTCATAGAACTTATTGGTCCAAATGAAGGTCTGCCAGTTCTGTCTGACTTGCGCAGACATGGTGAAGCTGTTCCTGTCATGTCTCTAGCAGTCCCGGGCCATACCAGTGCCGTACCCCTTTACCCCCAGCTTCAAAGTGTCCTTGTAACATGTCTTCTGACCACATTGCTGGAGGGTGGCCACCTCAGCCGGTACCACTGAATAGCAGTAGGATAAAATTATAACAAGAACAAGTTTGAATCCAAAGCATTATCAGTCTCTTCTTGATGACCACTCTTTTGGTCTAGAGTAACTATATTTAGTGTAAAATTATTATTTTTGCCTTTTTTTTGGATGATCTACATGTTTAACCAACTCACTGTACTTTGCATGAAAATCAAAGTGTTCTTTTCTAGTTTACTTTTGCTATCAGTGTAATACAAAATCTATTTCCCTAAATTAGGTTGTATCTCATTAGTCTTTTAAATGTAGAATTGTAATGGTTCAAGGTTAATGAGATTTAAATATATGTGTCACTTAAATTGAGACTAACTTATTTCAAAAATATTCCAGAAAATAGAAATTTCTTCTAGTAGTATAAAATTATGAATGATATTTAAATCTTGGTAAAGTTGACTGCACTTTGGTTAGATTCATCAATAAAATAATGGTTGAGTACCTTTATAACTGAAGTACTCAGGGCATTTCGGAATTGAATTAGTAAATTACAGATTGGTTTATTCTAATGCAAGGGAAAATGATATCCATTAGAAAGGCCAACAGGAAGAAAGTACTAGGGAGGTTCATGGGAGGGAGAGATCACTATCCCACTCTCTCAGTCATTGTTCATACCCAGCTCAACTGTGTCTTGATCATCTCATTCATTAGTTCGTTATTCATTTATTCAAACATATATTCAGAACCTACAATGTGCCAGGCACTGTGCTAGATACTAAGAATGAAAAATGAATCCTTCCCTCACAATGTTCAGCTTAGTGGATCAGATAGTCACGTAAACAAATCATTATGATAGTGTTACAATGCTATGCACAGGGTGTGTGTAAATCTGGGGGAGCCAAATCCATGGAGAGGACAAGAGCTCCACCTTGTGCCAGGGGTCACGGCAGGATGTGTTAGGAACATCTTAAGAAAGAAACAGGTTTTTGCATTGAGCTGGACAACTTGAAGGTCAAATAATAGGTGGTCAGGTGGACAGGACAAAGGAGTTAGGCAAAAGGAATTACAAGCACAAAGTCATTGTTGCAAGTTATTCATTTGCATTTCAAAAGCAACTTCCCTTGTCTTCAAATATGCTTTAAAAATCATTTAAATGTCTCATTTATTTTTTAGCAGAGTGGCTGAAGTAACTCTAAACTCAGAAAATGACTTATCTGGTCGTAGACATTCAAGAGGATGGTCAAATTGTTAAAATGAAAAAGTTAAAGCAAGAGTTTGACTGACACTTATCTATTTAAAAATAACTGTAGTATATTTAAAGGATAAAACAGCCTATATCTTACTGCTATTGATTTTTAGGGTTATTGATTCTTGTTTTAAGCTTTACTTTAACAGTTCTAAGAAGTGGGAATGTAGAGGAGGAATTGGATCACCTGAATAAAAAATATAATGGTATATAAATTCTTTTTTTCCTCCACCCTCTAGATTTAGCAGTATTTACACCCCACCAGTTTGTACTCAGTGCCTGCACACATGTGGGATGTACAAACAGTTCCCTGGTCATACTGTACACGGCACAGCTTCCACCAGAGCACGTGGATTCCCCACTTCTGACCGTCCTGGATTCTAGAACTATATATGTACAGTAAGTAGAAATGTTGTCTCTGTCCCACATTGGTTTATGCAAGAATCCCAGTGAGCTCAATCAAGGGAAGGGCTTGTGACATAAAATTAATTTTATTGTGATGAAATGCATAGAAGTGATTAGTTCAGTGGTTCTGGGAACCTTTGATTATCACTTGCCAACTTAATTTCCATTTCGTCTCCATGCAATCAGGCTTAGCTACATACGTACACAAATTCTGTGCAAACTTCAATAAAGGGAAACTGACCACTTACAGGACTGCCTCGGGCTTTCTGTAGGGGAGGTGTTATCCGTGATGAGTTGGAATTAGAGTCTAAATATTTATTTTCTTTTTGAGTATACACTAAGACCTTCTTGTTCCCCTGCAGTTGAAGTCAGAAAGGAACTTTCACATATAGGCATGTTCAGATTATTTTTGATATGAAATGATTCTAACCCATTTCCTAATCTCTGAGGTACAAGGTATACTGTCATACTGAATTGAAATTTAACAAACCTCTCCTGCCACCAATTAATACTTGTTTACATTCATCTCTGTTGGTCTCAGTTTTCCCATCTGGAAAAGAAGAGTTTGGGCTGAGTAAATTAGGATATTCGTTCAAGCTGGGAAACATTATGATCCATACCCCATTGTTCCAGGTCTGAGATGTCCTGTTGGCTTTCAGTGCTGCCCTAAGCTGAGCCCGCATTACTTATGCCAAAAGATTTCCCACTACTCTAACTATTTCTCAGTTTACCTGTTTCTATCTGTTTTACGATTTGTCCGGCTCATGTTCACTGACACATTGTAAGGTGTATGTGGAATATCCTCTACTTTTCCTTGTGCCTACCATATCCGATCCATCAAGTAGACAGTCTTCTGTGGCTAGGTAGTGTCCCACCTTATCCATGAAGTTTGATTTGACTACTTCAGCACTTCAGTCCTCAGCTTCTCTGTATTCTAGAGTTGCATGTTAATTTGACATTAGATGGCTGCATTTTTTCAAGACAATTATGTTATTTCTCTCTCTCTCTCTCCCATTTCTCATAAATTCTCAAATGTTCTACTTCTCTCAATTTTTGTTCTATGGCTTAAGTTCAAAATTAAATATTCACACATTTTTTATATTATTAGCTAGTTGAAATTATAAGTAACTAGAAAGTAGGCACTATGCCATATTTTCTTTAGACCATTCAGAAGAGACATTTAATAACTACTTGGGTTTTTTTTTTTTTTAAGGTTTCAGTGTGTGTGTGTGTGGTGAGTGGCATAAATCCAAGTTCATATGCGTCTTTTAAAAATCTTGCACATTTCAGGTTTGACTTGAATGAATGATGGATAGTCATGCTATATTTTTCCATTCCCAGGTGGAAACAACCAAGAAATGTAAATGGGATTCTGGAGCGCTATATATTATATATTTCAAATCACACACATGATTTTACAATTTGGGATGTCGTCTATAACAGTACAGAACTTTTTCAGGATCACCTGCTACAATACTTGTCCCCTGGTAATAAATATCTCATCAAGCTGGGAGTAAGTTCATTTTACTCTACCACTTTCTCTTCCCTTCTCTTGCTGCTTCTTTCTTCCTTTGTCCCATCTTCTCTCTCTTGTTCACTTAAAAAAAAAAAAAAAAAACCCAAACCCAAAATTTCTGTATTGCTATTGAGACTGAAAACGTACTTCACACCGTAAATGGGAATGTGATCTAATACCTACATATTTATTTTGTATTACACAGAATGATGGCATAACAATCTGAGTCATTAGATTTTTCCCAAATCTAATTTGGGATTATCAGAAATTATTTCTTCTTTGTTATTTCCAGAATGTCATAATTGGTAAGGGCTTTTTCTAAAGTGCCTGAATTAATAAGGTTATTTCCCTATGGAGCTTGTTTTCATTTGGAAAACAATGTATGGTATGAAAATTTAGGTCTTATATTTTAAAATGATGGTCTAAGTGATCCCTAAATATTCTGGATTGTTATGATTGTTATTATAGTCTGGTTTACATTACACTTCTATCTCAAAAGAACAGTCACTTAATAAAAACCCTAGAATCAACATACTTTAGAGGTCTTTAGACAGACAATAGCATTTTTTAATGCAAAATAGCACTTTTATACAAAGGTCTTCTAAAAGACCTTGATATTACTGTGAAATTTATACTCAGTGGTTCCTTTTGTTTTTTGATGAAATATAATCTTTTTTAAGTTTAATAGCACATCTGAAAATAACTGAATATAAACATGAGATTGTCCCTATTTGTTTTAAACACACTCTTCATTTTATAGTAATACCTATATAAGGATATTTGCTTTGATAAATGCCATAGAAAATATTCTGCTCTTGATTATGAATAAATTTACATTTATGTAGACACTGTGTATGCATTCATTTTACTTAACATGCTCTTGAATGCTCTAAATATTATACCATGAGAAAATAAACTACATTCAACTATTGCTTACTGTCTGACCTGACATCCCAAAACAAGGGCAATCAGACAATATTAAAAATCCTATTCAGAATTGACTCTATGTGCCTAGGTGTTCAGCACGCAGATGGGCTTATGAAGCAGCATCTTTGATTACTTAGTTGTATTACTCAAGATGTAAGAAAGGTATTACCTTGATTTTCAAAAACTAATACAGAAATCCACACTATTTGCAAAACAGTGGTAATATCAAAACCAGAAAAGACTCTATTGCTTAGAAGAAACCAAAATTAAACAGAAATTGTTGTGCTCTTAGTTTTTATCAGGAGGCAAATGTCATGAAACAAAGTTCTACTCCCCAGGTAATTTTTAGGATATGCTGTGCAATCAGTGTAAATCCACTCCAATCTCCTATGTTTTATACATCTGTAATATCTTGAAAAATGAATACCACTAGATTGGGAGGCTGCTTGCCTGCATTTCAATTCGGATTTTGCTACCAACTGTGTAACCAAAGGCAAATTCACTTAATTGCACTGATTTTTATGTTCTTTAAGCCTAAAATCAGGGCTTTGAACTAAATGATTTTTAATGTCTCTTTGAGCCCTAAAATTCCATGACACTAAATCATTCTGTGATCCCAAACAATATTCTACGGAATCAAATGAGATCTGTCAGCCATTGTGTAATGTTGATGCAGAACGTCATAAAGATGTGGAAGTCCTTGCCCTAACTCTTGTTAGGAAAATAAATTTGCTCACATTATTTTTGATTTCGCAGTATTTAGTAGTGGAGAAAATACACTAATATATTTCAGGAAGTAGTCAATTAAGTTTTTTACCTAACTCAATAACCAGTAAAATAAGTGAACCAGAACATTTTAGGTTCATCTTGGTTAATTGAAGGGTTATTGTATATTTCACAGTTTCCACATAATAACTAGCTTTCAAGGTCATTAGATTAGTAGATGGAGATTAGGTTCTCAGCCAAGTGCAGTTGTCTTTATAGATAGTCTTAGCATGTTGAAAGTTCTGGAAAATAAAACATACAGATGGCCAAGCCCTTAAGAATAGAAGACGATACATGAGGATTCAAGCCACTGTGATTTACTCTAGACTCAGAGACAGTATATTACTTCAAGTGGCTTCATTTAATTTTTCCTGTTAACTGGATTATACACTCGTGAAGGGTAGAGACAGCATCTTTCAAAATTCCATCTGCTGAGTCAAGCACAGTGTTTGGTAGAAACTGGAAGCTCAGCAAACAATTCTTGAATGAATGGATGAATGAATGAATGCTAAGTATATATATTTCATAAAGAATCTGAGACTTCTGATATGAATTAAATGATTTGCTATAAGGTGTCAGAATTGGGGACTGTGTGGATCCAAGCATATACTTTTTCTACTGGAAGAGACAGCATAACGTGTCACTACACTCAACAAATGGTATTGTGGAGTGTGGTAGCTCTGAATAAAGATAATAAGTCAGCAATTAAATAAAGAAGCTAGTAATACAGACTAGTAGCAAGATATGTACGGCTTGATAATTTTCATATTACAGCTAGACATTTGCCTCTTGATGAATGTTAAATGTTAAATATCTTTACTGGAAAGATTCTTGGAAATGATGAGCTTAATTTTTCAAAGTATCATTTATATATAACATGGCCTTGTTCCTTTTCTTCATACTTTAAGGTATGCTGCATTCTTAATATCCTCAGAGCCTACTTATCTGAAAACAAACTATTGAAAAAGAGAATGCTAGTTTTGGATGTTCCTAATAGTCATCATTTCAAAATAATTGATACACATTTATTAATTACTCATTTCCTTTACCAAAATTCAATCCCCTATTTGATCAGAAGTTACTGGACATTTCAGGGTGGTACTATGACTTTGGCACTTAACAAAAATGGCTGTAACTGAGAAAGCTATAGGAGATGGGTTGAAATGCCTTATTGTAAAGGCTCAGAGGCTTTCAAAGACCTTGCCATTTCATAAAAGCATTTTTAATTAATCCCGCTATTTTGTTTAGTTTTTCCGAACCAGAATTTTAATCAGCATTCAGTTGCATTGCATGCAGTGGCCTCCGGTGCTGGTAGGTCAAACAAGATACTGATTGCTCTGATTTCATTTAGATAATATCAGTTAGATTTGACCAATCAGAAGCAACTTTAAGAGGATTTTTTTCCTTATTTAGGAACTGCTCACTTCGCACCTCTAAATGCATGCAAAAAGAATGCGGAAAAAAACAAAATAAAATATTTTGCAGGTAATTCTTTATCAATTCTGTTTTATTTGCAAGAAAAATTCTCTCGTAAACTCCTTGGATTCTTAGAAAGCTCCTTTGTCAAATTATGAGTTTATGGATCTTAGATGACATAGCCCATAGCCCAAAGATCAGTCCTTCCAAACCAGAGGATGTCTTTACTTATCCCAAAAGGCATCCTAAAATTCTCAAAACAAAGTAAATTTCAATTCACTTTTTATTTTTAAATATATATAATTACATGTCTTATAATATTTCTTTGGGGAGAGTTAGCTGGGGACAATTCTTAGGACATAAAAAAATAATAGTGACAAGTAGACTATCTGAATTAAATCCCAGTGTATTATGGGTTTAACAATAAGATGCTCCAACATTTTTCCCCTCCTAAGGAAAAAAAATCTAGAAACTGCAAGTAGATAGATTTCTCTCTCTGAGGACTAAAAAGAATGCTCTTGCCATCATTTTCCTTTGATAATTCGGCTGTCCCACTTGGCCTCTTTTCCTGCCGTATTTTCTAGTGGACTTTTAGTATGTTTGAAATGTCTTTTTTTAATTTTTCTATTTTAATGTTCAGGTAGTTATTTCTTGGGCTAACAATGACATGTCCTAGAGCTTTGAGTCATGGTTTGGCCACAAGCTCAATTGATTCCTCTTTATTTGCAAAGATTCTGTTCTCAGGAAGAGGATAGTTTATCTCTTCCATATATATGCACACACTGCAGCTGAGAATTAGAGGGAACCCACAGAGGTTAATTAGGTCCCAATCTTAATGCAATTTCATGCCCAAGCCACAGTTTAACCCATCAGAAACTTGCTTATGCTGATGAGAAATTATCCTGAAGATATAGGGCTACTGTTGTATTCTTACAAGGGAAGGTGAGATTGAGCTCCATGTCTACTGACCATTTAATATTTATACTTGTAATAAAGAACTTGAAACAACTTGTTAAAAGAATTTGAGACAACTTGTTAAATAGTATACTGCAACATAAGAAAATATCTTTAAAAATAAGTCAACTCTCTCTTATTTATAGGAAAAAGAATTTCAACTGTGTTAATTATCAAAAGGTTGTTCCCTTAATATCAAGCTGAAAAGCAAGGGACAGGCCCAAAGAAATGAAAAGATGTTTTAATTTTTTATGCTAGCAATATCTACATTCCCTGAAAATGGACTAAATGCCTATCTGCTTTTGACATTGTCCTATGATTTTCCTTCATTTTCTTAATTGGTTTTCAGTAAATTTTAGGGCTTTTTGAAATATTTTTAAATTTGATTGTGTAAATTACAACTGGAACCTAAAGAGATACTGAACAAAGGTTAAGTGTAATTTTCAAATATCTGTGTTATATAAAGATATGATTGCTAATATTTGCTAGCAAATATAGTCTGGAAAAGCCCTGTGTGTCTGTCTCCGCTTCCTGGAACAATATTTATCCAATAAGTTAGGTAGCAGAGATATTTTCCTAATACACTCAAACATTTATTTTGGAATTACTTGTAGTTAATTATGAGAGTACACACAAAAGTTTCCAGATTTTTTTTTTTTTAAGATTTATTTATTTGAGGGTGAGGGAGGGGGAGAGAGAGTACACGTGCATGCGATCAGGGGGAGGAGCAGAGGGAGAGGGACAAGCAGACTCCCTGTTGAGCCCAAAGCCTGACGCGGGGCTCGATCCGGCGACCCTGAGATCATGACTTTAGCTGAAATCAAGAGTTAGACACTCTGTTTAACATAACAATAAAAAATTAAAAAAAATAAAATTAAATAAAATTAAAAAAAAAAGAGTTAGACACTTAACCAACTGGACACTTAACCAACTGAGCCATCCAGGGCCCTCCCAGGTATCTTTAGCATCCATGTTTTCATTTATGGCATTAGTTAATACCTTATTAGGGAATGGGAAGATTCTGCGATCACTTGAAGTTTGCTGGCCGTGTAATGAGCCCATTTCCTCTGGCACATAAGTAAGTGATTTGACCCTTTAAGCTATTAAAAGTCATTCAACAACTGCTATGTTGCTGATATATGAGAAATACTATTTTATTCAATTTCACATTATGTTGTACTTTAAATATATTGGTTACACTATTGCAATAAAGGCAATTATATTTGCTGTGGATCTTTTCTTTTACTCCAAATCACTTGTTTTTATCCTGAAGTAATTTCAGTCTCTATTATTACCCTCATGTAGTGTGCACACACACGTGTGTGTCTGTGCATGCGTGCACTTAATTCCTTCTAGGAAACTTTGTGCAAGGCTGATTTCATCAAGGTTATTCACCCAGGCAGTAGATGCCCTATCTCTAGGCTCTAACATAGGATGTACTTATAATTCATACATGCATACGTTTGGGTTATTTTCTAATTATCAGAGATGGCTGTCTTGTGTCCTGAAAAGCAAACTAATTAAATGTCAGACCTCAGCACTGAAACAAATTTATCTGGTGTTGGGGGTTGGGAGGGGGGGTGGATCAAGAAAACTGTATTTCAAAGTATCTGGAACTCTTGTTATGAATTCTCTGTTTCCAAGGTTCTGGACCCAGAAAACTTTTGCGACCCAGAGTGAAATGTGGTTTTTGCATTTCTCCTCAGGCTTGCACAAGGGGTGGGTGCACCGTGAGCGAGGCCAGTGAGGCCCTAACTGATGAGCAGGCACCCGAAGGTGTGCCAACTCCCAAAGCACACTCCTATTCACCTCACTCCTTTCACATCTCCTGGACGGAGCCTGAATATCCAAATGGTAAGTGAACTCTTTTAGCCTCAAGTTAAAAAGATGATTAGCAAAGGTAAATTAATATTCTAAATGGCAGCTTATATGTGGTGCTTAATTTTTAATGATCATTTTAGCACATAAAATACTTGAGATAGTATCATTGTCTGTAGTTGGGAGATTGTAGTTTTTAGGCTAACACACAATTTTGGTGGCTCAAAAGTGCTCCCTTTTGATAGTTCTTGTGTACTGCATCTTATTGCTCAATACGTTCCAGGAGAGGTGTAGAGAACAGATGAGGATTCCCAAAGTGCTATTGTGACAGTGACATTATATTTTCAGTGACTTTCTGTTTCTGACAGTCCTGAGTTCATTCTCGGAGAGGTAGAGAGAGATAGAAAGTCCATGCACATCATGTATTTCAAAATGCTTTTGGTTGAATAAGTTTATCTTAGAAGAGACCAGTTGGAACTCTGTATTTTAATATATTATATGTAAATATGTCAGCATGCAGTTTTTAAACAGTGCATATGTTAAATATATATGTATTTATACTTGTTTAACTTCAAGTTGGTTGTGTATATTTCTAAGTGATATATACATCTTTGCATAGTTTAGAGAATTACATGAGTCAGTTAAAGTTGGCTAAAATAAAATCTTATTATAAAGAATTTGCAATAACTTGGAGGTAGAAATTATTTTTCTTTATTCATTTATTGGAAATATCTTTAAGTTTCACACAACATACTGTCATTGTTCCACACTGATGGAAACTTATGTAACATCAAATTTTGTTCCCTTTAAGACAAACGTCAAGACTTTTAATATCCTAGAAATTGTTTTAAGTAGTTTGTTACTGAAAATTGAGATGGCCTCCTTTAGCATAGCCAAAAAGAATGGAAGAAAAAAACTGTAATTTTATTAGTTTGTCTTATGTTTACTATGATATTAATTATTCCAGTCATCTCATTTTAATTAAACTTTTGGCAAATGCATTAGATATATTTGAGGTAATGGAGAGAGTTCAAATAATTAGAGTGAGTGATTATCTCTGCTATTGAAGTGATTCCTGTACTGTTATAAATTTCCTAATAAAAAAATAAATGGATCTCTATTTGATACTTATATGAAACAGTAAAAAAATCTTGTCATATTGGGGCGCCTGGGTGGCTCAGTTGGTTGGGCGGCTGCCTTCGGCTCAGGTCATGATCCTGGAGTCCCTGGATCGAGTCCCGCATCGGGCTCCCTGCTCGGCGGGGAGCCTGCTTCTCCCTCTGACCCTCCCCCATCTCATGTGCTCTCTCTCATTCTCTCTGTCTCAAATAAATAAATAAAATCTTTAAAAAAAAAAAAAAATCTTGTCATACTTCGTGCTCCACAAATGCATCTAGCCCATAGGTGGCAATGAAAATGTTAGTGATTTATTCCAATTGGATTGCTGTTAAATGCCATTACATGATTTGCATCGTAGAGCATTTTCCTTCATACCATTGGTTGTAGCACCTGGAACTGAAACTGTACTCAGAATCCTAGGTGGACAAGAAAAATACTTTCTACATTTCAGGGAATACTTGCATACTATGTTTTGTGCATTTACAAGCAGTTTTAAAATGTATTCACTGAACCAAAAAGAATTTGAGAGGTTTTGGAGATTTATGTAAACACTTTCATTGTATTCTAGTCTTGTGTTTAATCACATCAGAATTTTCAAAATTTTTATTGTGGGGCAATGGTTAGACATTTAAAAAGTAATAGTGTTCATTTAAAAAGAAAATAGCAACTTTCACGCCACCTACTTCTCTCTTCACTTGCCCCAAATTTTCCAGTGTTTGATTTTTATTGTCTATCATCTGGAGAGGGAAAATCTGATTGTTGGAAAACACCTTGTCCCTCTATTTGTTTTTAAAGCCCCCATACTTCCCCCTAAAAAACTAAAGAATAAAATCCAAATTCTTTAGTCTGGTATTCAGGTCACTCCCAACTTATGACTCAACCTGCATTTACAGAGCCTTGTAACACATGTTCCTTTCTAGAATACTTATGGCTTACTGTAGGGTTGCAAGACCTGGGTGTGGAGTCAAATAGGCCTAGAGACAAATATTATCTCTGCTGTGTAGTAGTGTGTTACTTTGGGAGATAGACTAAATTCCATGAGTCCCAGTTCTCTTGATTATAAAATTGGCATTGACAACCCCTATTTTCTTTCCATCTTTACTGTGGAAATCTAACTCATTCCTCAGAACTAAATGTGGGCCTCTTTTTTTTTTTTTTTAAGATTTTATTTACTTATTTGAGAGAGAGTGAGAGCACAAGCCAGAGAGGAGCAGAGGGAGAGGGAGAAGCAGACTCCTTGCTGAGCAGGGAACCCAACTCGGGGCTCAATCCCAGGACCCTGAGATCAGGAAACCTCCACCTGGATTTTTATTACCCTTTACATTCAACATATCCAAGTTGATTTCTCCACATGTTCTCTGCCCCTCTACCTGCCTTTTCTCCTGTGTTCCTCCTCTTCCTGATTAGCACAACCCAGTCACATGAGCCAGAAACCTGGGTGGCATTCTTGACTTCAACCCTGGCTCACCCCTGACTTGTCTTACCACATGACCCTCAACTGCACTCCTCTAAGGAAGGTCACTGATATTTTTCACCCAGATAACTTCAAGAGCTTCCTCATACCCTGCAAAAATCTGAATTGGTTCATTCAAAGTCTATTTTTTGATGACCTACTGCTAGGTGCCATCATTCTGATGATACCAAGATGAATTTGCGTAATCCCTGATCTTAAGGATATTAGGATTCCTTAGGGGAACAAATAATCACAAGGTAGGGATATGAATAAGGTGCCAAATGTATGGAGAAGAAGTTCCCTGAGGAACCCTATGGGATGTGGAAGTGTCATCCCTCTGGGTCTCCATTAGGTGTGGCAGGTCCAGAGATACATAGGCATTTAGACTGTCATGTTGTGAAACAGATGCTTTTTGCATGGTTTTGCACATGCTGGGATCAGGATTATTAACATGGAAAAAAATATGGAGAAACAATAAACACACTTTCAGTAATAAGAAGTATGTATATTTCCAAAATATATGCCCATATGTGACAAAATGTGAGAGATATAAAAGGTTCTGATATAAATGTCTAGTTCTTGCCTATCAAGCAAATGGTCACCTTTAGACAGCATGGCTTAGGAAATAGACTCTCTGCTTTTCATAAATGATTCTGATTTAAACAGTCACTTTCTACTCATCAGAATCTTGTGATATCCTGACCCAGTGGCTAAGAGAATGGCGTCTTGTCCTTCTGATTGCCATTTTCTTCTTTGTCTCCCAACCTGCTCTACTTCACAGCTTGTGCTGGGAAGCTTGCTCTTTGCTTCAGGACATGCCTCATGTGCTCTGAGAATTTTTCCTGTCCTGGAACTTTTTGTTCTGTGCTCTACCAGCAGTTCTAAGAATAGGGCCTGACCCACATAATAGATGCTCAATTAAAACTTTGCTGATTAGCACTACCAAAAGAAAAAAATAAATGCACAGAAAATAACAAATGGTGGCAAGGAAGTCAAGAAATTAGAACCGTTGGGCTGTTGGTGGGAACATAAAATGGGGCAGCCACTATGGGAAACAGTATGGAAAATTCCTCAAAAAATTAAAAATAGAATTACTATGTGCTCCAACAATCCCACTTCTGGGTATTTATCCAAAAGAATTGAAAGCAGGATCTTGAAGAGATACTTGCACACCCACAGTCACTACAGCATCATTCACATTAGCCAAGAATTGGAAGAGATCCAAATGTCCACAGATGGATGAATGGATAAACAAATATATATATACATACACACAATGGAATATTATTCTGCCCTTGAAAAAAGAAATTATCACATGCTACAACATGGATAAACCTTGAGGACATTATGTTAACTAAAAGAAACCAGTCACAAAAAGACAAACACTCCATGATTCCACATAGAAACAGGAAGTAGAATCTGGCAGGGGGTTCGGAGGGGGAATGGAGAGTTGCTGTTCAAGGAATATAGTTTCAATTTTGCAACATGAAAAGGTTCTAGAGATCTGTTATACAACAATGTGCATTTAGTTAACAGTCTGTACTACACATAGAAAAATAGTTATGATGGTAAGTTTTAGGTTATGTGTTTTTTTTACCACAATTTTAAAAATATGATGTAGAGAGGATATAATAAAATGCAGTAAACTTTTAAACCAGAAGAAGAAAAGGTTAAGGGCTGTGTTAGTTTAAACAAACAAAAGATTCAATTAATAATCACTTAAAGATAGATACATAAAATATACATTTGTTAAACCAGAGTGAGATCATTCTGTCTTGTGTAACTTGTTTTTCTCACTTAGTGTGGTGGAGACATTTTTCCATGGCAGTTAAGCAGACAGAGCCCAGCTTCAATGTTTCAAAAGGCAGTGGAGTCCCACTGAATAAAACCACAGCTTATGAGACCCGTGTTTTATCAGTGGATATTTATGTTTCCATGATTTTGCTATTATAATGCTACATGCTGTTAATTGCCTTCTACCAAGTAGTCTGTAAGTACTCGGTCTTTATCACTTGATTAACACCTAAGGCTTTCTTTCCTTCAAACGTGTCCTACTGAATTCTAGTCCCTTGCTTCACTTACCTGCAAAAATGGTGGTGTGACACTCCAGCTCTCTTTCTCTAATCAGAGCGCTTGGCATCCATATTCCCTCTGGCAAAGGCGTTCTCCGCAGCCTGCTATTTCAGGCAGGATTTTAAAACCTGAATGAGAGCTACTTTTAGGAAGATAAGAACCCTTTATTGTGTAGCACCTGGACCTTTCCTTTGTCATACCATCAGCCATCAGTGAGAAGGGGCACAAAGGATTACTGTCTAATAAATTTGTGACCTGTGTTGTGAAGATTACAATTGCATAATTAGAATAATGCTTTTGAGAGCTTCCAAATTCTCATGAGCCATATTGCCTTTCAGAAGCCTAGGCCTTAGAATCTGTAAATATGTTTTTTCCTCACACTTGAAGTCCCCCTTTCTAAAATCAGCATCAATACTGACTATACCAAACTTATTCCTCATTACCTAGCATAACGTGTAATGACATTTGAAAGTAATTAGAATATGTTTTTTAAAAAAAACAGTAACTAGAAATATAGAATATGAAATTCTTATCCTTTATTAATATTTACAATTGCTTGTAACTATCCACTATCTTTACTTAAGTAAATTTACTAGAACAGTTTCCCTGTTAGATTGTGACCCACACAAGGACAGGGATGTGCCTTGTCCTCTGTGGCCTTGATCACGGTTCTAGTGCTAGCAACTGGGAAGGTGCCAGTCATGGGTAGATGGGTATTAAATAGCTGTTGACAGAATTAATGTTTGCAGATGATAGGAACAATGATAACATAGTTATTGTGTGGATGTGAAAAGTATATGCATATGCAATTACACAGTACATGCAAATGCACATTTACAGCACGTTTTATAATTACATAATATAGGGGAAATGATTTCAAAGCCAGCAGAAAGGCATCTCCCTCTTGGCCTGCTGAAGGCTCAAAGGCCCAGTTGCTTGGTATAAGATTTTCTCAGCCTAGGGGCGCCTGGGTGGCTCAGTCGGTAAGCGTCTGCCTTCGGCTCAGGTCATGATCCCAGGGTCCTGGGATCGAGCCCCGCATCGAGCCCCGCATCGAGCCCCACATCGGGCTCCCTGCTCCGCGGGAAGCCTGCTTCTCTCTCTCCCACTCCCCCTGCTTGTGTTCCCTCTCTCGCTGTGTCTCTCTCTGTCAAATAAATAAAATCTTTAAAAAAAAAAAAAAGATTTTCTCAGCCTAGTGATTTGTTGAGATTCTAAAGAGAGCGTGTGAAACTGGATTTGCTTTGCATGCCTCTGTGTGAAAGGGTAGATTGTTCCTGCCATCAAGATTAGGTAATGTCAAGATGAGCACAGGAGAAGGAGAGCTGGGCACCCATTAGACAGGGTCCCAGGGACTTCTTGAGAAAAGAATGAGTACTTAAGGAACCTATGAAAATATTTTCCTAATGCAGCCTTTTGTACTGGGCTGGCTTTTTGAGAATTTACACGTGGATATGTACCAAGACAGTGGCAACCGTCGATAAGAACAGAAAGAATTTAGGAAGTCGATTATTTTTGCAGACTTACACATAGTACCATGAAGACAATAGAACATTACTGAAAGAACATTTAGTTCAGGTTTTTCAAAGATTTTATTTATTTATTTATTTATTTATTTATTTATTTATTTGAGAGAGAGAGCGCAAGCACAGGGGGAGGGGCAGAGGGAGAGAGAGCCTCAAGTAGACTCCACACTGAGCATGGAGCTAGACATGGGGCTCGATCTCATGACCCTGAGATCATGACCTGAGCCAAAACCAAGAGTTGGATGCTCAACTGACTGAGCCACCCAGGCAGCCCCATTTAGTTCAGTTTTTAAGCATATATATGATTTCAGGAATGGGTGGTAGAGAAATAATTAACTACAGAAGGTTTATGCACATTCTGTACATGTCATCCTTCACATTAAGAGATGATTAAGAAAGAAATAGACTTTTATAGTATATATACGTGAAGGTGTGTGTGTAGATACTATGTGATTCACCCATACAGAGAAAGAAGTATTTGATTTCCTACCAACACTGATGGTAATAGTAGTAGGAATAGCTACAGCTTAGAACTATGTACCAGGCACTTTAATCCTCACAACTAGCCATGAAATGGGTATTGTTATTCTAACATTCAGCTATGGAAACTCAGATTTATAAGTATTAATTGCTAAAGACAACTAGTTAAGTAGGAATGTAATACAAAGCAGGGTGTGGATGACACAAAAAATTCATGATTTTATTCACTGTACTCTTTTGCCTCTACATTTTGTAGAAAAGCTCATAATTCAGGATTCCATCTAGCCACATAAAAAATTTTTTTTAGATGCTTTGACTTGTTTGATGCATCATTCTCAGTGACAGTATTCAAAATTCTTAAGATCTCTGTTCTGATTTTTCTCTGGTTTTGAAGAAATAACTATTTTTCAAACTTTTTATTTTGAACTAACTTTATTTTTAAACAGCCAAAATGCAATTCTATTTTCTTTCCTGAAAAGGCTCAGTTTTAATAGGAGAAATGGATTATAGAATTCAGGGAATCACTTAGGAAAACTGCTTGACAGTTTTGAGCAAACCTTGTGTAACTTTTATGAAACACCTCCAATCAGTTTGTCAGGTAGAATTTCCCAAGCACAATCTTTTTTAGATTCCATTGAATCCATTTTTAGGAGAGCATAACAGTAATAAGGCATTATTCCACAATGTGAAAACTGTTCTCTCTTTTCCTTTTTAATTGAAGGATCAAGTATTCACACTGGGAGATACCTGCCACATTCAATCATCATCTGGACCTTGGGGGAAAACCCACAGTTGATATTCATATTGCCATGCTGTACTGGAAAAAAAACAAACAAATATGTTTGGAGCATCTATATTCACTATACATGTTATTTTCATGACACACTAAAGCATTGTTGTTTAATTCTTACAGTAAACAGAATTCTCCAGTGTAAATAGAGATATCTTGTATTAAATTTACATTGTATTGTACTTGTATTGAATTTCCTTGGTTATAGATGACAACCTATTGAGCGCCTTAGGAAACACAATTTGACAGAACATGATGAAGAGGCACAAAGATATATATCCCAGTGGATGTGCTTTATGGACAATTATGATTCAGCTTCCCTGTGAAAATTAAACACCTTAAAAATTCTACCATTATGGAAAGAGAAAGGTGATAAACTTGAAACTGCTTACCCTGGAGAGCCAATGGGAATTAAATATCCATTTTGTGGATTATCCACTGAAGAACTGAATTTGTAGAACTAGATTAAAGAACCTGATCCCTCTTACCAGACAGCATTATATTGTTTCGTTTTGTTATAGCTAGCTTACCGATTATTAGCACAAGAGAATAAGCAAGAGAAAAGCACAGAAAATACAAAACAGTGCAACATAATGCATTACTGTAAATTTTTTATGTTAGATGTATATATTTTTTGGCCTGTCTGGAGCCACTCTTCGATCTTCCATTCAGTCCTGTATCCTACAAGGCTGACCTTTACTCACAGTGTCAATGAGCTTGCTCTCTTTCCCTCTGGCTTCCTTTTGGCTTGTCCATGAGAGGGGGCAGCAGCAGCAAGAGATGAGAGTGTGGGAGGAGAACGAAATCGCAGAATTTAAAGCATTTGTTCCCTGTCTACTGAGCTCTGGGCTTCAGGGCGGTATTCCTCCACCAAAGGCTACAGCTCCCATCCAGTGGCCCTTTCCTATAGCCCCAGCTCTTTGTCCAGGTTCCCAAATCTGTTCTCATCCTTTCCCTTGCAAATTTGAGGATGTTTATGGGCTCTTACTTAACTAGTTAGCATGGTCTCCTAGGAGGCCTGACTATGACTAGCTGGGGATGCATTATTACCACCTGGTGCTTTCCCTTAACTCTGCCCATAGCTTTGTAAATGAGTTTGAGTTGCCATCAAGTTTCTGCTGAGTCCTTAACTGATTTTTAAACCTTGTATAATCCACACTTAGCACACAGAATTTGGGGGCTAGATGTAGAGATAAATGTAAAATTCATTCTGGGAATAGCAAAAGTAAATAAGTAAACAAAAATTCCATTTAGTTAAACTTTGTTTTGGCACTCTAGACATTTTAAAAGCAAATAAGGAGGACAGTGTTCAAAAGTTCTAGATGAAGATTGTTTATCCAATATGTCTGTGATATTTAATTTTTTAAATAGTAATCAACTCCTTGATACCTCATTGAAAGCTTTTTATTAATTATTATGAAATAGTTATTTGTTATAATTAGTCAGATAATGATTTGTGACATTGTTCCTCTTGATGAAGTAGGTCCAAGAGCCAAGTTCATCTTAAACACGAGTTTCCCAGATAAATTTAATTTCCTAACCCACCTAGATTAGGTTAACACCTGCCTCCCCCGCCACTACCATTTTTAATTCTTTTCCATCTGGTTCTTATTTAATAATCTTTACACACATATAATCCACTTAGTCCGTCTTCTCACTTAGATTGCAAGTTTTATGAATGCAGGAACCAGGACTGTTCGGGGTATTCCCAGCTTGGAACACAATGTCCAGCACATAGTAGGTACTCCATAAATATTTACTGAGGAATCAGATAACTACCAAAAACCAAATCCACTAAACCCAGCAGATTTTTTTTCAAAAAGTATTTTACAGCACTTGGTAAGTACTTGTTTTGTTTTGTTTTGTTTTTCACACTGTGCTCTCTGGACCTGATTGGGGTAGAGAGGAATCTTAAATAGTTAGCACACACATAAGAAACTGCTGGGTGATAACAGCATACCAGTAGGGGATACAGACCTATCTACAATATGCCTCCGAGAGTTGGGCAGGTTATTTTTTGCAAGAGATGTGCAGTACAACACATAGATCAGCATAGGAAGAGAGAGTCTAAGGCAAGATTCTCACAGCAAATAAGGTTTTAATTTACCCTGGAAGGAAGGGACAACTCTAAGTTCATTCATCTTACAGGCATCACACTTAATTCTTTTTTTTTTTTCAAGACATCTTTATTATGTTATGTTAGTCACCATACAGTACATCATTAATTTTTGATGTAGTGTTCCATGATTCATTGTTTGTGCATAACACCCAGTGCTCCATGCAGAACGTGCCCTCCTTAATACCCATCACCATGCTAACCCATCCCCACACTCCCCTCCCCTCTAGAACCCTCAGTTTGTTTCTCAGAGTCCATAGTCTCTCATGGTTGGTCTTCCCCCCCCCCCCGATTCCCCCTCCCCATTCTTCCCCTCCTGCTATCATCTTCTTTTTTTTTTTTTAACACATAATGTATTATTTGTTTCAGAGGTACAGGTCTGTGATTCAGCAGTCTTACATAATTCACAGTGCTCACCATAGCACATACCCTCCCCAATGTCTATCACCCAGCCACCCCATCCCTCTCACCCCCCCACCACTCCAGCAACCCTCAGTTTGTTTCCTGAGATTAAGAATGCCTCATATCAGTGAGGTCATATGATACATGTCTTTCTCTGATTGACTTATTTTGCTCAGCATAATACCTTGCAATTCCATCCACGTCGTTGCAAATGGCAAGATTTCATTCCTTTTGATGGCTGCATAATATTCCATTGTATATATATACCACATCTTCTTTATCCATTCTTCTGTCGATGGACATCTTGGCTCTTTCCACAGTTTGGCTATTGTGGACATTGCTGCTATAAACATCGGGGTGCACGTACCCCTTCGGATCCCTACATTTGTATCTTTGGGGTAAATACCCAGTAGTGCAATTGGTGGATCATACGGTAGCTCTATTTTCAACTTTTTGAGGAACCTCCATACTGTTTTCCAGAGTGGCTGCACCTGCTTGCATTTCCACCAACAGTGTAGGAGGGTTCCCCTTTCTCTGCGTCCCCACCAACATCTGTCGTTTCCTGACTTGTTAATTTTAGCCATTCTGACTGGTGTGAGGTGGTATCTCATTGAGGTTTTGATTTGGATTTCCCTGATGCCGAGCGATGTTGAGCACTTTTTCATGTGTCTGTTGGCCATTTGGATGTCTTCTTTGGAAAAATGTCTGTTCATGTCTTCTGCCCATTTCTTGATTGGATCATTTGTTCTTTGGGTGTTGAGTTTAATAAGTTCTTTACAGATTTTGGATACTAGCCCTTTATCTGATATGTCATTTGCAAATATCTTCTCCCATTCTGTCGGTTGTCTTTTGGTTTTGGTGACTGTTTCTTTCACTGTGCAAAGCTTATTATCTTGATGAAGTCCCAATAGTTCATTTTTGCCCTTGCTTCCCTTGCCTTTGGTGATATTTCTAGGATGAAGTTGCTGTGGCTGAGACTGAAGAGGTTGCTGCCTGTGTTCTCCTTTAGGATTTTGATGGACTCCTGTCTCACATTTAGGTCTTTCAACCATTTGGAGTCTATTTTTGTGTGTGGTGTAAGGAAACGGTCCAGTTTCATTCTTCTGCATGTGGCTGTCCAATTTTCCCAACACCATTTGTTGAAGAGACTGTCTTTTTGCCATTGGACATTCTTTCCTGCTTTGTCAAAGGTTGGTTGACCATAGAGTTGAGGGTCCATTTCTGGGCTCTCTATTCTGTTCCATTGATCTATGTGTCTGTTTTTGTGCCAGTACCATACTGTCTTGATGATGACAGCTTTGTAATAGAGCTGGAAGTCCGGAATTGTGAGGCCGCCAGCTTTGCTTTTCTTTTTCAACATTCCTCTGGCTATTCAGGGTCTTTTCTGGTTCCATACACATTTTAGGATTATTTGTTCCATTTCTTTGAAAAAAGTGGATGGTATTTTGATGGGGATTGCAGAATGTGTAGATTGCTCTAGGTAGCATTGACATCTTCACAATATTTGTTCTTCTAATCCATGAGCATGGAACGTTTTTCCATTTCTTTGTGTCTCCCTCAATTTCTTTCATGAGTATTTTATAGTTTTCTGAGTACAGATCCTTTGCCTCTTTGGTTAGGTTTATTCCTAGGTATCTTATAGTTTTGGGTACAATTGTAAATGGGATCGACTCCTTAATTTCTCTTTCTTCTGTCTTGTTGGTGGTGTATAGGAATGCCACTGATTTCTGTGCATTGATTTTATATCCTGCCACTTGACTGAATTCCTGTATGAGTTCTAGCAGTTTTGGGGTGGAGTCTTTTGGGTTTTCCACATAAATTATCATATCATCTGCAAAGAGTGAGAGTTTGACTTCTTTGCCGATTTGGATGCCTTTGATTTCTTTTTGTTGTCTGATTGCTGTGGCTAGGACTTCTAATACTATGTTGAATAGCAGATCACACTTAATTCTTAAGGTACTTGCATATATGCTCACTCATTTGATTTTCACATTAACTCTGTCAGGCCACCAGGGAAAGGAATATGACCCCCATTTTATGGGTAAGGAAACAAAAGCTTAGAAAATGTGAGCTTCCTGACCAAGTTTTAAAGGTGTGTGGTCAGGAGTCCTCAAGACTGACTAGAAGACCCCTGAACTAGCTGTCAACCCCTTTCTTCTCAAACAAAAGCAAACCAAAAGATTGAAAGGAAAGGATAAAAGAAGAAAAGAAAGTTGTTGTAGCTATTTTAATATCAGACAAAGGAGACTTTTGGGCAAATAGGATTAATAGAGATAGGTAAATTCAAAATGATAAAAGGGTGACTAAAATTAAGAACTCTTCTTTCATCAAAATGTGGTATAAATGAAGTACCCGAAGAGATAAATAATAGAGTGAGATATAATATTTATAACACAGGGGCGCCTGGGTGGCTCTATCATCTGCCTTCAGCTCAGGTCATGATCCCAGGGTCCTGGGATCGAGCCCCACATCGGGCTCCTGACTCAGCGGTGAGCCTGCTTCTCCCTCTCCGTCTGCCTCTCCCCCTGCTCATGCTCTCTCTTTCTATCTGTATCTCTGTGGCTCAAATGAATAAATAAAATCTTTAAAAATTAATAATAATATTTATAACATAAAATAACTGTCAGAAGATGAGTATTTGGAAAATATAAAATATTCTTAGGAATCAGTAATAAACTGGAGAGGGAATATAGCAAGTAATAATTGTAATAGCATTGTATAGTGACAGATGGTAGCTATACTTATGGTGAGCATTGGGTAATAATCTACAGAATTGTTGTATCATTATATTGTACGATTGAAACTAATATAACATCACCTGTCAACTATATTTTGATAAAAAATTTAAAATATATGATCTTAACTTAGAAGAAATTAACCCCAAACTCTTTACTTCATTCATTATTTTCTTACACACTTTGTCAATGATAATATATTTACAGATATTGTTATAATAATACTAGTGAACTGGGGAAAGATCTGAAAAAGCATTTCACAAAAGAACAAAAAGTAAATGGCTGGTGAACATAAGGACATGTGCTCAACCTCTTTCATAAGTTGGAAATAAAAAATAATACCAAAACAAGATACCATTTTACCACATATAATACTGGCACAGTTTAAAACTGTGACTATACAAGGTCTTTTTGAGGATATGGAACAATGAGAACTCACATGCATTGGTCGTCATGGGAATTGATGCACTTTGAAAAATAGTTGGGTGTTGTCTAGCAAAATTGAATATATCCCAACAATTCCACTCCAGGATCTATGCACTAGGAAACTTCACGTCTGCCTCAGGACACATGTACAAAAATGATAACAGATACAGTGATGTAAGAGACAGAACGTTGAAACAATCCCAATGTCAACAATAGAATGAATGAATTGTGCTGTGCAGGAATCCGATACAGCAATGGAAATGAGTGAAGTATGACTACCCTCAATGAGACAGATAGGACTCATGCTTATTATGGTGAACAAGAAAAGATGCAAAAATACATGCATATCTTTTATTTAAGTAGGCTCCATGCCCAGCGTGGAGCCCAGCGCGGGGACTAAACCCATGAGCCCGAGATCAAGACTCCAGCTGAGATCAAGAGTCGGATGCCCAACTGATTGAGCCACCCAGGTGCCCTCCAAACTGTATATTATGTGATTCTATTAATACAAAATTTAAAAATATACCAAACTTAATTACATTGTTTACGGATGCATTTCTAAGTAGAAAAGCAAGGAAATCATTCTTTAAAAGTCAACACAGTTGTCTGTGAGGAAGAGAAAGAGTTGAAATGAGGGAGGACATATAGAAGATTCATGGGGTGCTGGAGATTTGTGGGGCGCTGGCAATATTTTATTTTTTAACCTTGGTGATAGTTACATGGCTTTTCGCTTTTTCATTCATCTTTAAGATATAACATATTTTATGTACTTTTCTATGTTATGTTTTATCACATAATTTTAAAAACATAGAAAAAATAGGTGCACAGAAGTTGGAGAGGGTAATGTTCTATGCACTGTTGTATCTGAATGTTTCTGCATGTTACACCAACCCATAGCTCTGACACTTTCTAGCTGTCTGGTATTGGCTGTGTTATTCAGTCTTTCTCAAACTTGTTTTTCTCATCTGTAAAGGGAAACTGAAACTTTTTTTGACTTCAAAGGTTTTTCCTGAGGATTGAATGGTACCTGATCTAAAACACGAATAGTGTTGTTAATTTTTCAGCATAAACGTCCTCTGACTTTCAAGCATTTGCCTGTTCTTACCTTGCATGCTTTCCTACATAACAGTATTTGTTTTGCATTTTAATGAAATGTTACATGTTGGGATAGATACAAAATTCACATGCAGTTGTAAGAAATTATGCAGAGAGATCTCATTGACCTTTTGCCCAGCTCTCCCAGCGTACTTTCAAAACTACAGTACAGGATCACACTATGATTTTGACACTGATACAGTCAAGATGCAAAACAGGGGTGTGACTTTTTTTTTTAATCCCCCAATTGAAAAACAGTCCCCTTTGAAACCTGTAGTAGAGAGGTAAGTTAGTTCTTTGGTAGCAGGCTTTTAGGAGTCTTTCATGTCTACCTTCACAGACCATCTCTGACTAAGGTGGATAGACCCTTCTCTTGCCTGACTAGTGACCCATGACACCATACTGCGCTCTAACACACCTCAGCCCTAAGCATCATAAATCGGTTTTATTAAAGAAGAGAAAGTATATAAAACTGTTAAAGGTATTTCTGTCTTAGAATTCCACACTACTGCTGCAATGTGGCATTCCCACATCCCTCCCTCAGTCACAACTCATTACTATATAGTCAGGAAAAAGTGGCTTTAAAAATTACTTTTTTCATTTTGATATTTTCAGGTGCCCTTCTCCCTACCTCCATGGTCTTCCCTACTCCAGTCTATTGCATGTGTGACTCTAGATTAATTCTTCTAAATATAACGTTTATTTTGCCCTGATCAATACACAAAAATGTCCATGGTTCTCCTGTGCATCATAAAATCCCCAACCATTGGAGTGGCATTCAAGGTCTGAACTTCCTTTAAAAAAAAAAAAAAAAATTATTTATTTATTTGACAGAGAGAGACACAGCGAGAGAGGGAACACAAGCAGGGGGAGTGGGAGAGGGAGAAGCAGGCTTCCTGCCGGGCAGGGAGCCCGATGTGGGGCTTGATCCCAGGACCATGGGATCATGACCTGAGCCGAAGGCAGACGCTTAACGACTGAGCCACCCAGGCACCCCTGAACCTCCTTTTGAAGGCTTATTTTCTATTAGGCTTTCACCAGTTACAACAATAACAACAGAATACGGATCTATTCTGGATGTCTTTACTCTACCTTGCATTTTCTTGCTTCCAGGCGTTGGTAAATGTCATTTCCCCACCAGGAACGTCTTCCTGAGACATGGCCTTTTCACATTTTGCCTTTTATGGAAGACCCAGCTGCTTTGTACAGAAGCCCCGGCTGCTCTAAAAAGCTTTTAGGACTCACTTTAGCCAGAGTGATTGCCCCCTGCTAGAAGCTCCTGTATGTCTGTACCATTTGTTGGGCATGAATTTTTTGTGGTGCTTATCAATTTTATTTAACTCTTGAATTGTTTAATTAGACCTGTGTTTAACCCTTTTCTTACTTCCACAAAGACAGATATTATTTCTTATTCTTTCTATCCCCCAAAGTACCTTTCAGGAATTGACTTCCAATAAATATATGTTAAGCTTTTTGTTATGCTCAACGTAATTGCTTGTAGGGTCAGAATGTGTTCATCAGTTCTTAATTTGAGTGGAATTCCTAAATATTTTAGCAAAGAAAGTTAGGCTGGAGATGAATAAGAGGAGCGGTGGTGGTAGGGGGATTAGATTGCCAGGTTCCAAGCCTGAGTTGATATTTATTTGTATGACCTTGGGAAATAGCTTAGCCTCTCTAAGAGTTCATTCCCCTAACTCTGTAACAAGGCAAATAACACTTCTTATTTCTTGATGTTGTTAAAGTTAATGGAAATAACTCATATCAAACATATTGCCTATCATCTGGCTCAATGTGAGTGTTCAGTACATTTTTTAATAATAAAGTGTTTTAAAATTCAAAAATACTTACACAGCATTTTAAGAACTTCGCATTTTACTTTTTTTTAAACCTATTCATACATGTCCTGTAGTCTACTCAAAGAAGGAAAGTGCCTCCTTAGGCTTCACTTAAAATGTCCACTGGAAATTCTTTAGTTTTTGTTACACACTTTGGGAATCTGAGGTCAATGCAAATTGTTGTCTTAATACATATTTTAGACTTGTTATTTACTAAATGTATGTTTTTGGAACTGAATTGTACAATATTTCATATAATACTAATTTTATTTACATTAAAAAGTCTGTTAATGAAAAGTTATGACATCTGCCTGCATATCTTGGTAAGAAATGGATTGTTACTTTCAAATAGTATCTCTTATTGTCCACCAATTTACCAGGAAGTTTGACTGTATGTCCTTAAGTTGGATTATACACCTGATGGCCTTGCCCAAACCAGATCAAAGGAAATACCTGCTCTTGTCTCAGGCTCCTTTTTGTGGCAAATGTAGGCACCAGCTCTAAACCACGGTGGTATCCCACTTTGGCCTGACTTTGAGATCTGGTGATTACCTGGTGAGACCCGGACCTAAGGGCAGAAACCCAGAGAGATCAACATCACGAGTCTGTTCCACCCTCACAACGTGCTCACATTGACCCCAGCTTCCCGATCCTGGGGTGGGGAACTCTCATCTTGCTAGTACTCAGTGAAGGTCTGATTGATCACTGATTGCATGTGGCATGTTCAGATATGGGTTTTGAAAAATGGCCCTCTGCAGTGTGAAGAATGAATTGTATGAAAACATGAATAATGCATCAAAACATGTAGGTGGCTATTATTCTCAGATATGAGGTGATGGCAGAACGGACTAGGAGGCCATGAGTATGGTGATGGGTGAAGATCAATTGGGAATGTACAGTTTACATGACTCAGTGGAGTTGGTATGGTGGGGGAGGGAGAAGAGAGTGTCCAATATGATTTAAAGTTAGACAACACTTACCCAGTGTACACTCGGATTCTACAATTTAGATCTATAATTGATCTTTTGGCACTTCCTACAAGTGCTGTCAAATAGTGGTTACCTACAGAAAGCTGGGTTACTCTGTATGTACGTGCGCATGCGTGCATGCGTGCGATCTCACCCGCGTGAAAGCTGGGCTTCAGTTTCACCCACCTTTCCATTCAGATGCATTCTAGATACTAAAAAGTTTCTGAGCAGTTGAATTAACTGTCACAAATCTCGCTTAATTTTATTCTCAGCTCATTTGCCGTGTACTCATCTTACTCTAAGCCCTTCTCGTAGTAACTGTCTATTATTTCTTTATCCATAGTTCTGGATGTCATGGTTATCTAGTTTCTTAGCATCGCTTGCTAGGGGTTGACTTGCTAAAGTCAGGTAGACAAAACAAAGAAGAAACTTTTGAGAGACTGTCACTGGGGGAGGAAGGAGAATTCAAAAAGCAGACATAAGAATGGATTAAGTATAGCCACTGAGTGATGTGATGGGTAAAACCTGGGCAAGTATCCTAGATCTCATCAGTCCCTGAGGGTATTACTGAATTAGAGAATACAGTCTTTGATGTCCATAATGCACGGTTTGAGTCATCACAAGATGATTCAATTATGTTCATTATAATCTGTGTGGGAAGACAGGTGAGTACTGTGGAGTTCTTTCTAGAAAGATTTCCTTTAAAAATGGTTAAGATTCTTAAAGTTTGTACTTAAGGAATGAGATTTAGTTATAACGAAAATTAACTTCTATGAAACATGTCATTTCCCAATATGTCAGATAAATGAGATATTATGCACATAATCCTAGCATAAAAGAAATTCTCTGTTCCCCAATTATGTAAGAAAACGGAAATATTGATTTGGGTATTTTCTATGTCATTGTTGAAAAGCAGGTCAAGTAGATAGCATTTTGAGGGTCTTACAATTTCTTTAAGAGCTTCTCCAACACATTATTTGCACATAAGATTTTTTTTTTTTTTTTTTTTTTTTGTTGAGGATTAAATGATTGCTTAGCAGAGTGCCTGGCACGTCACGACTTTTTATCATGATTATGACTGTGATTTTATCCTTTTTCTTCTCTTAAATTTCCTGTGACTATTTAGTTTTACACTATATATCTTTCATTTCTTAGTTTTAATTCATCTGTGCTTTTGTGTGTTGAGTATTAAATGGCATTAAACTGAATACTTTCTATAAGTATTCTCAGAGTTATCAGAGATGGTCTTACTAGAATAAAGGAGAAAGTTGGCAGCTGTACTTTTTTTGTGTAGCCAAAGGGCTATATGACAGTAAAATACTCTTACCCCAAAATTTGGAAATGAGGGAAATAGACCTGCTCTTAAAAGATAAGCTTTACAAAGTTATCCTCATCAAGGAAAATAAGATAGAGCAGTAGCTTTATTTAAAAAGTATTAGCTCAAAAAATAAATAAATAAAAAGTATTAGCTCGGGACACCTGAGTGGCTCAGTTGTTAAGCGTCTGCGTTTGGCTCAGGTCATGATCCCAGGGTCCAGGGATCAAGCCCTGCATTGGGCTCCCTGCTCAGCGGGAAGCCTGCTTCTCCCTCTCTCACTCCCCCTGCTTGTGTTCCCTCTTTCGCTGTCTCTCTTTCTGTCAAATAAATAAAAAAAATCTTTTAAAAAAAAGTATTAGCTCATTCAAATATAAACAGCTTTTTTTACTTTTATTTTTTGTATTATGTTATTTTAATCACCATACATTACATCATTAGTTTTTGATGTAGTGTTCCATGATTCATTGTTTGCATATAACACCCAGTGCTCTATTCAATACCTGCCCTCTTTAATACCCATCACCAGGCTAACCCCTCCGCCCACCCCCTCCCCTCTAGAACCCTCAGTTTGTTTCTCAGAGTCCATAGTCTCTCATGGTTCGTCTTCCCCTCTGATTTCCTCCCCTTCATTTTTCCCTTCCTACTATCTTCTTTTTTTTTTTAACATATAATGTATTATTTGTTTCAGAGGTACAGGTCTATGATTCAACAGTCTTACACAATTCACAGTGCTCACCATAGCACATACCCTCCCCAATGTCTATTACCCAGACACCCCATCCCTCCCACCCCCCACCACTCCAGCAACCCTCAGTTTGTTTCCTGAGATTAAGAACAGCTTTAATCCTAAAGGATGCACTGACCAGGATCTAACTAATGAAACAGAAAATGTGCTAGGAATATAGGACAGCCTATATTTAATATAAGGGGTTGGTTACAAATGTGTTGGAAAGGGCTGCAGAAACAAAAAAGGTGATTGTCAGAGAGCTGCTAACTTCCCTGGTCTTTGGCTTCTGAGTCGGCCTCGGCTGCTGCTAGCTGCCGGATTTGCTGATGTGATGCTTCAACCATCAAGAAGCGGTGCCCCAGCCCGTGCTAAAGGGCCACCCAGAGTCCAGTACTGAAGAAGCTGGAAACGCAGAAGAGGCATTTCTGCTGCCGGGACTGCTTGAGGCCACAGCTGCTTTGTCCCTCTGCTGACCACAACAGTCAGCAAAAGCCTCAGCTTCTGGAGCTAAAAATTGGACATTTTCTGTCTTCCTGTTTCTGCCCACCTTGCAGTGTTTCCTATTGGTGAAATCCAAGAGGGAGCCATCAAGCCAGAGGGCTGCAAATATAGAGGATGGGCTTTTAAGCCCAGCGCACAGAGCAGACTATAGATGTGTGGATGTGGGGCTGTGGGTAGATGAATTGGATGAATAACCAGATTATTCAGCACCCATGCCCATGCTTCTTCCTTCCATTACTTTCCATGACCAGCAATAATCACTGCATGCTTCCACCTAACATCCTACTGTGCTTTGTACAATGAAACTCTTACCCTCTCTCATTGTATTCACATCTGGGTTCATTCCCCTTGAGTTTAGACACAACCTACCTAGATATCCTGTAACTTAAAAGCTAAGATAAAATTAATACCCACTAACTTTCTTTGTATAAATCAGTAGGGAAAAGGAGGAGAGGAGAGAAAATTAGTTACTATAAACAAATCTTTATGTAATATGAAAGAAATAAAGCATGAAATAACACCTATAATTCTCATTTCCGTAACTAGTTTAAGGCCACAGTTGATATATATTTGCCCTCAGCCAGTAGCTCATCTATTTGGGATTTTTGACCTAGTAAGGTAACCCAAACCTTCATTACTGAAGGGTCTATGTGCTTAGTGTCAGCATGCAGCAGGAAGCCAATTTCTCTTCCAAACAGTAACCTTTCTCTTACCTGTTGATATAGTTGCATGAGGATCCCAAATTGCCAGGTAATATTGTTTCTAATTTAGTGGTACTTTGCTTGCAGCCCACAACATAAGTATTCCTCTTTGTGGCTAGAGAAAGCAAAAATATTTTATGTAGGTTATTAAGTGTAATAGTTAAGAGGAAACACTCTGACTACCTTCTCTTGATTCCCATTTCCACATTTCTCACTATAGAAAAGCCAGCACCAAATACTGGCCCCTAGCTCAAATCAGGGGAAGCATCCTGTAGGAACCCCTAAATCCACAGGTGTTACCACCCAGCCTGGGCCATAATGTGAGCTTCAGGAGGCTGTTCCAGCAGTCTCTTAGGCTATGGGTTGATGAGGTATATCATAAAATGAGTAACTCTTACGGCGGTAACTCACACCTTACTTGTTTTGCTATAAACTGATTTTTAAATCCAAAGCAGTGTTGTAAAGGATATCCTGACAATGAGTGCAGCATTCTATAAGTTTGCAGATAATGGTGCTGCCAAACATCGTGAGCAGGTTCTGGAACTGAGCAATTTCCTCCTAGGAGGAAGGGACACTCGGGAAAAAGCTCCTGATGTCATGGTCCTACCAGGAATGTTATCCCTAATGCAATGATGGGTGAGGGTTTGACCTTCCTTCAGGACACTAATGAGACCACATTTGGAGTTCCCAGGCTAAGAGTCAGGCCTCTTGGAAGCCAGCTGAATTCCTTGACAACCTTGACTTTGCTAGAGTCTGTTTCAAAACTCATTCCTTCTCCAAATCTATCTCCGAGCTATTTTTTAATATCATCTTTTTACCAAGTCTCTTTTCATATTTCAGGTAGCAAGTTATCTCTTTTTCCTGTAGCCTTACATTTTCCCTCTAGTTTGGATGCTGATATTTTTACTCTGCTGTGTGTTCATTAATTTATTCATTCAATCAATATATCTTAAGTACCTACTATGTTTTAGGCATGGTGCTAAGCTCTAGAAATACACAAGTGAGGAAGAGTCATGATTGCCTTGGGGATCCTACAGAGAGGCAATTAAACAGCCACTGTGAAATTAATTTTACTTTGAAAGAAGTTCCAATTTAGCATATAGGCAAAGTTTTATTTCTCAATGCTTGATCAGTTTAGGGATTCTGTAATTCCAGAGAACATAGATCCTTAACTTCCTTTTAATGAAAATATTTTGATTGCATAATTCAAATGATCATATTCAACAACTATTTAATTTCTCATATCTGTCCTAGTTGATTTCATGAAAAGACACATAACCTTCCTTCTGAAATAAATTTTAGTTGATCATTAAAACTAGTAAATCATAGTTTCTCTAACCCATTCATGAGTGTCTCATGAATGTACTTTGTGCAATTTGTGCAAGGTGTTTATGGTTAGGTTATATAATATTGCAGTTGAGAACATGGGTTCTGGACCCGGACCTCCTAGGTTCAAATCCTGACTCCAGCATGGCCAGCTATGTGATTTCAAGCAAGTTACCTACCTGTCTTGCCTGAATTTCCTCATCTATAAAATAATGATAATACTGCCTCTATTCTGGTGGTGCTGCTAGGAGAGGGTTAAAAAGGAGTTCACACACAACAGGTACTTAGAACAGTGCCTGACACATCCTGAGTAACGTATAATGTACTAACAAATAAGATCATTTGACTTCTAGAGCACATCTATCAAGGATATCATTTTAGAATGCAATACAAATTATAAATGTACTTAATTTATTCATGTTTGATCTGGAACACAAATGATAGCAGGTAACATGATGTAATAGGAAGAGTCCCATAATGGGACTCTTGGGTTCTATTTCTGCCTCTATACTAATTAGCTTAACAGTTTGATATTTAAGAGTTTAATGCCTGTTTTATCCTTTGGAAAGAGACAGGGTTTAGACCAGGGAAAATACCAGACACTGTGATTCAGTAATTCCATGAAATTAGAAATCACATCAAGAAGTGTTTGCTTTCTTAAGACATTCTTTGCTGTTGTCTGGTTGTCATGCTAAAGGTCCACTATTATCTTCCTAGGTGTTATCACAAGCTATGGACTATATCTGGATGGTATATTAATTCACAATTCCTCAGAACTCAGCTGTCATGCTTATGGATTTGCTCCTTGGAGCTTACATTCCTTCAGAGTCCAAGCATGCACGGCCAAAGGTTGTGCTCTGGGCCCACTGGTGAGTATGTGCATTTACATTCTAGGAATGTATTCGATGTCAGATGACAGTGAATATCAAGGAAGAAGTAAATGGTGGTGACTCACTCTCTGCACAGCTAGGCTTTCAAGCAGGATGGGAGATTTTCTTTTTATAAAATTTTATTTAAGACTTAGAGTTTATGTTCAACATAAATTTCAAGATTGTGCATAGATCTAGTAAAGGACAGAATTTATATTTCACTGAAATTTTTCAAGGTAATTTGGCTGGTTGAGCAGAAGTACATACGATTTTGTTTAGTTTAGTTACATATTTATTTAAAGTGGATGTTTTTGTTTCTAATAATGGGCTCAACAACTGAGTAAGTTTATGATTAAAAAGTGAAAACAATTGAAAGTCCATGACGGCCATAGTATGGCAAGCCAGCTGCCCAGCAAGAAGGTCGGTCAGTTAGAAGGTTAAGCTTGCCTCATCTAACAGAACAAAATAGATTTATATCATCAGGGTGATACAGTTTCACAAGAACAGTATTTAAAATTGCACAGATATTAGCTTTTGATATCCACATTTCAGAAATCTATAGGTATATCTGTATTTCATTAGCCGTTAAAAGATTGACAAATCATGCTTTTTATTCTTTAATATAATTTTTCAAACTCAATAGTGCATAATTGTCATAGACCAGCATGGCATTCTTTAGCTTCAAAACATCAGATTTTATTTTTCTGCATTTTTCTTAATTAGATTTCGCTTCTTTTAAGGGAAATGCTCATTACTCTTAGATATTTTTGGCAATGTTTGCTAATGCTCTATCATTTTAATGCACTCTGTCTTCATTGGAGAGTGTATCATATAAATATTACCTTGGAAAACAGCTCTACAGTTTCATTTTTGCTTCCTTATTTTTGATCACACCTTCCATTTCGTTTCAGAGGTTGGTTGCTTTCCAAGCTGCTAACATCATCTATTGGTGGGGCTGATCTGTAGTCTTTACTGCCATTAAGTATTTTATAGCTCAGACCCTCTGATGGTTACTTACTCTTAAAAGCAGGAATGGCAATAGCCCAGCTTTTCTTCTCCATTCAAAAGAAGAGAGAAAGAAACCCAAGAACACTTCACATGAGCTTGAAACTTAGACTCTTTCAAAAATATAAACTGCACATCATGGTTCTGGCTACTAAATTGGCTCCCACACCGTCTCTTGATGTTCTGGCAACTTTAAACAAGGGGGACACGGTTATTGATCTGCGTACTGTGCAGATAAGATAGTAGGCGATGTTAACCTTAAGAAATCAAATGCCACGGTGCCCTGACGGGAAGAGAGAAAACAGAATTGGATTGTAAAACCTGCTCTGCCATGGCCTCGTACATTCTAGACTCGGTCCTGACGTAAAGCACGGTTATTTTCTCCCCTTGGTACTTTTCTTTATCCTGTGCTCAGAATGCAAACGCTTTTCCCAAGTCAATGATCCATCTCTAATCACTGGGATTGAACAACAATGTCTTTATTTAGAACAAGTCAACTATATGCTGCCAAGAAGTTAAAACCTACGGTCTTCAATTGGTTTCTAAAATATTTTTGTGCCAATTAGAGTACATATTGTGCCCTTAAGGGATTACATATCTGAATATTCTAAACCTCCCCGGATATCTATCACAATCATGAAGGATAGTCCAGATTCAGACACACACATCACTTAAGGGTATTCTTCATCTAAAGCCAATGTTACAAAAAGAGTTTCATTGAAGCAAAAAATTCATGATTTCTGTTTTTAAATCTTTTGCTGGCAGAAATTGAAAAATAAATTTTTTGTGAGTCGATTTTTTTGTTCACCTAACAACATTTTTGGATGATAATTCTTGGTTTTTGGAAAGAGAAACCTGTTTATTTTACATCTCTCACATATTTGGTATCATTGTTTTACATGCATGCAGGGAAACACTATTCTATGATTTTTTGTGATAAATATGCTCTGTTCCTGAATGTGGTATGGTTCACCCTCAAAATTGACAAGCTCAAATAATAAAGGGGATAAAACAGTAAAAAGGACAAATTTGATAAAACAGAATATTTTAAAAATAAAAATGCATACATATATTCCACATTTTTGCCATTTTAATGTAGTGTTAGCTCAGTATGTTTTGTTTTTAGCCTGACCAAGTTTATTACCTGTTACTTGTGATTCGGAAAGAATTACTCTGTACCCATCTGAAAAAAAGATTTTTTTGTAGTTTGTTTAGTTCTCATCCAATTACACAACGTATTTGGCTTTTAAAGAAATTTCAACGTTGAAAACAGTTTATAATGTCTTTGATCCTAATTTTAAGAAGCTAATATGCATTGTCAAATTTAATCCAGTAATTGAAGTTTTATAAATGTTGGAAATAATGAAAAATTAACAGAAAATGCAACAGAAAATAACTTTTTAAAACCTATTCTTGCTTTCAATTATATTGTTGAATTATACTAGAGAGAAACCCTTCACATTTTGTCTTGCTATAATAAGAAGCATTGAATTTATCCATAGGATAATCACTTCGCTTTCGTTTGTTTTTTTTCCACTTAGCTAATGTTAGATGATACTGGTGGAGTCTAAGATTGGGAATTTTATGACTGTGTCTGGCCTTGGAACATTCATTGGATTCAATTCTCCAAGGACCCTCTTAAGGATGAAATGTGAAACTATATGTCACTGCCGTGGGATATGGTTAAAAAGCTGCTTTGGTTTCTTAGTGATGGCATGTTCATACACATAATCACACCTAAACACACATATACACATACTCACCTTTTCACATTTGTTTTTTACAAAGAAGCAAATTTGTTATTTAAGACATCTAAATCTCCATGCCCATATGCAACTGTCAAGAAAATCCTAAATGGGAAATCTACTCAAAGCCTGCTATTATTCCTTGTGCCTCATTGGCAAACATATTTACCCTACTAAGCCTCAGATTTTTCAACTCTTAACAAAAGGAAAATAATGGGGGCGCCTGTGTGGCTCAGTTGGTTAAACGACTGCCTTCGGCTCAGGTCATGATCCTGGAGTCCTGGGATCGAGTCCTGCATCGGGCTCCCTGCTCAACAGCGAGTCTGCTTGTCCCTCTGACCCTACCCCCATGCTCTCTCTCTCTGTCTCATATAAATAAATAAAATCTTAAAAAAAAAAAGGAAAATAATGTTCACTTTAAACAGGATTGATGTAAAATTTTCAGTGAAATATTCACAAAAGGATTTCTGGTACATGATAAGAGTTTTATTAAGGATAAAAATTTTATTAAAATGTTTATATTTTCATGGCTCATTTATTCTCAAGAAATTTTTTTCTGTGTCAGGAGAGGTTTCCAGGTAAAAGCCAGCCTTCCAAAATGCCTATTCCCTAACATTCTTCTTAAGGCAAGATAGATAAACAAAGAGGTAATTTTTTTTTTTTAAAGACTGAGTTGAAGCAAAATAGTACAGTTGCCAAATTTCATGTAGAGTAAAAACTGAGGTATTTTATCCAGATACTGAAGGAAATTTTTAAAATATATCACTTTGAATTAACCAGATATTTGAGGATATTAATATAATTATCTGGAATTGCCCTTAGTTCTTCAACTTTTTGAATCTCATTTTATTTGGTACGCTTTAAAATCATTTTCTTTGCAATAGTTTGAATTATATACATAGACATAATGAAACCAATTGCATTGTTATGAAATATTAAAATGATGAATTGATATTTTTTCTAGTCAAGTTTCTTTATCATTTTTTGGTACATAGTTATTAGACTAAAAAAAATGAGTAGGAGTTATAGATCTAAAGAACCCCATAGCCTTTCTCAGATGAAAATAAAACATGTCGTGACCTCATACTTATTAAAAATTAACACTCTGTCTTTTTCACATTTATTTTCATAATTGGGAAAGTGCATTTGCCCTAACAAATGAAGGTTTCATAATTGAGAATATTTGCCTGCCTAAGGATTTCATGTTTGATCACCTTCCGGTAAGGCATGAGCCTGTGCTTTAAGAATAAGGTCAAAATTATCAACATATTCAATACATCTCAAAAGGTCGAACATTTACGAGGATGCTTATGAGTATGTGGTGATTAGTTAACAAATTTAAGCCAGTTATTAGAAGATGCTAAATATCCTGAACCCCATTCTACTTTCTTGCCACTCTTACCATCCTCTGGTCACCTAGTCATTTTATATATTTAGCCACTAAAATCTTCCTGGCCCCTGTGCAGTTAGGGATTACATTTTCCTTCCGAGTCCTTCTCTTTAACTAGTTCATCTTTCGCTCTTTTCTGCATAGGTTCATTAATACTCTATTAATGAAATTTTCAACGTTTTTGTGATTATACCTTAGGGATGGAGTCACTCAGGTACATTTATTTCTTGATGTCTGTCTGGCAGGATACCGTCTTTATGTACCTGGTAGCAACACAGTTCGGCGAAGTCTGTGTGAGTGAGTGAGTGAGTGCGCATGCGCGCACGTGTTTACAAGTGCACACGTGCGCGCGCGCGGACGTGTGCACAAGTGCGCGCACGCGCATGCCCACCGGCAGGCAGGCGGACCAAGAGCCTTTGACAAAGCCCAAGAGCCGAGCGCTGCAGTCAGGAACTTACGAAAACAGAACTTATGCCTTTCCTTCTCTTTTGCAATCACATAAAAATTGTTTCTAAGCAGTCCTAGAAAGAGTCTGTGGACATGCACAGCCATAGGGGCTCTCACAGTGTGAGCTGATCCACATAGTCTGAAAACATTCACAAACAACTGCCTCGGTCAGGAGCTCAAATTCTAAGCTTGAACAGCAGGAGGAAGAACACATGAGGTATGCTTTGATCCTGCTGACAAAATGAGGTATTCATACAAGATGCTACTGTCAAAATAGTTTACTTCACAGCAAAAGAGATTCTTTGAAGAAATATGCTCAAAGTGAAGCATGCGCTTATTTTATTTACAAACAAAAAATAAATCTTTTTACACTCATAGGTGGAAAATCGAACTCTAGAAGCTCCTCCTGAAGGAACAGTAAACGTGCTTGTCAAAACAGAGGGATCCCGGGAAGCCCACGTGAGGTGGGACGCGCCTTTTCACCCTAATGGACGCTTAACATACTCAGTCCTTTTCACTGGGATTTTCTATGCCGATCAAGGTAACTCGTTTATGATTTTTAAACTTTTGTAACGTCACAAAACAGTTTATTTCCTTTTGAAATCTTTCTTTGAGCGACAGATTTTGATGTCTTTATTTTCCCTAAAAATAGCCTTTATTGATGAGTTAGAGCCGCAGTTCTCATTGTGTGGTCCCCAGGGCAGCGGCAACAGTTTCATCTGGTACACTGTAGGATGGGGCGTTCTCAACCCTCAGCTCTCCCCGACCTGACCTACTGATTCAGAAACCCTGGAGGTGGGGCCCAGCACTCTGTTTTCACAAACGCTTCAGGTGGTTCTGACGCATGCTTAGGTTTGAGAAAGACCAGCGTACTGTATATTGTATAGTCTTTCCCCTTGCTTAATAAATAGTGGAAACCTAACACATTATTAATGCACGGAGTTGAGCTTTAATTCTGTACTCTATCTTAAGTAAATGATTTTTGTGATTGTTTTACCATTTCTAAACTATGTTGGTGTGTGTTCCAGTATATTAATTAGACATAAATTGGACTGCAGTGGGTTCCTTGAAAGTACTATCAAAACCCACCTGATTATTAATAGTTATTAAAGGTTAAGTGTGGTTAGCTATGATGTTTAAGTAACCCCTTATCATAGAAAAATGTAGCTATATATCTTACTGGAAACTTAAATTTTTTATTTTATTAAGTGTTTACTTTTATAAGTTTCAAAAGTGGCCCTACTATTTTTTAAAGGAGATATTTTCAGCGTTTCTTTTTAAATTAGTAACAAATATGCAATAAGGTGGATATAATCACCTACGTCATTAACAAAATGATATTCCCCAGGCTTTAAGACGTTTATTTCTGAACTATTTGTTAACTATTTGCAGGATGTAATAACACCCTCAAAGTGTAAAACAGGTAAGGAAAGATGGGAACAGACTTTTTTGAATTTGACAACTTAGTATTTTTGTAGTGTGTTAGCAAGCAAATGCACAGCGAGTTGAGTGAAAGTCAGAGTTTGAGCTTATTCCCTCAAAGATTGGTGTGTCCCTCTTTTATGCAATCAGGGCTTTGATGTATTCTGCTGTGAAGCACTTGTAAGATTATGAGGTGAAGGAGTGATGATCGATTTGAAAAAAAGAAGCAACATTTAGGCCGGACCCGTGACAGCCCAGCTATTTTCGCCAAGGCAGCTGGGTGAATAATGCAAGAGCCATATTCCCCCTTGTGTTTAATCTTGCATTGTTTTTGCAGAGAAAATTTCTGCTTGCCTTCTAAGTCATGTCATCTTCGGTTGTCATCCCGTCTCTCAAACCATCAAAACGGTATTAAATGTTGCAAAGCTGCGCAGCAAGAGAACTTTCAAAAGTCAGAACCCATTTGCAGAGCAGCCCTTGTAGAAAATGTATTCTGTTCTCGGCAGAATTTTCCTTCAGTTCTTTCCACTGAGAAGTTTACTGATTTCTCCCAGTGGAATCTGCTGGAATTTATCGGTTCATGGTTGGCAGTCACAGATTAAGGTAAATGTCGATCCGTAATGACCCTCTACATGTTAGTATTGCAGTAAAGCTGGGCTTTTATGTCAAAGATATCGGAGAGGGAGCTATTACACATGACAGGGGTGATCAAGGGACTCCAGACCAAGGCAAGCATTATTAAATATTGACTAGTTCTGTGATTTATGTAGAGCTGGAGGAAAAAAGTGACTTTTTAACCATTATATATTCTTCAGCAACGAAAACCAGCCATTTATCTCCTGCTGGTAATAAAGAACAGAGTGCCTGCATATTTTAGTGGAGGGAAAACCTGGTCTTATAAATGAGATGAACTCCTTCATGATAACATTTCAGTTTGTTAATTGCCAAAAGCAAAACAGACAAATTGGAAGCAATTACAAGATTTGACTTAAGGAGTTTGGCGGTATGCGTTCAACTCCAGGGTTAGAAGGGGGTGATGTTGGAAGCAAAAGGATCATCTTGGGAGAGACCCCAGGAAATTCATTTCATTGGTTCACATCACTCGAACTGTGATGTCCAGTCTTAAGTAAAGGATTTCAAATATTGTCTTGTCCTGACGCCCATCAGCAGCTAGGTGACATTTACACTGAGGAATGGGGGGGGAGGGGGCGGTCCACATGGCTCTACAAGAAACAAATTAAACATTAATTCATCAAACTTACTTAAGATATCATCTGTTCACTAGATTTATACAAAGCTTATTGAATTGTCTAATGGCTAATTGGTTATTTCCTTGACATAATGAACAACTGTATTTCATCTTTTTCTGTGATGGTTGCTAAAAAGGTAGTGGTTAGAATGAATAAGATAGGAAAACTCAGCTGGTAGGAAGCAAGCCTAGCTTCAAAATAAACATGCATGTAGCCAGGTTACTATTTTGTAGGGCAGGACATTGGGCTGTCTCTGTAAGATACTCACACAGGATTCTATTGTACGTGTTAACTTAGATCCCAAACTACAAACTTCACAAAGTCAGCGTTGGATTTTGAAACAACAAAATAGGCAGCACATATCAATGTGTGATTACTTAAAAAGTATTTACTTCTGACCAAGAATTACATTCTCATGAGTTAATATTTAAAACATAGAAAAACAATAAGCAGTTAAAAGAGTCCAAACTATTCTGTATCTTAAAGGAAACCAATGAGCTGTGTTTCCTATATCCTTCTTGAAATATTTTATGTATATACAAACAAATATATCCTCACTTGAAAACATATATATAGTCTTCCTCCCATACATACAATCTTTTATGCAAATGATACCATATTGTACACACTATTTTACAATGTATTATTTTTTCCATGTAATCATTTCAGAGACCTTGTCACATCAGTACCTAAAGAACGTCCTCATTCTTCTTACATGGTATCAATTGTAGAGATTATATCCTCATTGGTTTATTTATTTATTTTTAAAGATTTTATTTATTTATTTGACAAAGAGAGAACACAAGCAGGGGGAGTGGGAGAGGGAGAAGCAGGCTTCCCAGGAGCAGGGAGCCTGATGCGGGGCTGGAGCCTGATGCGGAGCTGGATCCCAGGACCCGGGCATCATGACCTGAGCCGAACCCTGACGCTTAACGACTGAGCCACCCAGGTGCCCCATATCCTCATTGGTTTAACCAGTTCCCTATATATGGGCATTTCAGTGGTTTCCAATCTTTTGCAATTTCAAAGAATGCCTTAATGAATATAGATATAGGTATGCCATTCACACGTGTGCAGGTATATTAGAATGATAAATTCCTTGAAATGATCTGTCAGGTCCAGGGAAATGTGAGTTTGCAACTTTGTAAGATATCATCAACTTTCACTCCGTAGAGGGCGTACAATTTCTGCTCTTGTGGGAAATGAATGAGTACCTGTATCTCGGCAGCCACATCATCTGAGCATGTTGCCAGTCTGATTATATTAAAACCGGTATCTAATAGTATCTTCAGTATGCATTTCTCTTATTGGGAGTTAGTCTGAACTCATCTGCATGTTTAAAAACCTTTTGTATTTCTTTTTTGACGAATTCACCATTTGTATCATTTGCCCATTTCTTTATTGAGCTTTAGGAGCTCTTTATGTATTAACAAAATCTGTTATGTGAGCAGCAGTTTGTCCCTTTTGCATTGTTTTTTCCAGCACTTTAATGCTTTCTTTTTATATACATTTATAGTCAGTCTACTTGGAATTTATACAGATATAATATGTAATGTACAGATCAAAACATTTCCCCCCCCAAAGTATCCCACTGTCTCAAAACCATTTATTAAATAATCCAAATTCCCCACTGGTTTGAGCTGCCATCTTTAAAAAGTCCTAAATTTCCATATTTATCTATAAATATATCTGCACAGATCTGCACCTTTATTTACATTATTGTAGTATTTTATTTATTAACACTCTAGAATGTATTTAATGTCTGGTAGGCCTAGTCTCCCTCATTATTTTTATTTTAAAGAACTTTTCTACCTATTTTCCTTATTTATTTTCTTTCAAGCAATATTGTTAAGTTGCTACTTCCCTCCAGAAGTCCTGATGCTATTTTTATAAAGACAAGATTGAATTTACAGGTTAACTTAGGTAGAATCAATATTTCTATAATGTTGGGCTTTTCTAATCAATAATATGTTTATACTTTCTATTTGTCTTCTGTGTCTCTCACTAAAGCTTAAAGTTTTCTTCATATAGATCTTGTACATATTTGTTAAATCTGTTTACTAATATTTTATAATTATATTTAACTTATCTTTTATAAATTATAATATATGTTAATATATACATATATGAATAATAAATTAATTTAAAAGACCTGTTTTTCAAAATGATACCTGGAGTTTACTCTGAGATACCTGTTTACAGAAAGCCACACTTTCAAATATTTATATCTATTAGGTGATCTTTCTTCTAACTTGCAACAAGCATCTGTGCCTTTTTTGTTACTAGGATTTGTTGTCATTTTCCCTAAAGCACAGAAATTTTACTGGGTGGAAAATGGTAACCTGATCAATTAGGCTGTCAACTAGTTTTTAATAAATCAAATCTGAAGTGTGTAAAATGGCACCAAAGGTAGACATAAAGGATCTCCGTCCCCATAGAATTTGCAAACAAATAAAGAAGATAGACAAATTAGCCAGATCGTTCTCAAGTGCATGAGGCAAGAGAAAAGCCAGGTGTTGATGTAACAAGTGGAATAGAGCTAACTGGGGGAAAATTTTGGAAACACTGGGCCTTACCCTTTGCTTCCATGATGGATTAGAACAACTTGAGTTTGAGGAGTTAATGAAAGAATGACAGAACCAGCACAAACAAATGTGAATGGAAAAAATTAACAGATTGCCCAACCCACACAGGGATATATTAGAACATATTTTCTGCCTTTTCTTAATGTCGACCATAAAAGTGAGGATTAGCGCTTAGTTCTCTGGGATTCTAACTGATTTGAAACATCCATTCAATTATGAGTAACGTATGATGCAAGTTAGATTATTCTAGGGTCTGTAAGTGCCATTTACTGACCTTGAATAAGTACTTTGCCCAGTGGCTCTCAAGAGTGCCTCATTCACCTTGCACAGGTGAAGAGGAAACGCCCACACACCAGTTTACAACATCTTCAGGATTTTTTTCTCTTCACATATATAAAGTAACTAAAAATTTCATTCATAAGTAACAGGTTATAAAAGTTCCTTATGAGGGGCGGCTGGGTGGCTCAGTCGTTAAGCGTCTGCCTTCGGCTCAGGTCATGATCCCAGGGTCCTGGGATGGAGCCCTGCATCGGGCTCCCTGCTCCGTGGGAAGCCTGCTTCTCCTTCTCCCACTCCCCCTGCTTGTGTTCCCTCTCTCGCTGTGTCTCTCTCTGTCAAATAAATAAATAAAATCTTTAAAAAAAAAAAAGTTCCTTATGAAACATATTGAGTGTGGGATTCTTTTAAAATAAAAGAAGTGTGTAAATTTAGGAAGAAAAACAAAAATGACTGACAGCACAGTAGTAGAAATATAGCTTATGTGACACTGTTTATAAAATTATAAATTTTTTGATCTGGTAGGTGAAAATAATGTGCGATGAGAATTTATGTTTATATAATTATTTTATGAAGTTTCAAAAAGATTTTCAACTACAAATATTGTAAAACTATCTAATGGTCCAGAAGGAAAAGAGAAAACAGTGTTATTAAGAGAAAAAGAAAATCTGAGGTCCTGTAGAATACATCTCCAAACGCCAGCCTCTTTACTACTAAACTAGATTCTTTAGATTCGTTACCCTTTTCCTATTCTTAATAGACAATACCATGTCCTGCTCTTTTTCTTAAGCAGTTATTGCAGAGTCCTCTGTGAATAGTTTAATTCTTCATTATCCTCCCTTTTGAATGACTTGGGAAGTGATCTTCCTTGCTTGATAACCTGACAGATTGTTTTTTGTCTCAGTTTCTAAGGCAAAGCACTAGGGTGTGCTAATTGCTGAGTCCTTTGTGCACTGTTAACTCTCACCTGCCCTGAAAACCTGAATGGCGGCTTAGTTTTTGTCTCTAAGTGCCTCCTTCTCCTAATCCTCTACTTTGTGTTGTGGCATGGAATGAAAGTATTTGAGAAAGAGAGAACGTGGATTACCGGGGGTGGGGGGGGTGGGGGGGTGGGGGGGGTGGGGGGGGTGGCGGTAATGAAAATTACCCTTCAGCGTTAGCAAAGGGAAATATCATTTTAGTAATAATAAATAAATAAATAAATAAATAAATAAATAAAGTGCTATGATAAATGCATACTGTTAAACATTGAGTCATTCTATTGATTCCTGAAATTTTTTCTTCCTCAGTATAGAAACGTGCAAGGAATAGGTTTTAGGAGATTTTTTTTTCCCAGTGTAGATACTTTCAACCAGGAAGGAATCTTAAAAAGAAAGAGTGGAAGAAAAGGATAGGGAAGGGATGGAAAAGGAAGGAAGGAAGGAAGAAGGAAAGAAAGAGAAAGAAAGGAAAAAAGGAGAGCAAATAATGAAATTAGCATTACTCAGGTGCTTTTTTTTTTTTTGCTTGAATGAACAAATGACCCTGAAGAAAAAACGACATAATTAGTTTTGAAGACTTTTTAAAAAGGGAAATGGAAATTTGGAAATAATACACACACACACACACACACACACACACACACACACAGGTGTTATCTCTGGTGGTTTAAACTTCATTTTTCGATTTTTTACTTACTCAAGTTTTAAATTCTCTACAATACATAAATACCATTTTTGCAATAAATTTCTTTAAAAAAGAACTAATAAAAGCAGAGGATTCCAAAGCAGAGTCCTTTGGAGTAATCACAGCTGGTTCTGCCAGGAAGGAAGAGAGCTGAGGGTGAGTCAGAAATTCGAAGGTAGAAGCTAACAGGAGGATAAAAGGGCTTGATGTAAATTTTAGTGATTATCCAGAACTCTCTTGGTGTTGTGTGTAATATTAAATTTTCCTTGTCATGTTTCGCCTGGGTTTCTTTTTCCAGTAGTTGCCAGTGGTCATCACACAAACAAAAGTACTGAGGATATTGCAAAACAAATAAGGAAACTAAATAGGCTTGGTCAGAGAAGCAAATGGGACTCTCTATGATTGAGACCATAAAGACCATGTTAGGGAAGGACTGAGGAGTAGAAGATACTGGGTTGTTGAAGTTAGAGGATAGAGAGCAGGGGCCTGAAGTTTTCCTCCCTGGTAACACCTGGAAGCGAGGGATGGGGGTAATTTAAAGACAGAATAGGATTTTTCTACATGGAAAAACTAGACAGATATAAATATGATTGCCCACCCCCCTTCATGGTTCTCCAAGCATAAACTTTTCTTTCTTTTATAATTGGGTCAGTATCTCATTCCACTATCAGTATTAAGTAGTCTTCTCCTTAGCATATATTCCCAGCTAGAAAGAAAAGCAAGTAAAGAAGAACCAAAACTTCTCAAGTGAACAAAGTACTGTTGGGTTTAAACCAGATAAATGCATATTTTTAACCATGTTAAAATACCAGCACCCAGAAAAGTCTTACCTTCTCCAGGAGTTGCTGGTCACCAGAAATAATGCTTTAGATTGTCAGTACATTCAAACACTGTTAATCTCTAAAAACAAACAAACAAACAAAAACTCGAAAAACCACAAAAACGCAGTCCATCTTTCAAGGTTACCTAGAGAAATTCAGAGACTTTTGCACACAATCTGATTCTCTGAATGCCTTTCTTCCCAGAATAAACTGTTTCATAAAAATTACAAGGGGGGAAAAAAAGAGAAGTATTTGTTTTCTTGGGAAGGTAAAGAAAATAATCATATGTGGGAACCCCTTAGACTTCCAAGGAGTCTGTGGGAAGGCTAATGCTGTTAGGAAAGGGACAGCTTTGTTTTATAGTCCCTGATGTCGGGTTTTTAGTGTGGAGGGAAATGTGCACTCTCTGAGCTGTGCTTGCAAGCAATGCAGTATCCCTGAAACGCTGCCCTCTGGGAAAACCCGCCAGTGGGGGAGTGGTTACAATGAAGCAGTACAGCTTGTAACTTGGAATCCCATCGGAGAACTTTGTAGTTGCTTGTCAGTCAGTGGGAAGATAAAAGAGGCAGCTTCTTTTCAGGCAATTTGAATTCATTTCCCCGTAATGAGTTAGAGGGTCAGGCAGCAGGAGTGAGCTCGCCTGAGATCTTATAAAGTGTATTTTGTGGGAGGGAGAGAACAGTGGCTGAGCAAAGGGAACATAATGTCTGCCTGGTTGCTGAATAAGCAGACGAACGTGGCCAGTGGTTGGTCCACTTCTTTGCACGACCACTTACCTGCTTCCCCATGTTTCCAGAAGGACAGGCCAGGGAAAGTATGGCTCTACCCCATTTTATTAAATAAATACCCAATACATGAAAATTGAAACTCAATGCAAGTCTAAAGTGGCAGGTACTGGTATTTCCTACATAAATACTCATCCAGCACAGACCTGTAAAAGGCATTATACTATGGGTTTTTTCACATTAGATGATTATTGATCATACAATTTCTTTGAGAGACACGGAAGAAATTAAATGAGTGTCATGTTAGGGAGTTCTCTAGCTATTGATAATAACTCTGGACCTCTCTCCCTGACCATTTTTAATGTTTTAAAATTAACACCAGGGGCACCCGGGTGGCTCAGTCGTTAAGCATCTGCCTTTGGCTCAGGTCATGATCCCAGGGTCCTGGGATCGAGCCCCACATCGGGCTCCCTGCTCAGCGGGAAGCCTGCTTCTCCCTCTCCCACTCCCCCTGCTTGTGTTCCCTCTCTCGCTATGTCTCTCTCTGTCAAATAAATAAATAAAATCTTTAAAAAAAAAATTAACACCAGATATATTAGGAACGACAGCTATGGAAAAAGCTGGTGCTCGAAGCCAGGATTAATATGAAGACCAGTAAGAACACAGGGAAAACAGAAAAAATTACTTTCTCCCCGTTTCTTTGGGAAGCAAATTTCTCTTCTGCAAAGAAAGAAATTCCTGTTAATAGACTTTTGCATAAAGTTCCAGCACATTTCTAGGGATGTAAATACAAATAGAAACACATGGGAAATAAAAACAAAAAAAACAAAAAAAAACATTTTACTTGTAGTTAAAAAAGATTATTGCTGCGCTGTTGGTGAAAATATGAATGGGCAATAATAAGATGTATGTCATTTCAAACGTTTGGCTATAGAATACATACTCACTGAATATATTGACACCTCTGATTGTATATCATGTCATGGCCAATAAAGCTATAGAAATATGTAATTAGGAGATATTCTTCCACAAGAATGGAGTTAAGCATTAATTTATTAAAATTATTTAAGAACTCATCTGCTCTCAACACTCACACAGCAGCTTATTGAATTTGTGTCTCATATCTAATTGGCTATTTTCTTGACATAATGAACAAGTACAAACTCTATGCTGTTGTGTCTGTTGAAGCGGCTACGTAATGATGAAAGGCAAATCCCAGTCCTGGGCGGCACAGTGGCGGGGAGTGGAGTCCACAGAGGCAGGAGAGAACGAGAGAACACCGGGTCTCTGTTCTCGCCGCTGAAGCTCGTGTTTTAAACCCTGCTGGAGCATCTCTGTGTAGGAGTCTCTCCATTCTCCTGCTTCATAAAAGGAGACTGTTCATCAGCAGATCACCCCCCAAAGTATTTTACTTTGGTTTGTGGAAGACTTTTGAGTGGGTTTTGTTTTTTAAATCAAATGGGAGTCTTTAAAGCATGTACAAACGCTCAAACCATTTTCGAACTCACACCATGGCTGATTTCGGGATTTCTAGTACACAGAGTGAGGTTCACCGGAAGACATCAGCCATGGAGCAGATATATAATATTTTGAAGCGATACTGTATACCACTAATATACCTGTCAGGTGTGGGGTTTTGCATGCTTTTTGTCATGGCAAGTGTTTAGTGTTTGTTGAATAAATCACATTATTATAGTTGGTTTCAGATATTTCTAAACTGAGAATAAAACCATTATACCTAATTATCTGGATATTGGATAAAGAGGCTCTTGATAGATAAGTGTCAGCTATCAATTAATATTAGAAAGAAAAGGAAGAGTGGACTATATAGAGAAATAGAAAAAAATCTAGCCCTCTCGGACCAGCCTCTGAGACAGAGTCCTACAGCTGAGCTACTTCTGTGGGGTGGGTCACAGGATGGACCCTTCTATGATGGTGGGTTAGAGTGTTACAAGGATCACAAACCTTATGTTTGGCTCCTTAGAAAGTATTCTTAGATGACTCTGAAATCATCATGCTGTATACTAAGAACAGACCAGTGAGAACTAATATTTCCCAACTTTTTGCATGAAGTTATCAGATCAATGAGTTACTTCTCTCAATCCAAAAAACAGAATCTAAGAATGCTAGCAGACTATTTAAGAAAGCACAATAAGTTTATATAGTTTTCTGAGAATTTGCTTTCTTTGTTTGTAAATAGGTTTGCATGTAAATCTTACTCTTTTTTTTGTAGTCATACTCCTTTGGGGAGATATCAAAAGGACTTTTATACCTGAGGAACACATATCTAAAATACTAGAATTAAATTTGCATATTTGTTCATTTATTCATTAATTTGTTCATGCCACAAACACATATCTAGTTTTTATGGAGCAAGACAGAAATTATGATAGGTACTAGGTTATAGTGTGAACGAAGGAGACAAGGTCCTACACAGAAAGGGGTTGTGGTTTATAATGGGAGAAACTCACAAATCATCACATAAAAATATAAAATTGCAAACTTTAAAAAGCATTAAAGTGAAAGGATATGTCACTAAGATTGCATAAGAGGGAACTTAGTATAAATTGGAGGATCAGGAAAGACCTTTTCAGCAGATGATATTTAAGGTAACATCTAAACACTAACTCAGGGGAAGAATATAGGAAAAAGGATTCCAGAGAAAATGGTATTTGTGAAGGATGTAAAGAAGGTAAAATTTTGGAGAATTTGAGAAAATGAAATAAGGCCAGTGTGACTGGGACAGAGTGGATGAGGAACAGAATGTCATAAGACTGGTAAGAGCTAAGCAGGAGCTACTTCATGAGGCATCCTGCAGGATATTTTAAGCATTTTGGCATAGAAATGCAATGTAATTACAAAGGATTATCAATATTTTTTGAGTTGTTATACAGATGGATATTACTTAAACTTAGTAGCTGTAGGCTTAGATTGGAATATTTTGTGCTCTTCAGAAATACTTTTGTCAAAATAGTACTAATTATAAATGAATTATATTTTCATTTGGTTGGCATCCAGTCCTTTTTCCTATGGGGATATACATATGTGTATATATACCTGTATGCATATACATAATATATTTGAGATCTTGCCACAAGCATTTTGTATCCTACTTTACTCATTTAACATTGTATCATGAGTATTTCTCATATCATGTAAAAAGCACCCATAAAAAGCATTCTCAGTAAGTACATAATATCACTGGTATGGATATACCAAAATGTATTAGCCATTTCATTGTTATTGCATGTTTATTATTTTTACTATTAGAAAGAATGTTCATTATTAACATATAATTCTACATATATCCTTAATATATATTGCTAAAAAAGAATTGTTAAATTAAAGATTGTAGTATTTTTTAAGACTCTTGATAGACATTAGAAAAATGCTTTCAAGAAAAATCGTATCGGGGCACCTGGGTGGCTCAGTCAGTTAAGCATCTGCCTTCAGCTCAGGTCATGATCTCGGAGTTCTGGGATCCAGCCCCGCATCCAGCTCCCTGCTCCGCAGGAAGCCTGCTTCTCCCTCTGCCTCTGCTGCACCCCATCTCTCAAATAAATAAATTAGGTCTTAAAGAAAAAATCATATCAATTTCATGTCCCCTAGCAGTATACAAATATGTTTATCTTTCTGTAATTATATTAATTTGATAGGTAAAAATGATAAGTTGTTTTAATTTGCATTTCTTTTATTCCTATTGAGATCAAACATATTCTGTATGTTTATTATTGTTTGTTTGTCTTTCTTGTTCACACACTTTACTCAGGAGATTTTAGAGGTTTTTAAATTCATTTTTTATCTGTATGGAAGCTTAAATATTATGAATAGTAATTATTAGTCATTAGAATGTCAAAAGTTCAGTTTGTCTTTTTGGCATGTTTATGTGTTTTAGGGGCACCTAGGTGGCTCAGTCAGTTGGGCATCCGTCTCTTGATTTCAGCTCAGGTCATGATCTCAGGGTTGTGGGATCAAGTCCTGCATAGGGCTCTGTACTCAGTGCGGAGTCTGCTTGAGATTCTCTCCCTCCCCCTGCTTATGCTCTCACATGCTCTCTCCCTCTAAAATAAATAAATGAAATTAATGAAACAGGAAATAGTGTTTTATATTTTTGATAATGAAATCTCTGCTTATTTTTATAAAAATATTTTTTCTCTATCCAGAGTTAAAACATTATGTTGTTTAACTTTGTTACATTTATCAGAGATTTAAATTCATATGTATGATGATGCTAATTTCTGGGCTATTTATTCCTTCTTTCATTTCTCCGTTTCTCTTTGAATCATCACTATGACAATTTAATCTTTGTGCTTTCAACATTTTAAATATTTAGAAAATACCTTTGTATCTTATAGTTCCCCTCTTCTCCCTGCAGCTTATTACTCATTTTTGTTAAAAGATCTTAGTTCTTACATGTATATTTTTCCAGCTGAACACTAAATTGAGTTGAAAAAAATGCCACTGAGATTTTTAATGGACTCATCTTTTTATAAATTAATTCATTACATCTTCTAATATTTCTCATCCAGAAATGTGTTATGATTCCATTTATTTAGGTATTTTATATCTCACAATAAAATTCTGTCATTTTTTTCATAAAGACCCTGTATTTCTTATTAGGGTTATGTCCAGGTATTTTGCTTTTTCTTTTTAATTTACTTTTTCGTGATTGTGCTTGTTTATTTTTAGTGTAATATTAAAAGAATCATTACTGGTATCACATCTGTGTTTTAAAATATACCATTTTTACCAGCATTTTCTTTAAACATTTATATCTCTGAGTTCATTTTTCCAGCTCTATTAAGACAAAATACAGAGGTCCTTACATTCTGTGAGTCCAGCCCACTCAGTTATGTGAATTTAGATGTATATAACATACTGACAGACAAGATGGATGCTTTTACTGTGAACAAAAAGGGCTTTAATTTAAGTTCCAATCACAAGTATAACCCATACAGTATGATTATTTCAGGTAAACCACAACCAAACTTTGACTAATTTTCTGTTTCCAGAAATTCATTTGAGAAGATTAAAATAAGCTTATAAAGTAAATATAAAAGGTTTAACATATTTGTATCCATTGTACCAATTGAGAAAACCAGCAATTCCTCTTTTTGGAATTGTTTAATAGAAATAATTAGGCACACAAAAATATCTGTAAAGTCACGTTCCTGGAAAAGTTTATTTGCATAACAAAACTTGAGAGGGCTCTTCCTAAATGTCCAGCTATGTGGATTAACCACATTGTGGTGAATTCATTTTAAAGATTATGCAGATGTGCATTTATTGATAAATATGCAGTATTGCAGCTACAAAACAATACTATAAAATTCTGGAAGTGTAAAATGTAATAATATATTTATATATATGTGTGTGTAAAAATATGAAAGCATACATACCAAAATACACCAAAATATTAATAAGGTGACAATGATTATCTTAAAATTTTGGGTAATTTTAGTTTTTCTCTTCGTAGTGTCTGAGGTAGTCTTAAAATTTACAATAAACATATATTTCTTTAATAATCAAAGAAGGAATGAATGAAGGCAAGAGGAAAAAAAAGAGGAGGGAGTTTGTAGCACGTGTTATAGCAAAACTATTGGAAGATTTTAGGAGGCAATAGACCCTAAAACTCCAAATCTCAAGTGAACTTGGGAACAAAAGACTTGACTTCATTAAGCATGGGGAGTTAAACATCTTGGGCCTTGACTTCTTTCAAAAGCCTAACCGATTGCAATTACTGTTTATTATCTTCTTGCTTTTACTTGAATCCCTTAAACTTAAAGTGATTCACTTTCCCTTTTCCCTAATAATTTATTCCTTTATGATAATAGAGTTTCTTAATATCTTTTTTGATTTGTACTCTCTGTTTCCTGTCTAATGATTTACTTGGTATGGCAGACGTGCAAAAGTTACCGTATTAGAAAAATTATTATGCTATAATAATTATGGTACCGTCAAACTGAATTAAATTATGCTTCATTGTAAATAGTAAAATGTATTAATTTTTTTAAAAGCCTTTTTATGCCAGAGAGGATAAATAAAGTTACCTTTATATACTTTCATTAAACACCATGACAGTATAAGCCACATTGACAGAATTGATAACAAATCAACTCACTCCTTCTCACAGCAATCCCTTCCACGTAGTTCTGAAATTAGCTTTCTCAGGACTATGAATTAAATGCAACGTATTTAACAGAATCTGTGCATTCTATGAATAAGAGTTTCACCTTCATTTTGTGTGAATATTATATTTAGGTAGATCTTGGAAGAAAGTTTCCTTCCATCGTTTTAAGATGAAAATGAACCTGCATATTAAGTGTGCATTCTTGTTTTCCCTTTAGCATATCACAGCAGGGCTGTCTAATAGGCATACAAAGTGAGCTATGCATGTAATTTTGAATTTTTAATACACATTTAAAAAGTAAAAAGGAACAGCTGCAATTAACTTAGTAGTCTATCTTGTTTGAACAAATATACCCAAAATATTATCATTTCAACAGGTAATCAAAATCTTAAAGTTAATGAGATTGCATGTTCTTTTTCTCATACTAAGTTTATTTGTATATTTTACATTTAAAGGATACTGCAATTCAAATGATAATCTTGATCAGAAATAGTTGATCTGTATTTAGTTTTCATAACATTTTCAATTAAAAAAGTAGATTCCCATACCAACATAATTTAAAAATTTTCTAGTAACTATAAATCACTTACAGGTTTTAATTTAACTTAACTAAAATTAACTAAAATTAGAAATTCAGTTCCTTGGGGCACTTGGGTGGCTCAGTCGTTAAGCGTCTGTCTTCAGCTCAGGTCATGATCCCAGGGTCCTGGGATCGAGCCCCGCATTGGGCTCCCTGCTCAGCGGGAGGCCTGCTTCTCCCTCTCCCACTCCCCCTGCTTGTGTTCCCTCTCTCGCTGTGTCTCTCTGTGTCAAATAAATAAATAAAGTCTTTTAAAAAAAAAGAAAGAAATTCAGTTCCGTAACCACACTAGCCATGTTTCAAGTGCTCAATAGCCACATATGGATAGTGGCTATTGCATATGACAACTCAGGCTCAGAACATGTGGGAAAGATATCAGCATCTTTTGTGAAAAGTGAAAAGTTAGGCCAATGCCAAGCTATTGGGAACGTGTTGTCTACTGGATTTCAGAGGACGTAAGGTAACTGATGTTTTTTCTCATTAAATCAACTGTTTGGCTGGTTGGCTGAATTGGTAATCAAACAGTTGCTCTGGGTCTATGAACAAATCATCTCATTTTTTTTAGGTCCTTTAATATTTTTTAAGGCTAATATTTGTATGTGCCTCAATCACACTGAAAGCTGTCTCCCCAGGATATTCCTGTTATCCTCGAGACAACCCTTAATATAACTGTTACATATAAAATTTTGAGTAAAATAAAGAGCATCTACATTAAGGGAAAAAATTAAATGTAGCTACTGAGCTACCATATTTTGTTCTTACTTCTCAACTGTCTTATAAATCATGTAAATAAGTACAATAAACATTTATTGAGTGATTCCATAATACTTTGGATCTCCAGGTCCATCATTTGTGATGACACATAGAAGTTGGTCCGGGAAAGCTAAAAGTATGTCGTATGTCAAATGACGCCTTCCATCAAGTTTAGAGCACCATTTCTTTCTTGACATTACAACTTAGTGTAATGGCACTTGGCAGTATAGGCATTTCTGATATGACTTCTTTTGGCTAGCTCAGCATTCTTAAAAAATAAATAGTTTTTTCACTCTGTGATTGAAAGGGTTAAATAGTACCAATTCATTACCACTCACAAAAGGATTTATTTTGTTCTCATAAATCAGTTGTATTCCACATTTTTATTATTCCCTTGGGTGAGCTACTCCAATTGAAATCAATACAAGTGCAAGTGACACAATCAATCTAGATATTTGATTATGGATTGGAGATCCCCAGGTCTGCTTTTTTAGCCAGTTTCTTTCTGATCATCAACCCAAAGAACTGACTATTCTTATTGGCACCTATGACTTATGAACATGTTTAAAAAGCAGATAATTTTCATTTGTATACTGATGATGGAAGCCTGCAGAATGAGCAGAGATTAAAAGGTCAAGACTTAAAATATGTAACTATAATGTTGTTAATAAGCTGTCCCAATTTTTCAGTATTTTTCTTAACATAAAGTTAGCTTTAAAATAACTTTATTCTTTTTTTAAAAAATACGAATTAATACAATTGGTGGCTGTAAACTGCATTCTTAGGCTACATTAAGTAAGTGATTAACTACTTCTCATGACAGAGACGTTACCTGTTTTCACTCATTTATTTTAGAACTTAACCACACTAACTAGGTTAATAAGAAAACAGTTAAGGTGAATAAAATGCCTTTGAAGGGATTCAAGCTGGTTCTTTACATTTCCATAATTATCCAAGCTGGAAAGCCACCATCGAGGGATTTAAAAGAGAAAAACAGTTCAACTTTAAATTAGAGAGCAAAATTGATTAAGTTGTTGCTCAAGAGGGCAACATTTATATATCAAACTCTCTTTGCTTTACAAACAAATTTATATCTTATGATCCTTTACATATTGAATGCTTATTTTGGGACTCATGGTACCACATTATAGTTCTCTTGCCTCTGACTCTAGCCACCTGTTCTTGGTGCTTAAACCAAATTTTTGCAAAGGCACAATTATACCATTTTGTAACTCATTTTCTTATATTTAGGATAAGGCAATATTTGGTACACTTATCTGATTATTTCCTTAAAATAAATTCCAAGGCAATATTAACACTACATTTTCTTCTTTCAGCAAATATGTCAGCCTCATTTAGCCTTTTAATTGTTTTCACTGAGATCTGTAGGAAAGAGGATGTTTTGTGTTTTTTTGCAAATTACCTCTGGAAGGCACATAAGTTTCAAAGTTTAAAAGAAGTCCTTCAGAAGCAGTTGAAACAGCAAATCCATCCTTCTTTCATCCAGAGTCTTTAATTATTCTTCAGTTACTCTTGTTAAGCCTTCAGAACAGCAGCTATCCCTGCAGTCAAAGCCATGCACTTGGATTTCCATCTACAAACTTCCTGGGCATGTGGAATTAGGGACTGTCTATAACAGATTTTCTTCCTGCTTCTTCCCTTTTCAGTAATTTGCATGTATAACTGCTGTGTAATGAAAGCTGTTCACAGCCTTGATGACAGAATAGTGCAGTGGCATAAGATAGGGCTCTGTCAATACAGTGTTCTTTCCACATACACTGTTCCATTCTTTAAAAAGAGTTTACTCAAGAAAATCAATCTAGAAATTGGCAATGCCTCTCTTTGTACCGGAAGGCAGCACATTTTTAAAGAGGTAGTCACTTTAATTATTCAATGCAGAGGTGAAACTTTTCTTTAAAGGGCCAGAGAGTAAATGTTTTACACCTTGCAGGCAATATGGCCTCTGCCATGACTACTCAGTTGTGCAGTCATAGCATGACAATACCTAGAATACAAGTGTCTGTGTTCTAATAAAACTTTATTTACAAGAACAGGAAGCTGGCCAAATTTGACCTGTAGGCTGTAGTTTGTGGATCCCTGGTTTTATTATAATTTATTTATAAATTTAAATGCAATTTATATATTTTCCTTGTGTATTTAACTCTTTCATGAGGCTTTTGATTTTCAAAAATTATGTATGCTAACTTAAAAAGTATGTAATATAGGAATGACAATGAATCCCACTCCCTATAAATAACCCATGTCAACAAATGCAGAACATCATTTCCATCCTCTCTCAATTCATGAGTGGTTTCTTGGTAGCAAACAACAGAAACAAGTCTGGTTAATTAAGGCAAAAATGAATTATTACAAGAGAACTGAGCATTTCAAAAAGTTGTCAGGAAAGCTGGAGAGTCAGACTTGTGTGGAGACCACAATTAGCTTGGCCCAGACAAGCTTGGCCTCCCTCCCACCCCCGCCTCACCCTCCCCCACTCCCAGAGCAGCACAACCACTCAGTGGCCCTGGACAATTGCAGCTCTGCTTCTGCATTCTCAATAATTCTAGAGACATCTAGAGGAACCCCTGACTGACCTGAGTTACTGTTTCATTCCATCAAGCTTTGTAGTCCCCAGGTAGCAGCATCTAATTGGCAGCCCTGTAGTCAGTATCCACATGAGCTCCAGCTATCCTTGCTTTAAAAAAAAAAAAAATCCTAATTATATTTCTGATCATTTTCTTTGAATATATCTATCATCTTCTCTTTTGTTGTTATAATCTCTTGATTTTTTTTCTTATGCATTGATTATGATTATCTTAAGGCTTTCTATCATGCCATTGATTTTAATTTTTAGCTGTTTCTATTGTGTTTCTTACTTTTTCTAACTTTATTAGATACTTAATGATTTTTTTTCTAATTTCCAATTTGTTTTCTCCCACTCCTAGTAACACCAGCTTCTTCCCCCAACTCAGCACCGTGGTCAGTAGAATGGCCACTCTTCCTATTTCTATGGACTCAACTCAATTCATTTCCCTTCAGACTGGAGAAGACTAGTAAGAGTTCCAAGAATTTTCCTTGGTTTTTATTACTTACTCTAGGAGCAGAATTAGGAACTGTGCTATGCTGAGCATAAATGTACCATATCTTCTTTTGTTGTGAGGTTTCAAAATTAATGTCATTAATTTGTTCCTTTTCCTTTACACATTTGCTCCAGGATTTTCAGCTGTTTTTGTTAATACTATTATTTTTGTTCTCCTAGTTTTTTTTTTTTTTTCCATTTTGAAAAGCATTTTGGAAAGGTAATTCTGTCATACTAATATATCCATTCTTATCCAAAAAAACATAAACTTTTGAAAGTTCACAATTTATGCCTAATTCTCTTTTCAGCAAGGTGATTCATTTCCACAGTTTGGAAACCGTAACACACAGACTCTAAGATAGCATAGGATTATCCCAACCTCCTGGTACTCACACTTGTGTAATCTCTTCCCCTAGCGTGTAGTCAAAACCTGTGGCTTGTCCCTATCCAATAGACTGTGGCAGAGAAGGTAGGATGTTAGTTCTGTGACATTACATAAGATTGTAACCCATCTTGCTGGGAGACTAGCTTCCTTGCTGGCTTTGATAAAGTGGGAAGCCATGTTGGGGAGACCCAATTGGAAAGAAATGAGGGCAATCTCTAGGCAACAACCAGCTAGCAACTGAGGGCCAATAACCTTCAGGAAACTGAGGCACTCAGTTCCAGTAGCCTGAAAAGAACAGAAAGCTATCAACAACTACCTGAGCTGGAGGTGATCCTTCCCCAGTAGAGCCTTGAGATGGGACTGTGGTCCCAGCCAACACCTCGATTGCAACCTTTTGAGATCCTAAGCAGAAGAGCCAGTAAAGTGTGTCCAGGCCCCTGACCCACAGAAAGTATGAGATAAGAGATATATGTTGTTTTGAGCTGCTCAGCTTGTGGTAATGTCATTACACAGCAGTAGATAACTAGTACAAGAACACAGGACGATGTGACGGCAGCGCATAAGGCAGGCAGAAGTCACTACAGAACATGATATAATTCTCACCTGAAATTGATGTTCTCCTTTAATGGAGTATCTGCCTCAAGCATATATGTCTAACTAACTGAAAAGAAAATTGTAAGCATTTCGTTAAGAATTGGGGATAAGTTGCTCAGTGATCAATAATGATTGTTGAGCTATGCATTTGATCACGGTAGTACTAGAAGTTCAGCATGGTCCGTGTGTTTAGTAAGGCTGTCCTAGAATTCCAAAAGGAAACATCAGCTTCTGCTAATCACTTAGCAGTGTTCATGTCCAGTATTTACTCTGGAAGCTGTAGATCACTTTCCATGGTAGCATAGTTTCCCAAATGGTAGCATATTTTCCCAAATAGCTCTTGGCTGATTGAGATAATGGCAGTAGTTTGTTCATTTGGGAAACTAACACTTTGTCCAAATGGGGAAAATATAAATCAAAGTAGAAAAAAATCTGACTTTTCAGAGTATAACATAGTTGATGAAAATGGACCATGCTTCCCTATTTTACCACAATCATAACAAACCTCTTAATTTACTCTTGTGAAGTCTATCTGCACACACACACACACACAGTTCTTTTCTGATATTAATAAAATGAGATCCATTTAGGAAAACCTGACTGGTATATAAAGCAAAATTGATGAAAAGAAACCATGCTCCAAAGGATTTTTTTAAACGATATTTTAAATATTTGGAAGAGTCATTGTACAACATTAGCAATAGTCTTGCCCATACATTAAAAAACAAAACAAAACAAAAAATCCTCAGTATTTACAGAACTCTTAATGCTCTGCATGATCACAGACTCAGGGCAGGGGTTTCTTAAGCATCTTTTGGTGAATTGATGAAATATTCTATGGATTTATTCCCTGAAGTACAATTGTCATTCTAGCAGAGTGACCACTCTAAAGAGGAATCAAAGAAGCACAGCTTTTACTAGATGACAACTAATTAAAAATCACATTAGAGTAATTACAATAATGGTAAGAAATATGATGCATTAATAGAGCGCTGTCCTTCTCAGGGTGCTGAGTCGCTCACAGGTTACTCATTTCTTTCTCTTTCAAAATGTTCTGTGGAGAAGACAGCTACGTCTTCTATAAATATTTCCTATGTTGGCAACAATTTAAGGCCAGGAATAGGTCTCTTTAACCATATGTTAACTTAAATAGGAACAAATACCCAGTGCCATTCAGATCTCTGCCAAGGTGATATCTGTGATCGTAATGGAGTTTGGAGGATGCACGTTTTGGGGAAATTATTTTGGGGAAAATAATTTGAAATAATAACTTCAGAAATAATAAATAAATGTAATTTAAATATTAACACATGCTATAGAGTGACCTAGAATTATTAGCTCACATTAAAGGCCTTATTCACCACTTTGCCCAGATCTGCGGTTTGTCATTCCATGTCTTTTGATTTGGGGATTGGCAGAATCCTGTGATAATGAGGTGGAGCTGAACAACACTAAAATTGAGACCTCAATACCAGGAAAATATAGCATTTTCTTTTTACAGCAAGAAGTGGGAAAATTAGTTAACACCTTTCCTACCTTAAGGTGTAATTGGATTCAGAAAAAGGCTAACTTAAAGCAGGACCAGGTCTGACATGGAAAATCCTCACAAGGTAACAAGAATCAATTTGGTTTGTTCACTGTCATTTCTCATTATAATCTTTGTCATGAGAATGGATTCATGTTGTGCCATTTTCTGTTCTTGTTACAATCTTTGTCACATGAATAAGATATCAAGATGCTAATGCCTGGCATACAGTCTTCTGTATGTGATGATACTGTACAAGACAACGCTGGCCTTTGCAATATTATGTATTCTGATTGGTTGTTCATTTCACCTCTTTTCCACAAGTTAATAAGGCTGTAAAAAGGAGAGAACCGAAATGGCCAGCCAGTCAAATTATAGAATATTGAAAAGGTCAGAGCAGTACAGCACAGAGGAAAAAAAAATTATGGAATATATGGTGCATTAAAATTCTTGTGACAGTGATTATAACATGAATGGGAAAGGATACCTATTTATGTTATATCAATCTGGAGAACCCCATAGGACAGTATTCCTGAGACAGCAATCATTTACGCATCCCTGGATCATATTTATCTATTTACACTGGTTTTTGCTTAAAAAGATAATTGTATAGAAAATATCCTACTATTCAACAAATAACATTAAATGTAAGATTTTTTAGCCTTAAAAAATGGGCATGAATGCTATTAACATTTTTGTAAGATTTCATATCTGAAGCTAAGAAAATGTTCTTTACAAGTAAAATCTGTTGGGCATAGATTTATGTTGGCTGTTTCCCAATTTAACACTTTTTTCTTCAGAATAAAGTAGAAAACTAGGACTGAATGAATTAACTTCTTAGAATGTAGAATATCCTGAGGCAGCATCCAGGAGTTTATTTGAAAATTTTATGTGATCTACACAAAACTTGTTTCTTTTTTCTGTTTGTTTTTTTGTTTTATTTATTTATTTATTTATTTATTTATTTATTTATTTATTTTTTGCTTGTGATGCATGATGTTGGACAATATACAAAGGATCTCTCCTTCCCCTGTATCTTCAGTGGTGAGATTGAAAGGGAGAGAGAGAAATACTTATCAGAAATCCTGAAGTGATGGTTCTCTGATGTGCAAAATGACTACTCATTTTAAAAATTATTTTAGGTATATTTAAATGTTTCTTATAGAACAATTTACCAGATTTTTTAGTCTGTAAAAATAGATCTGGTTTAAGAGTCCACTCTATACTTTCTGAAGATGCATTATTTCACAAAGAAACTAAACATTTTATAGCCCAAAGCTAGAGTCTGAAGGCATCATTATGTCAAAAGAGACCTAATTATTTTGGGAAACAGAGAAAATGAATTTTGATCATTACTTTAAGACTAGCTTGAACATAGATTAAATAACCCTAAAATGAGTTGTTCTACATACTTAAGAAGAATCACCAGTGATTCCTGGGCCCTGCCTTCGAATAGTCTCATTTGGTAGGTCTAGAGTGGAACTGAGCTCTGAGGATTTTCATAAAGTATCACCATATGACTTTGATGTAGGTGGACCCTGGAACACTAGTGTAGATGACCCCATCTGCAAAGTGCTTAGTGTGACCCCCAGGTTAAAGCCCAGTGGTGCTGACCACAGCCAAAGAGGTGGATGAGGGGAACTCTACTTCAAACTCAGTGCCTGGGGGCAGTGTGACGACAAGCTGTGGTTCCAGAACACAGGAGCTTAACTGGGCCTGCACCGTCCACTTATACTTACAAATAGGGTCAGCGCCGAGGGTGACCAGACAGAAATGGGCACCTATGATAGGAAATGCTTATCATTTTAGCATTTTCTAGCTTGATCCTTGAGGCCGAACCAACGGGGCTGAATTTTCCAGCCCACTGAAAACAAAGTTTATGCAGTGAAAAGCAGTAAAGCGAGACCCTCTCAAGAGCAGGGGATCTGAGGACTTGCATTTTAAGAATTTTCCCCCAAGATCTCAGAACTCAAACTGGTCAAGTTCAAAGGAAGAAAGAGAAGACAGAACAAAGTGGAGAAAGAGCCCAAATCTGTGGATCTGGTTTTGGTTTTGAATCTGGGGGTTTGTGAGCTTTCCCGAGGGTTAAAATCCTGCTGGTTGCTCTAGGCCTATGAATGGAGCTGCATGTGAGCGGGGATTGGGGAGCATTGGACTCACTCAGCTGTGTGGTTCCTGGAGATACACAAGTTCTTTTTTGAGCTGAACAAAATGGTTATGTAATTGCATACTTCTCATAATTATTGAGTAATTATATACTTCTTATAATTACTGAGTAATCATTGTTCTATAACTAGAACTTAATGTTACAACTAATTGTATAATTACCATGTATTAATGTTATCTGGGAAACTTAGAATAAAGTGGTATTTAATATATTTGCCCCTGCCATGCCATTTTCAAAGCTAGCAACAGTGTTTGTTTTACAGCTAGAAATTTGCTTCAGAAACAAACAAAATATAAGGGAAAAAACCCTCACCAATATTAAAATCATAGATGTTAACTCCTTGTTCTTGCCTTTGCACCTGGCTTGAAATTTGTAAAATTGTATTCTCTTGGCTTAATTTTAGAACTCTCATCGTTATTTTGCAATCTTCAATTTTTCGTAAGGTGTGCACTGTTACAGTACTTCAGACATTATGGGAACTTGAGGTCTTCAAATGCGGATAATGTAATTTTTCTTCAACAGTGCTTACCAGGGATTGAGAGTAAATCTGAACCAGGTTTCTTGAGTGCAGTAACGATGTCTTGTACATCTTGAGCATATTGTTATCAGAACCTAGCAAAGCCTGCTCTCTGCATGCAGTTGGAGTCAATAATCTATCTAATCAGGTTGACTAGTTACAAAGAACCTGTGAGCGCTAATAGAGTGTCATGTGGAAATGTCTTTTCGAGGCCACTTTTGAGGTTTCAGAACTTCTTGTTGATTATGTGTTCCACATAGACATCTGTGGTGTCTATTTCCATTTTAGGAACTTAAAACAAATCTCAAGCAGTGAACATATCTTTATTTTATTTTACTAAAATGGAATAGAAATTATCATCCCCATGTTTTAGCCCTTAAGTACCATTTATTCCCTTGGGAATAAACCCCTCCTTTATGCCAATTTCAAGTTCAGAGTAATAAATTCTTGCATGACACTAGGGATTTCTTCTGGTTATGGAAAACACTTAACTTATACCTGTGTATTTTGCAGCAATAATTTTTTTCAGCTACATCCTTCTTCCCAGAGCTATTATAAGTATCTTTTTAAATTTTTTGTTTTTTTTTTAAAGTTACTGTCTGCCTTACCCACATTTTATGAAAATGCTCATAACTAGATATGAGATCCTCTTTCACATCATTTGATCCTTTATTAATTATAGAGTATATAATTAATTATAGATGTATAACCTTATGGGACAATGACCTAGTGGTAACAGATGTGATTAATGTTGTTTTGTTCATTGAAAAAATTAGAATTTTGATTAATATACATGTTGGGTGGGAGAGAGGGAAAATGTAATAGGTAGGTAATTGCTACAGAGGAAGTAAAATACAGAGTGTATAATTCTTAATCACTTGCTAGTTGTAAATGTTTGTGTGGAACGTATCAATTGTATTACAGCAAAAACAGTCACACTTCCTAGTTGCTGTAGATGAATACCTGTTATATGCTGGGTAATGTGAAGAAATGATCTCACTTAATCTTCACAGTAACATTGCAATCAAAATATTATCATTCCCAGCTCACAGATGAAAAACATGAGGTTCAGACATACTGAGTAACTTAGCAAAGAGCACACTTTTCAAGAATGATAAGGACAGGCTCAGATGCAGAACTTTCTGACAACCAAATTCATGTACTTTTCCTTGCACCATATTCTGCAACAAAACTGTGTCAAAATATGATATTTTTGGTAAATACTGCAACTATTAAATTCTGTTTACCATACAACGCAAGATCATTATTGGTATGTGGCCATCTTTTAATTTTTAAGCATTCAACCAATAAAGATTGTATCATTATCTGGAAATATTGCAAATATCCTTTCCCCTTAAAGTCCAACACCGTGTGTGTTTTTTATTCATTTGCCTATATTTGTAGAATTTGTGTGGGGGAGATTAAAGGGACGTACAGCAAAAGTGTTTTGGCAAAGAAAAAAAGGCTATTTGAGGTAAATATTACTATTCTGCGTGACTCTTCTGTGTTTTAGGAATAATAACTAAATTTTACTAAATTTCAGCAATATTCTGAAAAATTCACCTCATGTAAACTTTTCAGGGAAGCGTCAAATGTAGACAATGAAATAAATGTTAGGACAGGATTTTCAGTTATAATCTTTTCCTTGTTTTAAGCCTAATTTCTGACTCTTCTGAACCTTGAATGTAATTCATTTGTGTGGGAGAGGGAGATCAAACCCTATTACTGAGCAGCAGAATTTTTCTGTATCTTAGACATGCTCTATTTGAGAATGGGTTTGCTCAAGTTTTAGAAGGATGGTGGTGGTGGAGCTCAGTGACGGTACATTGATGGTGATCCTTGGACACAGTCAGGCAGTCTCTGGTTTGGCATAGAGCTAAAAACAGATCTTCTGATCAAAGTAGACACAGACTGCTTTTCAGCATATTCTGGCCAATTCCGATTTAAAGGGGTAATAGGAAAGCGTTGTACCTACCTCTCAAGGAAAACAAGCAACAATTACCCCAATTGATAACAAATGAAATATCTGCCATGTATAATTTGAATATACTATTTATATCCAGAACCACTCTAGATGGGGGAAAGAGTGTGATTTCCTCCAGTTTGCACATCATATAAAATCCAAGGATGAAAAAAAAAAAAACCCTCAAACAATTGTAAATAATCCATCATGGGATATTTAATATGTCCGTGTCGAAGTTTCCCTTACATGCATGATACTTGTGAACAGCTTCACTCTTAGAATAACAGTTCCGTTATTTTGATCACTATGATGAATGAATGAACTCTTAAATATACACTAATTTTCAAAATTTTCCTTTTTTATCAGCAGGTAATAACTACACTCTTCTGAATGGCACACAAGCCATGCACCGTGGTGAAGAGACCAACCGTTGGGTACTCATCAAGGGGTTGGTTCCTTTTACTAACTATACTGTACAAGTGAATGTTTCAAATAGCCAAGGCAGCTTGATGAGTGATCCTGTAACATTTGCAATGCCACCAGGGGGTAAGTCTATGAACAACTTGGCTACATAGATTTATATAAATGCTCTACTACTAAGTCTCCACTGAGTGCTTGTTTATTGTGAAAATTAATTTTTTTTTTTTAGAACTTAGAAGCTCAATCGTATTTCTGGTTGTTTGGGTTGTGGTTGTTTTGTTTGGTTGAGACCCTTTTATTGATTTTTTTTATTGTTCTCTTGAGACCACTTTCATCTTGTACTTGTGTATGCAAGGGTATATATCATACATATGTATCTCTTGCTTTGCATGTTAAAAAGACTGGGAAATTTTTTTTTGTTTGAGACTTCATTTAAATCCCAAACTTGTATTTTCAGTTTGAGCTTTGGTTCTCCTTCCTGGTTTTTTGAAGAACCTTATATATCTATACCTTTCCATTTGCCAAAAAAAGGGCAGTGTGCAGCAATAGAAAAGGAAAGCCACTCACACCACTGGAAAAACGCCTTTAACTTCCATGTCCTAATGATTAGAGTTCAATAGTGTCACTTTTATACTTGAAATGTGATACAGCTAAGATATTTTTATTTTAACTATCTGTATAAATAACTGATTTAACTTATTTAGATATATTATTTTGATCTGAAGTCAACCCCACCCTTGTTTAAACTGTTGGTGGGACTAATTGCTAAGAAGAAAACTCCCTGTTAGATTGGTATGGACAGCCCTTGAACAAAAAAGCATGCCTCAAAATAATAAGATCGTGATTCTCAATGGAGAGTTCAGGAATGTCAGTTTTCTGAAAATACTAAAGGCATAGGACTCCAAACCCAATGGCTGTCTTGTAGCTCAGCTTCAAACACCAGTGTGCTCTGGACTAGGGGAGAATGTCGCTATGTTGTTAAACAGCAGGACTGGATAAATACCTCTCCCACCACAAAGGGTATAAGAGCAGCAAAAACCTCATCACGAGAGGACAATGAAGAGTTAATCTGTGGTTTGTATAGACCGCTTCTCCCAAGGAAAGATTTAATACCTGGTGTATCATGAAAACCCCTCACTGTTATCTACCTTTCATGACATTATAAGACTTAATGAATAGATGTTTACCCAAACACCTGAAACTCTAAATGGCAGAAGCCACATTGTTTAAGAATGCTTGAAAGAGACAGTTGGAGCTGAACGACTCAGTGTCATGTTTCGTAAACCGATAATAAAAAATGGGGATTGGATTTAGATAGGGGCTTGTTTAAGAATTGAGACCAAAAAACCAAAACAAACAAAATCAAGCAAAGAAACCTTAGGTATTCGTATCTTCATTTTTAAACCTAACTCAACATGCTGGAAAGGACAGAACATTTGATGACTCTATACCTTAGTGTATAATACCCTTTATTCACATTTAGAAATTAAACAGTAATTAGTGCCTTAATGGAAAATTTTAAATTACACAGCAATACCTTCTTAACAGGATATATAGGAATTTAATGAGTTATATATTCCTTTTATGGCATTCATACTGATTTATATGGTTTGTAAGTTACAAACCACCTAAAGTTACATCACATTCATAAAATAGGGCGAATTTAATTCATTGTTCATGCACTTCGGAATGCCTAATAATTTGGGTCAGTATCTCTGTGTGCATGTATATATACAATTCAGTTAAACATAGCAAGCTTCTCATGCAAACTCAGTATGCAGCTGTGCCTGTATGTGTCAGTGGTTAGTAGAAGAGTTAATATTAGGCAAACAGGAAGAACTAAAATTTTCTTTCTAGCGGCACAATCGACCTGAAGTCAACTGCTGAGTTTACTTTTATCTCTACTCTGTGGACGCTTATTCATGCCATTACCATGCTCTTCTGCAGGCCCATACTCTCTGGGCATGATGCAGTTATTCACTTTCTAAAGTCAGAAATCCAGAATTTGGGAGATGGCCCTTCACCAAAAGAGGAAGCAAAATGTCTTCAAAGACAGACAGTGATTTGCTCAAGTTTATTGCAGCCATTAAGACATACTTTTTTTTTTAATCATTAGATTGTTGTTGATTACAATTAGGAAACTTATAGCTTTGAAATTATCTTTTTTATGACCTTGTGGCAGTTTAAAGGTGACACCTCATTGATTAAATAGGTTTTAGTTCATGCTTCCTTTTACTTAATGATCTGAAAACATATTATCCTGATTTACACATAAAATCATGCTGAAAAGCATGTGGCATTCACTAGAATATGTGTGTTTAAGTAGAATTAAATTAGTACTGAGAGTTATTAAAGAAATCTTCCATGCCTTTGTCCAGTGAACTGTGCTTCGTACCGAAATGAATAATAAATGAACCTATGTACAGAAGTGAACCAATTTATGGGCAGAGAAAGTTCTATATGCTATTTACTTTTCCATTATATTTGGATTGTTACCATTTCTGCTGTTTCCTTGATTTCAATATTAGGTCTCTTTTTTTGGTGATGTGGAATTCTTACTTTCAGTGCTGGATTATGCAAGATTTGTAATGATAATACCCTTAGTTATGTTTTCTTCTCAGTGTAGTTTAAAAATATAATAATAGAAGGCTTGGACAAAATAGACATGCTATTTTTTTTCTTGATCAAATGTTTGCTATCAAATGTGGCCCGGAAAACTGCCTTGACCCCCTAGATCTGGCCAAATCCTACTCATTTTTAAGGTTTCAGCTTAGAAATAGGTCCTTCACAAAGTTGTGTTTTACCAACCGAGGCCTAGATAGGGCCCCTAGGTGTCCTAGGGTACAGTCACATTATAGTGAAATGGTCTGTCTGATGGGACTGTCACAGTCACTGGTTATAGGATCCCACACAGCAGGGACTGTTTCGTATTCGAGTTTTGATCTTCAGGGCCTAGACCAAACCTGGCACGTCGTAGGTGCATAATGAATAATCTGTGAGTGAATGAATGAATCAATCAGTCAGTCCAGATAGCTTAATTAATAGTTTTAAATTGCAAGCTTCTCATTGCTCAAGCTTGCTCATGCCTCATCTTCTATCTGAACAACCTTCTATTGTAACCAGCTATGGAGAATATGACCCCCTCTGCACACTGTTGTCCACTGTAGGAGTACTGTGCTCATGCCGATGTAACTGGGGGCGCAGATCAGAGGGCAGGAGATCAGAGGTAAAAAATACTCTCAAATTGCACCAACCCATCGCTCTTCGATTCCCTCCCTATGGTGGTTACTTAGGTAAGCATAGAATAATGGATAATTTACACAGGAATTTGGAAAGAAGAGGTGAGGGAGGGCACAGGGTACAAAAACTTTTACCCTGGTAAATCATCTCTCATTTGATGGTTATGAAACATCTTATTTGATACCAGCTTTCTCTGTTTTTCTGATGAGAAAAAATAATGACGAATATGTAGTTTATACCTCAGGAAAGCTGGAAAAAAAAATTTTAAAAACCAGTCTAACAAGATCTAATCTCAAACCCTAGTGAATTCCATCAGATCTCCCTGTTTCATTGCTCTTGTGTTGTTTAAGAAAAATAATTTTATTTAAAAAAATAAGGCTCTCAATTTTACTAAACAAGCAAAAAAAGAATATGATTAAACAATCTGATAAACACAAGTTATTTTGAAGATGGAAATTAAGGCAAGTGGGATCATGGAACCAAGAGCTCAGCACAAAAATGCACAGTGGCAAATCCCAATCGTACACACTTTTTATTTTAAAAATTTGTTTGAAATATTATTTGGTCAACTGGAGGAGTCTGGGGGGTTATTTTTCCTTCATTTCTGTAGCATATCTCTAACCACTTCCATGCTCAGGTTTTTGTATTTCTACAACTACTATATTATTTGGTTGTTTATAATAACATAATGCTCATATTTAGCACTAGGATATTCATAGAAATGAAGAATATATTTAATCTGAGCTCTTGAATAGCATTATAGTGAAGGTTCAAGAGTTCTAGGAAAAAAAATTAAAAAAATAAAAATGGAATCCAAATGTTAATCCATAAATATGAAACTTTCCTGTGACCTTTACCCCTTCAAGGTCTGGAGTTACTAATGGGGTTAGGATTTCAACTCTTAATGGGGCTCAGTGCATTAGTGTTTTGTATGCATGGAATTCAGCATTCAGTTTAATAAGTGGTTGACATTGGTGATGTCCCTTAATTTGCTTAAATCTAATTGGCTCTTTTATCAGTCAAACCTGTATGGATTGGCAATTGATCAGAAAGGGTCAGCCATGACTCTGCATGTAGTTAAAGGATGGAACCCCCCTCACCCCTCCACCCCCCCTACCCCCGTTAAAGTCACAGTTGCATGATAATAAGCAAGGGAAGAACAAATGAGCTTAGAGGAGGAAGGCAAAGAAGCTTAGAAGTTTTTCAGGATCTTCAAGTTCAGAACAAAGGCATTATAGAGTATATAAATTTTAAATACACTGCATTTTGCCTCCAGACTTAAACCTTTTTTTCCAGATGAACTGAAATCTTGTCTGAAACTGTCTTTGTTACATCAAAGACCTACTCAGAAAGCTAAAAGAGACAGAAGAAGCATAAAAGGGCATAGTTTAAAATGATTAGTGACAAATTCCATACTGACGAGCTAGAAACAGATTTTTTATGAAATTTTTATATTTTTCCAAAAGGAATAATTTTATTCTATTTATCTTTCTCTGAACTGCTTTATTGTAAGAGTGAAAGGAACTCAGAGCCACCCGAGTTTGTGAACTTAATCTGGTTTTCTAGGACGGTAAATAATTTGTCATTTGTGCTTTCAAATTGATGAGAATTATTATAACCCACAGACTTCATAAAAATACTAAGCTTGAGGAACATGGTTCTTTTCCAAAGGTGGGTTATTAGAAAATCAAAAACTGAGAAAGGCAAAATGGTTGTGAGTGGTTTGTTTTAGAATTTGTTTGAGTTTGTCTCTCCTTCCCTTGACCCCCAGCCCACCCCCTACCACCTAAAACATCAATGAAATAAAAGGAGTGCAATCCATTTGGAATTAATAGTTAGGCACATTGTAAAAACGTAGACTCTGTAATCACACAAACCTAGATTTCAATCCACCTCTTTCACTCACTGGCTGTGTGACTATGAGCAACTCACAAATATATCTGAGCCTCAGTTTGTTCATCCATAAAACTAGTTCAATGGTAATTCCCACCTGATAGAGGATTAAACAACACAATGTATGTAGTGTGCTGGAAAGCTGGAAGCTGGAAAAAAAAATTTTAAAAACCAGTCTAACAAGATCTAATCTCAAACCCTAGTGAATTCCATCAGATCTCCCTGTTTCATTGCTCTTGTGTTGTTTAAGAAAAATAATTTTTTCTTAAACACAGTGCCTATCTTGATAAATATTTGGTCCTTGCTACCTTCTTTGTTCTATTCCACTGCTAAGACTCTTTTTGAGTCTCTTGTGATATTGTGATTCAGAAAAAATACGTGTGTGGTCTTTGGCCCCATTTCTGGCAGAGAGTCCTTAAATCCCTTGGAATTTCCTGGGTGATGAGAGCTATAAAAGTGTCTTTTGCTATGTTACTAAGGTGACTTTTGAACCTCACCTAAGGGTAGGGGTTGGTTTCCAGTGGTGTCAAGCAGGTGATTAGAGTATTGGAACTTTCCATCCTACCTCCTCTCCTCCAGGGAGGGGAGAGGGGCTGGAGGTTGGACCAGTCTCCAACGGTCAATATTTAATTGATCATGCCTGGGTTATGAAGCCTCCATAAAAACCCATAAGGATACAGTTCAGAGAGCTTCCAGGTTGGTGAACACATGGGTATTTGCAGAGAACGGCCAGTTTGAATAGGGCATAGAAGCTCCGAATCCCTTCCCACATACCTTGCCCTAAGCATCTCTTCCTTCTGGCTGTTGCTGGGTTATATCTTTTGTAATAAAACAGTAATCTAGTGAATATATGGGTTTCCTGAGTTCTGTGAACTGTTCTAGCAAATTAATCAAACCTGAGGAGGGGGTCATGGAAACCTTGGATTTATAGCTGTTTTGTCAGAAGCACAGGGGACAACTTGTATGTGTGTGGGGAGAGGGAGCAGTATTGTGGGACTGAATCCTTAACCTATGGATTCTAACACTATCTCCAGGTAGAGAGTGTCAGAACTGAGGTGAATTATAAGACATCCAGCTGGTGTCCAGCACCATTGGAATTGGGTGTGCAGAAGCCTTTTACCGCTGAAAGCTGGACAATGTCCTAAAGGGAGGATGAGTGAAAATAAGAGTCTTTACACTCTCTGGGGAGACTTCCTACATTTTGTCCTCCTATACCCCACATTTATCCCTCAGAGCATTGACATAAATATCGACAGGCCAGTAGCCCTGCTAAGGGCTGGTTGTGATGTGTATTGGATGATGAAGTAAAGCAAGAAGGATGAAAAGTAATTTTCCTTTTAAAATAGCTTAAATATCTCCCTCCATGACCTCTGGATCATGATGTGCAAATGATTTTTACATCAAGCTCTCATTGGTTATCTTGGGATTTCAGTGGGCAGAAAAGCAGCACATTTTTTCTTAATAGAATCTCTTCTGTATTCATACCAAGCCACTTATGAGATACAATTTTTATGATTATTTTTTATTTCCATTATATGTATATTTTATTCATAAGTAAATGCTTTCATAACTTTGTTAATGCTAGCTAAAAGAGAGGAGTTTGAAATTTTTGCTAAATGTTTTTCACCATTTCCTAATTTTCCTTATATATATATTTTTTTAAAATGTTGAATCTTGGAATTCAAAGTGTATTTCATTTTTCATTGAATAGGAAAGGCTTAGTTATCGTTCAGACAATGCACTTTTGAATACCTAAATGAAATCTTTGCTTTTTGAAAAGTAACATAATGTTTCCCCAATAATATTGCTAAAAGAATAATATATGTTAGCCACTGATTTCTCATAGGTTGAAGTATGGAATTAATTTTTGTTTAGACATTAAAAGACTGGAATGCTTTTACACTTATCTAATACTATGTAACAAACCACCCCAAAACTTAGCAATTTAATACAACTATTCTTTATTATTTCTCATGATTGTACAAATTGTCCATTTTGGAAAATCAAATGAAGTCTCCTGGAAAGTATACTGAAGCTGTGAAATTTTGCCCTTGAACTAGAGCTGTTGAGTATCCATCTTGGTATGTTACAGAATAAATGGAAATTTTAAAAATTAATCTAGTGAATCTAGTGAATCAGTTAAGAGTAGGTAGGTAAAGAGAGTACCTACTGTATACCAGAAGGAAAAGGAAAAAGTATAAAAGGGAGCTGAATGATGATCTACCCTAGGAGCAGTCTACCCTAGCGGGGCGGGGGGGGGGGGGGGGCGGGGGGGGGACAGCGCTATCAAATTCTCTGAGGTTACATGTTAGAATAGCTCTGCCTTTGAAAGAAAAGAGGAAGAAATCATTGATTATATTCCTTCAATTGATTAGGAACTGAGTCTGAAATTTTTGGCATGACTTAATCGGTGAATTTATTTTTCTCCTTCAGTTTTTAAAAGAAAGTACAGAATTTTCTCTCCTTTTTTCTCTTCTCAACAGAAATCCCTAAGACCTTTTATTTATTTTTTTATTTTTTTACTTTTTTAAAATTTTATTATGTTATGTTAGTCACCATACAATACATCATTAGTTTTTGATGTAGTGATCCACGATCCATTGTTTTCGTATCACACCCAGTGCTCCATGCAGTACATGCCCTCCTTAATACCCCTCACCGGGCTAACCCATCCCCCCTCCCCCCTGTTTGTTTCTCAGGTCCATAGTCTCTCCCATGCTAATCTTCTCTGTATCATTCCAGTTTTAGTGTGTGTGCTGCCGAAGTGAGCACTCCCTAAGACCTTTTAAAAGGAATGGTGTGGGTACTGCTGTGGACCAATCGTAAGGAGAATGGTATCCTTTTATGACAGAATCTCTAAGAGAATTAGAAGCAATTAGAAACTCAAAAAGCAGGGAGAGACCAAACAAAACAAAACAAAACAAAACAAAACAAAACAAAAAAAACCCACCAAAAATAATAAGAGCTGCAAAGGCAAACTCCGTTTTATTTCACACTTGCCTTATCTAACACAGCCCTCATTTGCTGTAGCACTTGAGAACTACAATTTCTAGGCTTTCTAAAATCTCTATTTAGTACAATGCCAAGATGCTACTTTTTGGTGTTTTTATGAAATTAATAGTACTAAAAATTGTAAAACTTTACTTGCAGTGTGTAAATAAAGATTGCATCAGCATGTGTTTTCTGGTTTTTATCGCTCTGGATCCACTTTATTTGCAAGATGTTTAAGTCGAAACTTCATCGTGCAGGTGGCCATGAGACATCTTAAAAATGAAAAGAAATGAATATGTTTAAAATAAACTGTAGGTTAGAAACCGAAATAAACAGTAGGCTAAAATGATATATTACCTTCTGGGGGTGGGGGAGGGGTTGAAGGAAGGATGAGATTAACTGCCTTTTCTAATGTAAAAGTCACAATGAACATACAAGATTGTGAGGTACAGCCTTCTTTAAAACAACAACATTCCACCATGTAAACAGATGGTTTGTGTTTACCTCCAGTATATTAAAAGCTTTACAATTTATACTGCATTCAGTTCATATGCATCTTTAGAGTAGTTGTGCATAATGTTGTACCTCTGTGCATGTCTTCCAAATGTGCTATTTTTCTCCTGGGAAAATCAACCTGTTGAAAGTAATAAAGTAGGCAGATTCAATGAATAAATAGTATTTAAATTCTTAATAAAATAAATAGTGTACTTTTGAAAACATATACCAGGCCATTTCGTTTAGCCTGTGCCCAATTCCAAGTATGTTATGAGAACAGACAGTTATTTATAACTGTCTCAAACATGCTGTCAAACCCTTTCAGGAAAAATCTTACCTTTACCTTTTTTTAGAATAGTGAGTTCACCTTGCTGTTTGTGTGTGTGTGTGTGTGTGTGTGCGTGCGTGCATGTGTGTTTGTAAAATTACATGACATAAGCCAAGGAGAAGGATAAATTTCTATATCATAATTTGTGAAATTTTCCTCACTTTGCATGTCACCATCTTGACAATGAGCTTCCTCCTTACAAAAAACACTTTAGAAAGGGACTAACTTCTGAGCCATCAAGAAGATGGAAGCAAACTTTGAAGTGTGCTTACCATGGACTCAACAAGCCTCCAGCAAAGGGCTGCCAACTTCCCACATTTGCATACTCTCCTGTGGTTTGTATAGAAATACTCACGCCCACACACAATTAAGTGCTATCTTTAGAGCATCCTGGGGCAAGAGAGAGAGACAAAAAAAAGAAAAAGAAAAAAAGAAAAAGAAATCACATTTTTCCTACTTTACCAGGGGAGAGAGGTGGGAAGTATTCTCTCTTTAAGTTCCATTGATATTTAAAAATCATATTTTTAAAAAAGAATAAGTACAATTCCCCTTTCTGTTTTTTATCTTGGTATAAAGGTTATCTATAACTTTAAGGTTAAAAAAAATCATGTCTGTCTGACTGGCTCCGTAGTTTGAAAGCAACTTGAAGTTTTATTTGAATTCTTATAGTGCCCTAAAGAAGTTTTTGCTTTATTTTTTTAAAATAATATCTTATTCTTTCCTCTTACCTTTGTTATCATAGGCAGAATCTATGCCTGACTTGCATAAAATTCTATGAACATTTACTTGTCTGTATAAACACTTTTACAAAAGGGAGACAAGTTCTTAATATACCTTAAGTACTTTAAAACCCTATTTCCTATTTCTTTTCATTCATTAGGAACTTCAAGGAAATCCTTATTGTATCCCTATAGATCATCCAGAGTCTAAAGGCTCTAGAATTTTGTAAAAACTTAATGAAGAATAGATTGTGACAACAGTAAACAAATTCACTGCAGCCACTATGATATTCATGATTATTAATTAGCTGGGACAAGTGAAACTAGAAATGTGAGGGTATCTAGTGCATACTTTATGAGAGCAATCCTTCTCTTTACACCTCAACAATCATTTTAGAACTTACACTGTCTTCCATTTTTATTTAAATGTCTCATATGTGTGTATCATGCTTATCTATGAGAGTCTAAATCCATGCTGAGGACAAAATGTGTGGATGAATGATTGTAGATAAAGGAGTCATAGTGGATCTGCTCTCTCTTGGCTTTCTTTTTCTTTTTTCCCTCCCTCCCTTCCTCCTTTCTTTTCCTTCCCTTCCCTTCCCTTCCCTTCCCTTCCCTTCCCTTCCCTTCCCTTCCCTCCCCTCCCCTCCCCTCCCCTCCCCTCCCCTCCCCTTCCCTTCCCTTCCCTTCCCTTCCCTTCCCTTCCCTTCTTTACTTCTTCCCTCCCTCCCTCCCTTTCTTTCCAGATCTCTCACCATTTATCTTGGCTCTGGGCACATGGTAGGAAATTAGTAATGCTTACTGTCATCCCCCCAGGGAGTCATAGTGGCCTTGTGTTATTTTTGCACCCAACATGTCTTCACCCTTCCCACTCTTTCTTTTGTTGACAGTGCTCAGATTTCCCTCTGGGCACCCTGAACTCCCTTGCTCAGAACATGTGCTATGTGTGGAATTGACTCTATCACCAAATCTAACCAATGAGAACATCATATTCCCCTGACCACAGTAATTTTTTTTTTCAGGAATTATAGATGTTCCAATTAGAGGTAATGTAGTAGTGTAGCCAACAGAGGTATATGCTGGGCTCTGGATTTGAATCTGGAATTCAGTTGGGTCTCCTGCAGGTCATTTTGCCCCTCAAGGACTCTGAGAATATAGCCCACATAGGAGAAAGCTGAAGAGATCTGAGAGAAGGAGGTAGACTGGATTCTGGAGACATCTCTTGACGCCTTAAATCCAGCTCTGCCTGAAACCAACTGTCTCCCTAGATTTTTCTTTTACAAGAGCCAACCCCTTTCATTATTTAAACCTGTATGTGTTGCGTTTTCTGCCACTTGAGAACAAAAGCGTTTAAACCACCAGATGCTTGAGAGAAAGGAAAAAGAGTAGAGAGCATTTAGAGAAGCCTCTTAACTTCTTGAAAATCACACCAAACTGGCGACTCAACGTATGTGTTAGCTTCTGTTTGAGCTGTCAAATGTGGAAGCCTCAGGAAGCAAACCTGATGTGAGATGAAATAATAATGACTAAGACTATGAAATTGCTGACCCCGTTCTGAATGAGACCAGTGGTCCTCACAGTGTGTTTCTGGGAGGAGAGTATCAACATTACTTGAGAACTTGTTTGAAATGCAGACTCTGGGGGCCCCTGGGTGTCTCAGTCGGTTAAGCAATCGACTCTTGGTTTTGGCTCAGGTCATGGTCTCAGGGTCCTGGGACCAAGTCCTATGTCCCCGCCCAGTGGGAAGTCTACTTCCCTGCTGTCTCTCCCTCCTCCTGCTTGTGTTCTCTCTTTCTCTCTCTAAAATAAATACATAAATGTTAAAAAAAAAAAAAAAATGCTGATTCTAGAGCCCCATACTCAATCTGCTGAATCAGAAATTTGGAAGGTGAGGTGATACGATCTCTATTTCATTAGATGCCCACTCCCCCAGGTTAAATCTGGATGCACGGCCTACCTGGATGCATGCCTAAGTTTGAAAACCACTGGTCATCTTTAGAATACCTTCAAGGAAAAAAAAAATATTATGTGATCTTGTCTGTGACTCTGCCACACGTGTAATTGAGGTACAGAATTGCTAAGGGAAAAATAGGTGGAACAGGTGCCTATACTTAACTTGGCTTTAAATATAGAAGTTCCATTCTCAGGGCCAGAGGCCTTTCCAGTGTAAGGGAGCTAGCCTGTTTCTCAGTCTCCCCGATGGAGCAGGAAGAGATACCATGGATAACCGATTCCAGATGTTGAGTCGTACCTGGGGCACCAGAAAGCAACAGGCAGGAAGTTTGATGCGCTGAGGGACGCTAACCGGCCCCACTGTGAAGACGCTGTCAGCTAAATTTCCTCTGCTCTTCGATTCCTTCACAGAACATCTGTTATAAGGAACTCCACATAACTAAAACCTGAGTCTCTTCCCTCTGGGGGATTTTCTTTAATGAGTGTCTTGTGGCTGTACCTCTGCTGTGGGCTTTTGAAATGTGTTCCTCAAGTCAGTTACATCTTCATCCTGAATTCCAGGATTTGCTGGCTATTAGACCTCATAGTTGAGATTTTTCCTTCTAGGAGTTTGCAAATACAGCTCCACCAAGGAGGCTGATATAGTCTCCAGTTGCCTAAGAACAATTAAGATCATGTAATCGTTTATATGATAAAAATAGTGAATCTTTGCTGTAGTGATTACTCACGCGTAGCACGTACTAGGTGCAGATGCTCTTTAGCATATACTAACTCATTTAATTCTCACACAGTCTAGGAGAGAAATGCTATTATTATCCCTATTTATACATGAGAAGGCTGAGGAAAAGAGATTGTCTTGCAACTAGTTTGTTAAGGTCATGCAACTAGTAAATGGCAGAGACCATATTCAAACCTAGAGACCGAAGCCTGGTTCTGAGGCACTGTGCTCTTGTCATCTGAAGCCCCCTCCACGGATGGCTCACATCCTCTCCTACAGAGGCAGCCCAGATTTCTAGGCTCCACTAGTCAATAAGGGTTTGAAGATGTGGCTTGACTCTACCGTTATGTCAAAGAGAGTTCCAAGGGTATTGTTTGGGTGAAATACCAGGCGTTCAAAACCTGTTGCCAATGAACTGGAGAGTTCCCCTCAATGAACTACATGACCCATGCATTTAAAGTTGACCTTCTAATGAGAGGGGAAAGAATTCAGTTAAAACAGATATTTTAACAGTCTTACAAAGAAGCATTCAGCAAAAGCAACATTATGTAGTCTACACTCTGAATAGATAGCAAAAATTAACTAGCTGGACGATCCTTTCCCAGCAAGGATAGAAGTACTTACTTGCCCACCAGGTACTTTGACCAACTTCTTTCATATTTGCCTATGAATTTCTAAGATGGATTTCTAATTAAATGAAAAGAATGTTGATATAACCTCTATTTATTTATTTAGGAGAAAAGACTCATTTCACTTTTCCGAAAATACTCCTCTTTCTGAACTTTTAGCACTCCAGTGACATGCATTATCATTTACACTCTTTCTTTGGCTTGTAGTAGAAAATTTAAGTTTTCTGATCTGTTTTGCTGTCGCAGAGGCTTTTGTGTATGAAACAGAAAATCTCATTAGAACTAGTTCAAATACATTTACCCAAAACATTAGTGTGTAACAGTGGTATCAGTGCTAATTACTAAGTTGTCCTTTCTTTGGGCCTATATTAAAATTGAATTCTTTGTGTTAATGCCCTCTGTATCCCAAGGGAAATGAATAGATGTGATCTTCTGATTGTACATAATTTGCACTCTTATAAATTAACCTTATTAATTTATCTAATAAGGTTAATTTCTGAAAATTAAAGAAAAACTTTATTAAAAGGAAGAGAGCAAGGAAGCCTATATTTGTGAAAGAAGGATGAATGAATCCTTTCTCCCTATATTAAAAAAAATTTTTTTTCCATGAACATCAGATTAAAAACACAGCAGTCAGATGAGGACATTTATTCACAAGTGGAATATTGGAGCACCCAGGAGTGTGAACAGTGTGAGTGTGTAGGAGAATCATTCCCTGGAGCAGTCGGAAGAATGACCATCCATGTCCTCGGGGTCATTGGGAAGGAGGAGCACTTGCCTCATCAGAGTCTGCGTTAGAGGCCACGGACACACAAAAAGGCTTGAATCTTGCTCACACAGTTGACTCTATAGAGGCTCAAATGAACGTGTCTCTTAAATTGTGCATCTGCTAAGCACAGACGCTGAAGTATCTGTCCAACTATCTGATTTTTAGCTTAACCGCTACCCACCATCCCCAGCGTGTCCACGTACTGATTGTGTCATCTCAAGGAACTTACCTCCTCTCTAGGTCTCAATTTGTTCATCTGTAAAGGGAGTTCATAATCCTATCACCATCCTCAGTGGGTTTTCGTAGGGGCAAAGGATGTGCACACACAGAAGACCAGGGGGCACAGAAGTAAGAGCTTGACGATTTGTCTGAATATAAAATATGATATATAACAAGCACAAAATATATATAACCTATCACTATATAGGTTGAAAATTAAACCAGCCTCTAAATATCTAAATTTTTATTTTCCTTGATGATTCTAACAACTGCCTTTTAAAGCTAAATGTAAGGAAACAGCAGACTGGTTGTGGTATATTAAATTATAAGTGAGGACTAATTTGAGGATCAAAGGTGCTCTTTGGGGGATATCACTCGACTGGTAGGAAAAGCATTAGCTGTCTCCCTCTGTCTCATGTACTTGTACTCTCTGTCTTGGAAATATCCTTCCCCACAGTTTCAGAATCTTGATGTTTAATTTAACACAAAGGTCTTTGAGAAGCACAACAGGGGGTTGTTCCTGGTAGTTCTGGCATTGAGGAAATTGAAATGTACATGTTTTTTCTCATTTATCAAAGACAGGCAAGAATCTAAACTGACATTTTATATCAAATGAATTATGAACTGTGTACTTTGTACCTAAGGGAACAACAACTAAATTAGAGTTTGGGATAAAAGAGAGAGAGAGAGAAAAATAGGTTTTTAATAAAACATACAGTGATTTCTGTTACTCTGTCTGATGGTGACATGGCCAGTCTTATTTTGTAACTGGTGAATGGATGTAGGCAACTCTGAAATTGGTAAGATTTAAATATATTTGAGAGATTTTCTCAAAAAAGATTAGACTAAATTTCTTCTCATGTAGCTAGGCTTCATGAACAGTGAAACATTCTTGATAATCTAAAGTTAACTTTTACCTTTTTGTCAATGCTCTCTTTCTTAGGGAAAAAAATAGCATTTGCAAGTTCTTCGTCCAGAAAAAATATAAGATTAAAAGTTGCTGGAGGAAAAAGTATAGTATACAAGATAAAAATAACATGCATGAAAATACTGTATAATATATCTCCTCTATTTATCTGTAACCCCCACAACATATGCATACTCACACACAAGCAAATTATCCTAGTGATTAAGAGCATGGATTCTAAAATCAACCAGATTAGGTTCAAAATTAAATTTCTCCTCTTACCAGCTATATGACCTTGAACAAGTGATACAATCATACTTTGCCTCAGGTTTTTCTTTCCATAAAATGGGAGAGATAGTAGTCATAAGGTTGACATTGAGAGAATTAAGTATGATAAATGCTTGCAAAGAATGTAACACAATGCTGGATACATAATAATTGTGTATTGCATTGCCAAGTTATATCCTTCCCATTAATCCCAATAATCATTTTTTAAATTACTAATTGAAGATTCTTGGAATTAGGGAAGACCCATGCTTTCTTCTTCTAGGCAAAGCTATGTTTTGATTACTATGCTATTGGTCAGAAGTAGTAGATATTCTAATTTGTACTACGTATAAATTAAGGAAGTGTTATTAATATTAATACGTTTGTTTCTACTTCTGAATTTCCTCCAGATTTATAAGCCTAAAACTGACAAATTTCCTTTTTATTAATGCCATATACTTTCTGATACCAGTGCTACAGTGGATAGCAATTATGTGGCTAAATTACTAAAACAAATAATTCACTAATATCCTGATTACAGATTTTCATCAGATGAACTTAATGACCTAGTTATTAATCATTATTGTGGTCAAATGAGTATCAATTTTTTATTCTCAAATTTTCTATTACTTCATGAGCTGAAATCAGTTCTTAGAAGTCTTTCAGGATTTTTTACCCTGATGATGACTATTATTTACTATCCTTAATAGAGAATGTGAAATGAATGGCCTATTGAGGTAAGGGATGCCCTGTACACAATCTCGGTGTTTTAAGACTAGATCTAGTTATTAGTTGAGTAATTAACTAATCAGCTTGAATATTAGATCCAATCCCATTGTTAAGATGACTTTATAACCAATCCCCTCTTGTTCTTTCATTAAATAACTAAAATTTTGTCAGCTGTTCAAAGATCATTTAACTTCTTGGTTCTTGATATCCTAGAAGAGTAGATTCGGTAGCACTTTAAGAAAGAGTACTGATTCTAATTGTAAAATGTAATAGTTTGTTTTCTTAACTACCTAAGTTAGTTTTTAACTATTGTTCTTATTGGACACATTCAACAAAAGAATATTTTATGCACTCTTTCTAAAGAGGGTGGCTTTGATGTAGCTTGCATTTATTCATTGTTAAAATTGTTTATTAACCTTGCTAAAAGCATATCTATTTTTAATTTTACAAAAGTAGGATTCTTTAGAGAATTATTTTAAATGAAGTGAATGAACAATATTTTAACTAAAAATAGGATAGACCTAATCCATTAATATTTTTGTTGTATATATTTTAAAATATATTTCCAGTTGAAGATACAACCTACAGAAAGGGCTCAAGTAATCAGATTCTCAAGGAAAAAGAATTTAATCTATGCCACCTGGAAACTAATTTGGATGAATATGATGGTATTCAAAATAATAGGAATACTTAAGGAATACTCTTAAGAATACTAAGAGGAATTCAAATGTCACTAGCAGGGGCTTAAATAGAGTGTCTAAATCTAGGATATCTACAAGGGAAAAGAATAAAATTTGGTTGGTGGTTTGAGATGTAACAAAAAAAAAAATTCTTCTGGGCATTATCACCACCAACTTCAGAGCTTCTAATTAGTCTGACAAAGTGACAGTTCCACATTCTAGTTGAACAAATAATGTATCTAATGAAATTCAAAATCCCTATTTTTCTTTGAGCACAATGAGCTACATCATTCACAGCTTTGGGGTATTTCAAAATTAACAGAGGATGACTTCAGTCTGTCTGATGTTTCCTGGTTAACAAATTCACTGAAACTGTCTTGCAGAGTAATTTTAAGCAACACTTTAATCTTAAACCACAAAGGGAGGTGGAGTTGAAGGTATATTGCCTTGGTCCTATGGATGCTAATGTGAAGTGGAATCTTTTGTTTCGCAGAATGGTCAATAGCAATTAGTATTCAGTGGTGTCTTTTTATTCTGGTGCCCTTGACCCACCTCTGCCACCCCTTTCTATATTACTCCTATTATAAACTGTAACTGGGGATATCCTGGCTTCTTTTCCATTCTAATTAAAGTGTTCTTAGCGAACATGGGGACAATTTTTCATTTCATGAAGAACAATTACTAGAGCTAGGTTAGATCTGCCAATTGGGTTTCTTATAACTTTTGACAAATATTTGCACCAATTTTGACTGATGTATTCTCACACCAGTGAAATGTTGGTGAGATTTTGGATTTACCTCAGAAAGGTAGACCCAAATGAGTCAGTGAAAGACCAAAGACAAATGTCATACCATCTTCAGGTTTTATTCAATAATGTACTCTAAGATATTTTATTTTGTCACTGAGCTGAGAGGCAAATGATGGATTTTTTTTAATAAAAATTTATTTTATACATATCTTTCTTAGGGCTTTTGTCCTAAATATGCCTCTACTACACTGGTAACAACCTTGAGAAAAATGTCATCCTTTCTTGAGTTTGGGTCTATAATGCCTATGGCCATTGTTATGCATTTTATTTTTCTGTTTTTCTCTGGGGACCTTTCTGGGAGCTTTCAGACACTAGGGTGCTATGACATGTAAGAGAAAAGAAAAAAATCCTGATAAAGAGATAGACTGAGACAAAGAAGGACAGAAACAGTATCTCCAAATGTCTATTTCCAAATAAACCTCAAGATTTAAATGACATAGTTATTTAAAAAAAAAAACAACAAAACTTTCAAAAATGTTTTACTTCTTTCGAACCTCCTAGCTCTAAGATTTGTCTACTCCTCAAAGCAATATCCAGACTCCAAGTTGGTTCTTTAGACTCCTGTGAGGCAGATGGGGAAGAGGCAGGTAAAGGAGGCTAGCCACACTCTGCCTCTAAGGAGGGTCAAGGTTTTGGCTGGGCTAGGTTACTATAAAAGGCGTTGTTTAAAATAACGATAGGAAGCTTAGGTTTTACAGATAGGTTGCTGGATTCAAACAGCAGCTCAACTACTTACTAGCTCTGTGGTCTTATGTAAATCACATATCATATCTGCTATGGTCTCAATATTTGTGTCTTCCCAAAATTCGTATGTTGAAACCTAACACCCAATGTGATGATATTAGAAGGTAGGAGCTGGGGAGGTGGTTGGGTCATGAGGATGGAGCCCCATGAATGAGATTAATATCCTTTCAAAAAGAGGCCTTGCTTCCTTCCACCATGAGAAGACACAGCAAGAAGGTACCATCCATGAATCAGGAAGGGGGCTCTTTGGTGGTAAATCTTACCTCTCTGAGGTAAATCTACTGGTGACTTGATCATGGTCTTCCCATTCTCCAGAACTGTGAGAAAGAAACTTCTGTTTATTGTAATCTATCCAGTTTATGGTATTTTGTTGTAGCAGCCCAAATAGACTAAAACTCTGTCTAAGCGTCCCTTTTCTTGACCCACCCCACTTTACACATGGGACTATTAAGAAGATTAAATGTGATAATTGTGTAAAGCATTTAGTTCAGGGCCTGGCATACAATAAATGCTTAAAATTAACTTTACCATTTTAATATGTTTATCTTTACTAATGAATATCAAGATGTTAGCATCTTTTACAAGGCAGTTAACCAGTCATTAAAGTTGTCAATTTGTTAAAAACCCTTAATATAATAAAATCAAAATCTTTACCAAAACTTTGAATGTTGTTCAACCTTCATTCATCCAAAAAACCATTTACTGAGCTCTTTCTAGTTGCTAGGTATAATCCTAGTTCCTGGGCTAGAAAGATTTCTAGAACAGATATAGTGCATTCCCTCATGAAACTGGAAGCTGTGGCTGCCATTTTGTTATTGCTTATAATTGTATTTACTGCATGTTCTGGATGGCACTTGGAAATCTCCAGGAAACACTGGAATGAATCAGGAGTACTTAGAACTTGATTTTACTTTATTGGGGTGGAGGGGTTGCTAATAAACTAACAATATGTGTTTGTAAACAATGAAGTAAGACAACTATGTGAATATTGTTAAGGTTGACTGTTAGTTTTTTTTTTTTTTGAAGATTTTATTTATTTATTTGAGAAAGAGAGAGTGCGGGAGCACAAGCCTGGGGGGATGAGGTGGGCAGAGGGAGAGGGAAAAGCAGGCTCCCCGCTGAGCAGGGAGCCCCGACGTGGGGCTTGGTCTTAGGACCCTGAGATCATGACCAGAGCTGAAGGCAGATGCTCAACAGACTGAGCCACCAAGGCGCCCTGGTTGACTGTTAGTTTTAAATACAAAGTTGTATCTTATTTATTTGATGAGGTATTGTAAGTAATTACTTTTAGAATTCAGAAAAATTAATTGATTTACTGCCGTTCTCATATTTGTAAAAGTGCAGTTTTTTCATTAAATAATTAGAATCCATTTTAAACCCAGTTCCTTAAGTATACATTCCCATAAAATGAAAACTTGGGAAAAAAAAAAACTAAAAGTAATTTTAATATAAAATAATAAAGAAAATTGAAAGTTCTTAAAATAATTTAAAAATTTGTCAATTGGTAATAACTCATATTTCATTTTTGGTTGTACCTTGTCACTCATGCATCTCAGAAATGAATCTGGTGCTTGACAACAATAGCTGAACTCAGCCTAGATTTTGCAGTATAATTTTCTGATCCTTTCACTTCATTATTTAGCCTTGTTTTCTTGTGTTTTATATCAAGTGTTTTAAAATTATTTTGGGAATTAGGCAGGTGAATAATTATAAAACCTATCTATGAGTGGTTTTCTTCCCCCTCTCTTTTTGGGACTCTAATGACATGAATGCTTATTCTTTATCGACCTGCATAAGAATGATCTATACGAGGTTAAGTCTAAAGAAACCAGATAGCTGGAAATGTTAAGTAATTGGATCGTTTTTTTATATTCTGCACTCAGCTTTTATTAAAAAAAAAAAAAATCAAGGTATGTAAATAACATGATATGTCTATTTATTACTTTCAGAATCCAATCCAGTCAATTCACCAGACAGAACAGTAGCCACCATCTTTCCCTCCCCCCCCAAAAAAATGTCTTACAAAACTGAACTGGATCATGTCATTTCTCTGCTCTAAAAAAATGATAGAAGTCAAAGATTTTCTGTCTTCTTAGTATAAATTTCAGACTCCTTACCTGGCCTACAAGACCCTCCAGTAGAGCACATGTCACCTTCTTTGAGTTCCTCAAACAGTAAGTTCTACGTCTTTACCACTTCACAACTGCTGGTTCACGAATTCAGCAGAATCTTAGTCCTTTGGTGGGTCCCAGTTTAAATACCACTTCCTTAAAGAAGCTTTGCCCTTTCAATCAACGTCAAGTCAACCTCTTCTAATAATCTCTTACAGTATAATGTTCTCTTTCTAAGCACTTTGTGCATGTTTAACCACAGATTTATATTTGTTCAATGCCAGCTTTCCTCCATTTGACAATATTCTCATGCCCATAATGGTGGGGACTGTGGCTATTGTGTTCTCTATTATGTACCCAGCACCCAGAATCATGTTGGCAAGGGAGGAAAGGGGGAAGGGTAGATGAATTTTTCAGAGAATATAAAAATAACAATACGATTTTATCATTTTTTAATCCTTCTATACTTCCAATATTTATAGCTTGGAAACTACATAGTTACCGGGAAATAGGATGGAGTTTTGAATCAAAATACACACTTTTGAGTCCCAGCATGGCACTTCAGGCAATCACAAGACTATAAAAGTAATGCAATACCCATACCATTTAATTCACGGTATGATTGTAAGATCAAATGAAAGAATGTAGGTGCATTTAAATGTTAATTGTTGTTGTTATGTTCTGAAATGAAAATTTAAGAGTTTTCTGAATTAGCCAAAATATAATATTTCATATTATTTTAATACATGCTAATGCATTTAGTATAGTTTTCTAAGCTTTTGAAAATTTCTCTATCACCAGAGCATCTCAATAAGTGCTCCCCTCCTCACATGTAAGTTTTACCTCCATAAAATAAAACAAAACAAATTTTACCTCCAGACCACATGACTCCCAGCCTAAACTTAACTCCCTTATATGAAGAAGGGTGTGGTTAAAAGTACAATCTCTGGATTTGAGCCAATCAGGGATATTTGATATCTCTAAACCTATATTTATCTATAAAATGGGGAAATAATACTAACTACGTCAGAAGGATATTTTGAGTATTACAAGATAATGTATGTGAAATACTTAGTAATATCTAAATTGGTGAATGTTAATTATAAATGAAAACTATTTTAAAAAATATTTGTCTAGTCTTTTTGACTAAGATGTAATGAGATCTTCAGTTTTATGGCTCATCTGACTGATGAGGTAAAAAATCAGTTACTAAGCTGATCAAAATTAAGATGTCTGGGCAGCTTAAGCTCCTTAATCGGTATCATCAGAGCATGCATTTTCTAAATATTGTGAATTTTTAAAGTGCTTACAAAAAGTTCTTTCATCAATATGATTGTTACTGCAAATAATGTATTTAGAGAGATCTCACTATGAAGACATCAAGGATGGGGAAGAAAATTACAAAGAGAAACAATTAAATCGTAATGTATGTTCCTTGTCCTTAAGTAGTTTTCAATAAACCATAAACATACAAATTTCCCAAACTTACTTAATTTCTATCAAATATACAATCTTCGCTGTGGTGTGGGCTAGGGAGTCATCAGCTGGACTGTTTCAGCCTCTAAATAGTTATAAACTGAGCTAGATTTGCCTACGAGGCACTTGTGATGCAAGATACTGTCCTATTTCCACAAAATAAAAATTTATAATTACGATGTTTCTTTGGTAATTACAAAATAACCCAGCAATATGTGTTTTTCAGGACATTAAGTGACTCAGTGACCCTTGCTTAAGGAGAGATTTTGGAATAAACTATGAGGGTGTACATGATGTAACAGACATGGCAGAACCACGTGTCAGATATTGGGGGAAAGTTCAAGATCATAACAACAGCAAACACTTATATATTGTTTATAGTGTATACTTTATTGTATTATGTAAATATTACATTAACTCAATCCTCACAGACCAACCCTATGAAGTATGTTCTATTTTTATCCTTATTTTATTGATGAGAAAACTGAGACACAGAGAGGTTAAGGTACTTATTCAAAAACAAAGAGCAGAATCGGGATTTAAACCCAGGTCTGATAGATCTTAAACAATGCACAGACATCTGTTCTATGATTTAGTTAAAATAATCTCTAAATAGAGACATTTCAAAACATTGGTAATAAGTTATTTCAGTTAAACATTTTTTTAAGTGCTAACTGGGCTTAAATAAGAGAGTGGCAAATGTCTACAATATTCAGGACTATCTGATGTAATAAAAAGCTTATTGAAGATTAAAAAAGTTTTAGTTGAGGAAAATACATCAACAGGCATTTTAGAAACTAAGAAATACTAAATGGCCAATAAGCCTGTTTTTAATACTTTAATCATAGTCAATATTTTGGCTTAACTAATATTTATATATCTAGCCCCAAATACTCCCATGAACTCCAGGCCCATATGGCCAACTGCCTTCCAAAAATATAATGGACCCTGTTGGTGGGAATGCATATTGGTGCAGCCACTGTGGAAAACAGTATGGCAGTTCCTTAAAAAATTAAATATAGAAATACAATATGATCCAGTAATTCCACTACTGGGTATTTATCCCCCAAAAATGAGAACACTAATTTGAAAAGCTATATTCACCCTGTGTTTATTGCAGCATTATTTGTAATAGCAAAGATATGGAAGCAACCCAGGTATATCCATCCTTAGATGAATGAATAAAGAAGATGGAAGGAATATTACTCAGCCATGAAAAAGAATGAGATCTTGCCATTTGCAACAACATGGATGGACCTAGGGGATATAATGCTAAGTGAAATAAGTCAGACAGAGAAAGACAAATGCCATTTCACTCTTAAGTGGAATTTAAGAAACAAAACAAATGAATAAACAAAGAAAAAAAAGAGACAAACAACAGAGTTTTAAAGTTTTTTTTTTTTAATTTATTTATTTGACAGAGAGAGCACAAGTAAGTAGAGTGGCAGGCAGAGGGAAAGGGAGAAGCAGGCTCTCCGCCGAGCAGGGAGCCCGATGTGGGGCTTGATCCCAGGACCCTGGGATCACGACCCGAGCCGAAGGCAGCCACTTAACCGACTGAGCCACCCAGGTGCCCCAACAACAGTTTTAAATACCGAGAGCAAACTGGTGGTTGCCAGAGGGGAGGTGGGTAGGAGGATGGGTGAAATAGATAAAGGGGATCAAGAGGTACAAATTTCCAGTTACAAAATAAATAAGTCACAGAGATGAAAAGTATAACATAGGAAATATAGCCAATAAGACTGTAATAATGTTGTTTGGTGACAGATGATGACTATACTAATCATGGTGAGCTCTGAGTAATGTATAGAATTGTTGAATCATTGTGTTGTACACCCTAAACTAATATAACCCCATATGTTAATTATATATATATATAATACAATCAATATATACAAGCATTTCAGAACCAATCAAATTCTTGGTCTATCAATATCAGCTTTGTTAAGTGAATATTCCGTATCTGTAAAAATATCACCTGCAATTATTTTGTAAAGTCATGTTACCAAAAAATGCCTGCACTCAATGGTATAGAGTTTTCATCATATATTGAAAGCAAAGTTTACTAAGTAATTTATTTAACATATTCAGCTTAATCATTTCAAATTTTAAAAAATTATGCATAAATATACTTGTATAGAAGAAAGACAGGAGAGAGAGTCTGTAATAGTGTAAGAATGGCTGTCTCTGGGTAATGTAATTATGGATAATTGTTTTCTTCGTTTGGTAATTTTCAAATTTTCTATTATGAACATATATTATTTTTGTAGTTAAAAAATACATACTTTAAAAGGGGGTTGTGTTTAGCTCTGTAGAAACTAAATTTTAGCATTTGTTTAATATTTCTTTGATAAGCAATACTAAATTCGCATAATTTCATTAAGTGCTCTAATGGTTACATAAAGAAATAAAAATAAGTTCTCTGCATTCAAGTAATTTGTATTACTATTACTTTGGTGTTATAGTGAAAAGCCATGGCTAGACCTAAATTTAAGATTCAAGTTGGTGTTGAGAGATGAGTTACAGTCTTGGAACCAACAGATGTGTGAAGCCATTGGTTGCCATTTATTATCATATATTTCAGACATGTTGCTTGACCTTCCTCAGTTTGCACATCTGTGGAATGGGGCATTGAGAGAAATGATTGATAAAATGAATGTATTATAAAGTAGTATTTCAGATCTAATTTGATATTGCTGTGTTAGTACTCTCTAAGCAATTAATCTTTCATGTTAAAATTATTCATTTTCAGGCAATTGAGTCTTTATTTGTAAATGGATAATATGGTCTGGATCCTAACAATTATTGGGTCATAGGTGAGAGATATTTTTCTGCAGATCTTACCCTCTATCAACAACTCCATCTATCCATCCATTCATTCATCCATACATACATTTTTATAGGACGTCTTCTGAAATGAAGCACTGCGCTGGGCACTATAGTATCCCCTTAAATATTTTGTTTCTTTAATAACATTCCTCTCAACTTCTGTGTATTTGTTGGATAATGATTGATCTGGCATTTCTATCTATCCATATGATCATTTGGAATCAACTATATAGCAATCTGAATAACATCGATGAACTCCAATATTAAGCAGGCCAAAAATAAGATTCTTCATGAATTTCTAGCAACTTCCTTGGGGGAAGGAAAGTTGGAGTTTCCCTGTGACCTACTCTGGTCAAAATGCACAAAGAGTGTCTGTGTTAGGTATAAGGCTTCATATTTTTGAAGATTATCAAACTGGAACACATCCAAGTCAGGTACCAAGGCTAGATAATGGTTGAGGCATCCTGGAAACTAGTTGGAGGAAGCAGAAATGTTTAACCTGAAATGGAGAAATTTAGTGGAGGAGAAGACCACCACTTAAAAATGCCTGAAGTTCTATCCCATGATGGTAGTAGAGGCTTGTTCTCAGGAATTAGTACAACCAAGACAAGGACCTAATGAGTACAGTGCTAACAGGACCAGCTATATGCACCCATCGCCCATGATAGCCCCAGTTTATACCTGCTGCAGCTCATTTAGCCCCTGTTAATTATTTAGAGTACCTTGTTTCACTCTCAGAGGTCCCGATGTGGACCAAAGATTATATTTACCCTAAATTTTGTAGAGGTTAGTACAGTTTTTAGTTTTATATCAGAAGGAGCTTACCAACAATAGAAACTGTCCAATAATGTAATGAGGCACCTTACAAAGCAACTATTTTCCTCTCACTGGTAATGAACACACACAGGCCTGAATGTCACCTGCCTGGGATGTTTCAGGCAAAAATCCCTTATTTGGTGGTGGCATTTAGGCTACAGGTACTCCAGATTTAAAATACTCTTGTTTTATTTTTAATGTTCTACAGTCAAAGGTAAATTCCATGGCACATTTATTAATAACACTTAATATTTTAACTATATTTTTCTTACTAACATGAAGACCTCGCCATTTTGTATTTCATTGAATTTTTGTGGGCTTTGACTAATTTCTGAGAACTAGCAAATTCACACAAGTATTTCTATGTCAGGTTCCTTGTGGATAATAAGGAGACAGAGGCCCTGCTGTGGTAAATAATACCAGGAAAGAACTGTTTAAGAATATGAATTGGACAGGGGCACCTGGGTGGCTCGGTTGGGTAAGTATCAATTTCAGGTCAGATCATGATCTCAGGGTAGCGAGATCAAGCCCAGCATTGGGCTCCATGCTCAGCCTGGAGTCTGCTTGGGATTCTCCCTCTCCCTCTGCCCATCCCCATCCCCACTTGTGCATTCATTCTCTCTCTAAAAAAATAGTCTTAAAAAAAAAAAAGAATACGAATTGGACAGAATATAAATTCAATCTTTACTAAAACAAATTTATTTAATATTGTAAATGGTTTGCTTTTATACTTATTTAATACATTTAAATTTTTTAAGATTTATTTATTTGAGAGAGAGAGAGAGAAAGAGCACATGGGCACAGGAGCAGGAAGAGGTGTAGAGGGAGAGAGAGAATCTCAAGCAGACTCCATGCTGAGCAGGGAGCCCAGCATGAGGCTCAATCTCAGGACTCAGATCATGATCATGACCTGAGCTGAAATCAAGAGTCTGTCACTTAACTGACTGGAGCCACCCAGGCACCCCAATAAATATAATATTTATTTTCTAGTATCAATCACCTACTATAACATGCTGTTTTGTGATATAGAATTCAGAGCACTGTCTTTGAATTTAAAGTCCCAGTTCAAGTCCTCACTCTGCCAGTAACTGCTTCTGTGATTTGAGATAAAAGATGTAACCTCTCTGAGCTTTAGATTCTTTATCTAGACTACAAAGAGATAATGCTACAATTTTATAGTGTAATTCTTAGGATTAGAAATAATTATGTTAAAAAAAAAAACCTGGCACAAAGAATGTGTTCAAAAAGTTAGATATTATGAGAGACTGTTTCACAAACATTAAATCTATTTTAACCTACTTGCCACTATTTAACGCTGCTCTATTTGTACATCCTTGTGCTCAAGGTTGACTGTCCATTTGTTAGCACATCTGCATATTCCTCATAATTAATATCTTTTTTAATGACATATGGTTTAGTGACTGGAAATTGAGTCTTGCCTTCTGTTTTCAATTTGTTTATGACTCAACGACTCAATGTATGTGTCTGAACTTTAATTTTCCATTCTGGAAACTAGAATTTAAAATCCTTGCTCATATGTAGCTATTTCAGAAAATGTGTAATCCAAGGATTTTGAGTATGTGCCAGGCTATTCAGTGGTGCAGCCAGGATGCATGTAGATAAAAGGCCATGGTTTTCTCTTGTGTTACGTTAACAGGGAAATCTAAATGAGGATGCCAATAATCTACCCTCTGAAGTGGGGGGCGGGTAGTTTGAGCTAGGCTGCAGTCAGATTCCAAGCGAAGCCAGGAAGAAGCAGCACATGGGCTTGGAATGAGCGTGGGCAGAGTTGATGGAGTCGTAGACCCTGGAATCAGGCTGAGGACATGATTGCCCCACAGGAACAATCTCACATGGTCCCGATGGCCTGTCCCTCTGAAAGACAAGGTCCAGTGCACATTTGGATGTGAATTTCTGACTTCTGAACCCCATCCTGAAGCACTAATACCTCTTTTATGCTGTTCACACATTCTGTGTTACAGTTATTTGAGTCCTGTCTTATCTCTCTACTAAACATAAAGTAGATGGTCTAAATCCCACTCTCCCTCATTCTGCCCTTTCCCTTCCCCCAGCAAAGAATCTTGTGCAGAATGGCATTCAATCTATTTTATTACAGATTTGAATTTAATACAAAATATCATAGATGTCTTCGATATCTTAATGCACTATTTTATTCCAGTATTTTATTTATTTTTTATAAAAATTTATTCATTTATTAGAAAGAGAGAGGGCACATGTGAGCAGGGATAGGGACTGAAGGAGAGGGAGAGAGAGAGAGAGAATCTCCAGCAGACTCCCTGCTGAGCATGGAGTCGGACTAGATCTCACAACCTTGAGATCATGATCTGAGCTGAAATCAAGAGCCAGTCTTTTAACCAACTGAGCCATCCATGAGCCTCTATTCCAGTATTTTAAATGCACACACATACACACAAAAACACACTGCAGTAGTAACAAGTTGGTGGGTGGGCTGTCCTGAGAAATGGGTGCATATGAGAAGTTCATTGAATTCATTTTCTCCCCACAAGTTTCCTCTTTTGGCCACTACAGCGTTGGTAGTCACCAGTCACATGGAAAAAAGAAAAAAAGCCTCTGCTTTTGCTTTTTAGAGCTCTCCTCAGGAATTTATAAATTTGTAAGGAGCAAAAATTTAAGGCATTCTGTTTGTTTTGGGTTTTTTTTTTTTTTTAGATAGGGAAGAATCCACAAGTGCATATCATTTAAAAGTTTAATAAAATGGTACATTTTAATGATTATAGCATCTAGACTAGTCCAATCTGCGATTTAATTTATGGCTTAATGTGTTGTATTCATTTTGCCTTCCAAAAAAGGTTAAATTTGAAATTTTATTAAAAACTCCCTTCCTTTGAATTTATAGATTGGGGTAGCTGTTTTATCCACTTGCCGTGTAGAATTAGTATTTACTGGACAAGAAGTGTTGATTCAGGAGGTTGTCTGTGGAGTGCTTGCCCCGTGAGGGTCATATTAAACTCGAGAGAAGCTTTTTGAGCAACATAGCATCTTGGAGCCAATATATCAAGCTGATAGATACACGGCTCTTCTGTTAAGAAACCAGGGATGAAATTATGGCTGGCTCCCAGTTATTGCTTTGGTGCTAAGGAGCCTCTAAGGAATAGGTCTAGGATAAAAGGGGTTAACCAGAGGGGAAAGAAAGGGTTCCAGAACTCAGTGTTACTAGAAGCATGGAAAATGAATAGTTATATGTAAATAAGATGATCACTCTGTTTGGAAATATTTTGCAATTTTATATAATCAGTGTGACCAATTTAATGGGGCACTTTTTTTTGGTTATCACTCAGAACAGAACCCAAGGTACTGTATTATTATTATGGAGCCTACTTTGGGGCATGCCTCCGTTCTTTCTTAATTGCATGATCATGCAGTTTTAAACATGTGAATGGATTTTTGTGTATATATTTATAATTCCAGTTTTTTCATGTTGATGACTTATCAGAACTGATTTTTCTTCCAAATTTGGACTGTTGGTGATATGATATTCCTTGACACAGAAAAGTTAGACAAGAAAATAGTCAAATGAGGGGCATGACTTTATATGTTCTACACCATACACAATTTTGTCCTTTACTTTTTGCCCATGCCTTTTTGATATATGTCCATTTATTATGAATCAATTAAAAAACATAGAGCAAATAAGAAATAATCATTGTTAAAACTATATGTGTTCACAGATAAATGACCAGTTAGCAAGTCTGTAGCAGTGGCTTATGGGATAAGTGGCCCTGGACAGAAATCCTACTGCATCCTGGCCATGTCACACTTCTACTAACGGAGGGAGCAATTTCATTCCATTTCGTTTCTCTTCAAGCATCTGGTTCAGCCTCACACTTCAGTACTGAGCTGAAGCCTTGGCTTTTATTTTGCTCACTGAGAAAATGGAGACCATCAGAAGAGATCCTTGCTGTTTTTCTGTCATGAAATCTCCCTATCTCTCTGTATCAGCAGTCTCTGAATTCACTTCTGCACAATGGGTATACCATCCGTGCTCTGGTCAATAGCCAGCGTGCCCTGCTGGCTTGCTTCTCTCTGTCTCCCACACAAGGAATTGGCTCTGGCAGTTATTCTTCCTTCTGCTACATTATCATTTCCCCACATCTCTTCTGGATCTTTCCAATAGGTGTGCATACACTATAACATCTCCCAGTTTTTAGAACACCTTCCTTTAATACCAGAAGCTTCTCTAAATGCTGCCCCATTTTCTACTCTCCTTTAGAACAAAATCCTTCAAAAGAGTTGCCTGTGCTCACTATCCCCTCATTCCTTTCCCACCGTCTCCAGTCACACTGCCGTGCCTGCCACGGTACTGCATCTTTTCTTGGCACCTGTCACCAAACACCTCCACTGGGCCAAATGCAAAATATAATTCTGTCTCTTTGCTTAAACTCTCAGTGCGTTGGACAGTTGATCAGTCCTTCCTTTTGGATATGCTTTCTTTACTTGACTTCCAGGCTGTACCATCTCTAGGATTTTGTCCTCCCTCATGGACCACTCCTTTATGCCTCATTTGTTGTAGAAGATTCGTCCTGACCTCAAAATGTTGGTGGACCTCATGGCTCAGTTCACAGAAGTCTTCTGCACTCATTCCATCTACACTCACCCCTGGGTTATTTCATCAAGTCTCAGCCATTAAATACCACACACACCTTCATCCACAACTCCTATCCTGACTCATACTTGCAGCTTCTTCTTGGATGTCCCTCCTCTTCAATGTAACATGGTCAAAACAGAATTCCTGATCCCTCCCATAACTGATCTCTCCCCTCAGCATTCCTCAGCTCAGCAATGGCACCACCATTCACCTGGGAGGTTAGGTTCAACACACTGACAGCATCTTTAACTCCCTCATTTTCTCTTAGCAAAATACCCTCCACACTCACTTGAACAGCAGAATATATCACCACCTCTGCTTTTGTCACTCCAATCCATGGTCTTGTCATCTTTTACCTGGATTGCTACAGTAGGCAATTTCCCTATGTCTACTCTTGCCCCCACTCCTCCATTAGCATAGAGTAGTCTTTATAGGTTCCAAATTACACCATGTCCTTTATTAAAACCGGGCAATGGCCCCCAAATCCATTTCAAATGGAATCCAGAGCCCTTAGTAGATTTTCAAGGCCTAGAATTGGAAAGGATCTTGAGGGATCTAGAACCTGCCTGTCCCTCCAACCTCTTTTCCTTTCCTTCTCCATGGCCCACATCAGCCACATTGGCCTCTTCACTGTTCTTGAACACAGCTGATGCTTCCCCTTCTCACTACCCTTGCACTTATTGCCTCCCTGGCTGGATTGCTCTTCCTCTGGACACTCATGACCTCCTCTCTCATGCCATTGAGGTCTCTGCTCAAATGTCACCTAATGACATGTTCTTCCTATGATCTTCCTGCCCAGTCTGAATTGTTACATAATAATAAAATTGCACTCCTTTTCACTTTCTCCTCTCTTACCCTGATTTATTTTCCTCCTGAGCTTAGCTGTCTGGTAGGATCTTATGTACCCGCTGGCTTAATGCTTGCTCCCTCTGTTTACATCTGAGTTCTACAGGGTCAGAGGCCATGTCTGTTTTACTCGGTGCTGTTATCCCTCCACACAAAGAATACTACTTTGCACAGAGTAGAGGCTCAATAAATGTTTATTGAATAAATTAGTGGATTATTGATGAACTCAAAACCCTTACAACAGATTGATGAAACCTGTAATGTAATTTGTCTGTTCTCATCACTGGCCATTCATTAGCTTCATAGTTCACAGGCAGGTTCTGCTGTGGAGGGAAGTACGTAAAACACACACACTACATAAGGATATGTATGAAAAAAAGTTGAAAATGAAGTCTGAGAGTTGTTTTCATTATTTTGATCCCTTCTTCTTCGTTAATGACCTCTAGTAGTCTTTGGCCATTAGAAACGTATATTACAATAATTAGAGTGTTCCTAAAAACTGACATTATAGTAGCACTTAAATTCTGCTGAGGGAAGTTCAGATCAGTCCAACATAATAATAATAATAATAACAACAATTAGTAATTACCAAGACCCCAAATAAGGTGCTTTATTTACATTGTCTCCGATCTTCACAACAATTCTCAAAGAAAACTATCCCCATTTTAAAGATAAGAAACATTAAGCTCAGAGCCATTAGGTGATTATCCTAAATTCACAGAGCTTTGCTTAATTTCTTTTGAGTTTCAGGCTAGCTTTGGAACAAATTTTAATATGATAGGTTCATTCAAGTTATACCTGCTGGAAAAATTAATTTAATAACCAGAGTCATCTTGTCATTTTTTTTAAGTAGAATAGGCTTTAGTTTCACTCACTCCTGTAAGACCTTATAGAACTATTCAAATAGAGTTCCCTGATAGATTATATCAAGTAGATAGGCTAAATTCAGGAAAAATTGGCCAGAGATTCAACTAAACTAGAAAAGGCAGCATAGATGCTTCAACTGGCAACATATTTGAATAAGAGCAACCGACTGTATAAATCACACAAGGAAAGAACTTTAGTTTTTATATCTTCATAGGTGAGAATTAAGTCTGGAATGTACTATTTTCAGCTAATCATATATATTTATCATTGTAGAAAATACAATTGTAATAAACCATCCTCAAAAAAAAAGCCAGTTGTGTTCATGAGTAGCAGTGTGATTAAGTGGCAATGGGTGATATACATGGGAGAAATGAAAGATCTGGACTCCTTCACTGTTTGATTGCTTGATTGCTTAGCAAAGAGTTAAAATAAAAAGGTACTTTAATATTTGGTTCACTAAGTTCCCTACATATTTTTAATTAGATAAACAGAAGTACAGGTGGGAATGTGCTGCATATTCATTTGTCTTGGCATTTGGGGGCTGGCTTTTAAGATTGAAATACTAATGTAATTGTGTTGAGATGAACAATAAGGAAGTACAGTAGTTCAGGAATGAAAATGTTAAATTAAATGGACCATGTTTAACATTGTTGTTGATCCTGAGGAACAGTTTTTCCAGTATATGGAGCATTTCGATTCCATCCAGCATATGTTCTCCACAGTTTTCTCTGCTCTAATTCATCTGTGTTTTTCGACAGCTCCAGATGGCGTGCTGCCTCCGAGGCTTTCATCTGCCACTCCAACCAGTCTTCAGGTTGTCTGGTTTACACCAGCTCGCAACAACGCTCCCGGCTCTCCCAGATACCAACTCCAGATGAGGCCTGGCCACTCCACCCATGGATTTCTAGAGTGAGCATGCTACTTTGTCCATCCTCCTCACTGTCACCTAGATTATACAATGTGGACATAATTTACTTTGTCTTAATCTTTGAATAGGTCAGTTCTCATTTGCAACAAACAAAGGCCGCCTTTTAAATGTACAAATAAACAAAAGACAAGTAACACCCTAGGGGATAATTATTTGCTTTGCAAAAATCTCTATTTTTCATTTATATAACATTAATATTTCTTCCCCCTTAACTTTCCATGAGCATATGTATTGCATAAAGCAAGCATAAACCTGAACTGAAAAAAGAAAATGCTGTCTGAACTGTAGATACAAAATTATAATACTTAGTCTACAGATTCCACGTGGCAATCAGTCTCAATAGTAGTCTAGAATTTTCTCAATACTACTAGAATTTACATCTCATATAAATGCAATAGCACAAACCCTCAACCAAATGGCTCATTATTTTAAGAGAGATCTCATATGACAACAGAAAATTACAGTACTTAACTGTATGTTGACATTTCTGAAAATTCTTTGCAATAAGATTTTACTTGTTTTTTTGAAATTTCTTTGAATATCTAAAGCTTCCTAATGAACATTTCTTTCCTATGTAGGTTATTTTCCAATCCTTCTGCATCGTTAAGCTATGAAGTGAGAGATCTCCAACCATACACAGAATATGAGTTTCGGTTGGTTGCCTCCAATGGATTTGGCAGTGCACATAGTTCCTGGATTCACTTCATGACCACAGAGGACAGTAAGTGGTCTGAACAATACACTGCCAAATGTTGTCTACATTAGGGACGATTAAATGTCTTAAGTTTTTCCAAAACAGAGAAATAAGCATCCACTCTTTTCTTGACAGTTAGTGACAATAATCTCTTCTAGGGCAAGGGTAGTCAGACTCTCCCGAAAGAAGAAAAATGTAGGCTTGAGGGATTTGTAGGGTGAGGACTTCAGAAGAAAAATTTCTACAGGAAGAAGTAATTTGCAATAAATTACAACATGGTCCCATTCTATCCTTCAGGATACATCTAGGTATCCTGCAAGAGGGAAGTTATCATGTTCCACTCAGTGTACTCTGCTTTGGAGGAATTCCAGCAGGCAGAAGAACATGGAATAGGAGTCTTACTTCATGAGGATGCTTACTATATCATTAAATGTTTTCCTGGAAACAGAGTCCATTATACTTTTAGTCACACCTGAAAGACAGACTTCAGAATAGAGAAATATAATCTGATAACAATGATTCTGCACTATTACAAAGAGTAGATTGGGATTGCCTTATTTAATCAAGAGACTTTTCTAGTTTTTCATGAAGGAGTTATGTTTACATATATATGTCTTGACTAGGTTATACATAGAAAATAAATATATGACTGTAATACTTCGTTTTATACAAATTACTTCTATAAAAGCATATATATGGAAGTATAATTTTTTTTTGAAAAGTTTGAAATTAAATCAAGCTCTATGGAGTGAATGAGGACACTGTATCTTTGAGCAATGAGGTTTTTAGGGTTAATCTTGTCAAGTCTTTTAATCAGAGGCTCCTTAGTGGATGTGGCTCAGTTGGCCAATTGCCATTCTGGCTCTATATCCAATGAGGACCTGAATGACTTTCAAAAGGCTAGATATTAATCAGAAGACATGGTATTTGAAACAATATCAATTATATATTAAATAGATTCTTTTATTTCTCTAATACCCTTAATTATATTATTTTAGTGAGGATAAGACATCAAATGAGATAGAATCAGAACTATTTACCTTCCTTAAAGCTTCCTTTATTTTTTAAAAAGGCCATTATGAACAATAATATATAATACTTCATTCTTTTCTCCCAATTTGTAATTACTCCCTGGGAGCAAGTTAGGTACTTTACAAGGGCACATCCAGTCCTTTTGGTCTCTTGGGTACCATTTAGTAAATTATCAGCACAGTGCAGTAAACGACACCCAAGACCCAGAAAGCATTAATGCACTACTCAATGCACCTACACCCCATTTAGGGGGAACATCACACACACTCTGGGGAATCTAACAACATAGTCACCAACTGTATACAGATTTATGAACTAAAGAGCTCACCCTCAAAGTAGATTTTTAAAGAAATATTTTTTTTAAAAGCAACTGAAAATAGACTTTTAATTCTCCTTGGATATAGCTTGTTTGAAGGCACTCAGTAAAGGTTAACTAAAAATAATTATTCAGACCACTGCAGAGGTGGTGGCTCCTTAGAATGCCACCTTGAAAGAGGAGGGACATGGACTCCTTTTTTGGCCCCCGCAATTTCTATTCCCACAGAGAGAGGGCAACACTTGGATTTCCTCAGTGGTGATTCTTCTTCACTAGAGGCCATGAACTTTTATCTACAGGCAGGAAGTTATCACATAAATAAAGTATAAAACATTGCAAAGTACCAGTTAGCATAGCATTCTTTGTTGAGCAAACTTCTTCTGCCTTATCTTACTACAAAACAAGTCTTGCAGACTCTATGTGGTTAGAATTTTCATGCACGCAGACATTGCCTTCTTTGTGATTTGTAGGGCCTGGGTTTGAAGTGAATAATATTAACACTTCATCTTGTTTAAGAATTGGTAACATGACTGTATAGCTGGTATTAACCCAAGAAACCCAGCCATCATTTTTATGTAAATCCTTTCTGTGAAACCAATGACTTCTTTCTTCTTCCGCTTCATGTGCACACTGCAAAGTCATATACATTATGAAAGAGCCAAAGGCTGGCCATTTGCCCCCGTAGGTTAAGTCACCAGTGCTTGCTTACCCCTGAGACATAATGGCAGTGCACTCTATATTTTGGGTGTCAGTGGAGATGGATGCCATCTCTGGAAGGATGTGCAATTGAGTTGACAAAGAGTGAGTGATTGGCATTGGGCACAAGCAGTTTTTTTCTGTCAGGGCTTCAAAACATTGCTTATGAAACCACCCATGATGACAGCTCCATGCCAGATTTGCACTTGATCCTGACCAGCACCGCCCATTTGCCCAAGTGCAATTTCTAATGTAAAAATTCTACATATCATCTTACAGAATAAAACAGAGAAGTCACCTCATGCCCACATTTAAATTTCATACCATCAATAGGCACCTTTCTGCATCAGCCAAAGCCTCTCAAAACTTCCTGGTGCCAAAAAAGGTCACCAAGTGCAATATTTTTAGTGTGATATAGTAAGACTGTGATTTTCGTCAAGCTTGTGACATGGCTGAAACCAGAAAGAGATACCTAGGCAGGAAATGAACTGTACACAGAGAAACAAATGCTCTGAGTGCAAAGAGAAGTTCTCATGGACAGAGAAAAGGGTTGTGAAGAATCTTAATAGATTTTTTTTCAAATAATTTGTCATTTATATCAGAGTGCCACCAATACCCAGTTCCATGCATTTTTAAAAATCTAGTGTGCTGATGCCAAATAATAATAATGCACATTTCCCATGAATATTTTAAATCCTGTTAAACGTGTGTTAATAAAAGATGTTTGTTCCAGCCAACTTGGTCAGTGTAGTGTTCGACTGTTTGCTACCAGATAAATACAAACAACTCATGGTTCTTGTTTTATGTGTGTGTGTGTGTGTGTGTGTGTGTTTGTGTGTGTGTGTGTGTATGTTTTGTTTGTTTTTGGTTTTTGGTTTTGGGATGCTGCTGGCAGTCCAAGCACCTGGCATATCTGCAGTTTGCAAAAATACATTAAGATTGTGTTAGACTTGGATGCATATGATTGATAACATGAAGACACTTGCCAAAGCACTGAAATTTTTGGATATTTTTTAACCTGAAATAACCATCACTCCTGATTATATTATTGTTCCCTTTCTCTTGTGTGCTCACAATTGTTTTCTGTGCAGTATATGCATATAGAAATTGTAGTTGGCTGGAAGGGTAAGTTTCCTGTAACTTTAGCATGTGGACATGTACTTTGGCCTACTAAAATCCTGCCCTGTGGAAAATACGAGAAACCCACTTTTCTTTAAAAATGTGGATTCCCTAGACCACCAAAAGTCAGCTAATCTGTTTTTCTCAAAGTTTTTCAGGTAACAAGATTGAAATATGGAATATCTTTATTTCAGTCATTTTAACAACAAACATTTATGGTATACACAGGCAATTAGATGAACCTAATGAAAATGAGATTGTTTTCTAAAAATTACTTCTCTCCTTCCAAAACAAAACAAAAACTCAAATTGGTTCTGGAGTGGGCCATTGAGTTATATATTTTTAAAAGACTTTAAAAATTTGATCATTTTACTAAATTTGAAGTTAAAGACTCAACATTTGTATTTTTAACCACTAATCGAAGAGGCATTATTAAACAAAATTTGTGGGATTTGAACAGTTTATTCTGTAGATTTACTTAGGCAACTTTTCATGAGCTCATCATTTTGCTAACAGACTGATTGTGAGTTTTGCCTGGAGTATGCTAGAACATAGGACTATGTATCCTATCACTTATACAGTGGAATTTTAAGTATTCTTTACATACTTTATATATTCATTATATTGGACCTTGTTGTTATTTTTCCCATACTTAACAATTACACCGTGAACAAGGGATGAAGCAATGAGGGATAGTATTCTAGTATCTGGATCCTGCTTTACTTTTTCTGTCAGCATTTTTTAGTTTCCTCTCCCCAACCCCTCATTCATCTCTGAGATTCTCACAGCAGGTTACAAAGGAACAGAGGTTCTTCTGAAGTGAGACAGAGAGACATTGCAATGTTCATGGACATCTCTATCTAACAGAACACATTTCTTCCTCATTTGTTGTCTGGCAAAATCTGCTCATTTATCAAGCCTCTGCTCAAATGTCACCTCCTCTGTGAAGCCTTCCCTCCTCCTTGCTACCGTAGAATTGTGATTTGTATTGTGCTCCATCAATAGCCGCTTCTGAACTGTGACTTCTCAGGACCTAAGTCTCTGACTCATTTATCTTTGTACCATAGCCTCCCCTTATCTGCCATTTTGCTTTCTTTTATTATGAGTTATGGCTGTTAATCTCTTACTGTGCTTAATTTATAAACTATCATAGGTATATATGTATAGGAAAAACATAGTATGTATAGGGCTCAATAATATCTACAGTTTCAGGCATCCACTGGGGGTCTTGAAATGTATCCCTGCAAATATGGGGGGATGACTGCATATTCAGTGCCTGGTGGAGGATCCGATATAGAGCAGGTGCCCAAAAATTGTGAGTTGAAGTATTGATTAAGAAGACTTTTGTATAAGCAAACCCATGAAAACTCAACCAAGCAAACCTTATCTGGGTACCTGTCCTGTCCCAGGGATTGAAAGAGACATCAAAATTACAAGGATGATGAAGACACTGTTCTTTCCTTGAGGCACCCATTATCTAGCGATGGGGACATAGAGTGAAACCATAGTTAGAGTATAGAGAACTAAGGCTTCTGTGAGAGCAAGCCCAGAGGCCAAGCATTTCCCTCAACATGGGATGTCAGGCAAGCCTTCCCTGAGGAGAAGACCAAGAGAAGGAATAGGGAATGATTTATATTTGGAGTTCACTTTAATATCACATTTCAAATTTACTTCCTCACAATTGGCCCAGAAGAGGGCAGAAGAAGCAATTGCTGTTGGGTTGTCTGCTGACGCAGGAGGCCCGGGGGTGGCTTGCAGGGTGTTCTGCCAGTGTTTTCAGCCTCTGTCTGAGATAAGGCGGGTGAGGATGAGAGGCAAATGTGAGAAGGAAATCCCAAAAGCAATCCTCATTCTCTGCGTTGGTCAGAGGCAGACTGCTGCCTGTCCCTTTGACTCAACATTGACTGTCTTGACTAGGATAATGAATGTTCTAATTAGAGAGGCGTCTGCTAGCCCAAAATCATGTCTATTTCAAAATGAAGCAGGGAAGGATATATAGGAAGAGAATTCCAGAAGGAAAACACTTTTTTTCTTATTCTCAAAACCTATACTCTGAGTCTTGTGACAGGGAGAAGTAAAACTGTGGTATGAAATTCGATTAATTGATCAAGATAATTCTAGAGCAGGATTTTCTACATCATTTAATAAATATATTTGTGCTCTTAGGAGTATTTAAGTTTTGAAATTAATATTGCATGGCCAACATCTTTTTATTAGTGTGCTTTAGAATTTGAAGTCTCAATCTGCACCTTAAAAATGTTCTCTGTGAGAGAAAAAGAGGAACATTTTAAAATTAGAGTGGAGCATATTTGCATCAGTAGATTTTATTTTATTTAATGGAGAAATATGAACTATAGGTTTCAGTAGTCCTGCACAATTATTTTGCTTTCTTCATTCTAAAGAGGCTTCCTAATTGTTTTAAATATTAATTTCTGAATGCTGATATATTTATCCTTTCACACAGTGATTATAGGTATCTTATTTTATCCATAACAGAAGATCCATGATGAAAAGTAAATTATTTCATCTGCTGATTTAGAGAGCAAAATGGCTCTGTATGCATATCACTACATAGTTTGTATTCTGGCGCATGGATCCCACCCCCCAAATTCTTGTATTTCCAGAATTAATAAAAGCAAATACTTATTATTTTTTTTACATTCTTATTTTTATATCCTAAGATCCAAAGCTAAAAGCAACCAACAGAAACTCCTTTGAAAGGATGGATTGATTAATGAAATGTTCTATCCACCTGGCCTCAAATTCCCCTCTGAGCTCTTGGATCTCTTTTGGCCATGTAAGG